>NC_043026.1:3381849-3502664 GCF_006345805.1 Octopus sinensis
CTCAACAAAAACAGTAAGAAATTTTGTGAAATTCTATTTGAAGCATTTAAAATAGAGATGTATAGCATATTGGACAACTGGAAGTCCCTGCAGGACAATCTACTGAGGGACACAGACTATTCATTCAAATAATACCAAGAAGTTTTTAGAATATTTTATACGTCTGACGTTTTTCGCAGAGCGCCTTGTTTCCCTGGGCATGGATTCACTGAAGCTCCGGCGTCTGGCGATGGACTTGGTAAACACCCACAAAGTTATCAACAACCTCACCAACAACAACACTGAACACCTTTTTGATCTCCATGTGTCCAACACACGTGGACATGCCTACAAAGTCAGAAAACAGCACCGCTCCCATGACTTTCGCAAACATTTTTTCACGCTCAGAGTTGCTGAAGCATGGAACAAACTGCCTGCTTCAGTTGTTGACTGCCATGACACTGCATCCTTTAAGGCCCTCATGCTTTCCGAAATCTGCCAAAACTACACCTGATTGCCCCACTTCTATACTCATACACATATGTGTATGTCATGACTCATACTCTGTTCTTTTCCTGACGCTTGTACATTACCCTATGTACTATACATACACTTTAGATGAGTTGTAGTGCACCTGAGCACTGTACACAATGTTTTATTATTATTATTATTTTCATTATTATTATTATATCATTATTATTATTATTATTATTATTATTATCATCATTATTATTATTATTATTCTTATTATTATTATTATCATTATTATTATTATTATTATTATTATTATTATCATTATTATTATATTATTATTATTATTTTTATTATTATTATTATCATTATTATTATATTATTATTTTTATTATTATTATCATTATTATTATTATTATTATCATTATTATTATTATTATATTATTATTATTATAGTTGAGGTCCCCAGGAACAGAAAGATAGTAACAAGAGTTATCTACCGTGCTTTCTGTAAAACCCACGCGTGCGCACGAGATACATTTCCGTTTCCGTCTTGACATTATTGAATTGTTGGTTGAATGAATTTCTATTTCTAAACTTTTAATACATTTCTCATCTATTACAAATGCACTTATAACAACGTTATCCCCTATGAAACTTTTCCGTGAGTATTTCATCAGTAGACGTTCAGTATTTGACTTTTCGATTGGCTGTGTTTCTCCAATTTTTTATGTATCAGAGATGTCTATGAATTGTACAAGATTTGGCTGCTATTTCTAGCTATGGAAGAGAGTTATCTATGATTTAAGCGAGATCTGGTTGCTGTTTCTAGTTATGGAAGAGAAATCACTATGTTTCGTGCCAGATTTGGCTGCTATTTCTAGCAATGAAGAGATGTCCATAATTTGTGCAAGATTTGGCTGCTATTTCTAGCTATGGAAGATAGTTATCTATGATTTAAGCGAGATCTGGTTGCTGTTTCTAGTTATGGAAGAGAAATCACTATGTTTCGTGCCAGATTTGGCTGCTATTTCTAGCTATGGAAGTGAAATGTCTATGATTAGTGCAATATCTGGTTGCTATTTCTAGCTATGGATGAGAGATTTCTATTATTTGTGCAAGATTTGGCTGCTATTTCTAGCTATGGATGAGAGATGTCTATTATTTGTGCGATATCTGGCTGCTATTTCTAGCAATGGAAGAGATGTCCATAATTTGTGCAAGATTTGGCTGCTATTTCTAGCTATGGAAGTGAAATGTCTATGTTAGTTCGATATCTGGCTGCTATTTCTAGCTATGGAAGAGAGATGTCCATAATTTGTGCGAGATTTGGCTGCTATTTCTAGCTATGGATGAGAGATGTCTATTATTTGTGCGAGATTTGGCTGCTATTTCTAGCTATGGAAGAGAAATGTCTATGATTAGTGCGATATCTGGCTGCTATTTCTAGCTATGGATGAGAGATGTCTATTATTTGTGCGAGATTTGGCTGCTATTTCTAGCTATGGAAGAGAAATGTCTATGATTTGTGCGAGATTTGGCTGCTATTTCTAGCTATGGAAGCCACATCCTCCATCGTTGCTGTGTTTGTTGTGTTTTGAGAAATATTCTCAAATACACCCCAACCGCTGAAATGTTGAGAAACCAATACTTTATTATTATTATTTATCGAATGTTTCTTGATATAACTACCGATGTGTGCTCACTCAACTAGCAATTTGATTCGTCATAACTTCGGGAAAAATGGATATTTTTGGTAATGAAATTTTCTAGAAATACTTTTCAGACAATGTGGATTACGAATATGTTGGAATTTGTTGTGAAAAAAATATAATTGGGAGAAAGGGTTACATGTTTTATGTCTTCGACTTTGTTTCCTCATATATTTTAACGACACAACTGTTCCCCACATCTGTCTTGTTATGAGGTGATGCAGATCAATCACAGGGAATATTGTGTGTCGCATGTATCTACGTACAACTCTTTATCTGTCTACCTCTGTCTCTTATGCTTTTCTCTTTGCGAGCTTTCACCTTCTATATATTTACCACATTCTCTCTCACTCTTTCTCTCTATATGTATATCTCTCGTGCTGATATTTGTATATGTCTTGAATCTGCAATTTTTAAGTAGTTTCTGTGTCTTACACTGTTGTTTCTTTATTATTTCAGGACATATCAAATGACATTGGGGTAACTGAAGATATTTCAAAATTTTTATCGTGTTTTGAAGACAAAGAAAATGCTATTGAAAGCAGATATATAATACGATTTCTGTAAAGTTATCATGGCATTCCAGTGCAATATATGCTCTGTTATTATTATCGAACGTTCCTTGCATTTCTGACTACAGTGTCAACAAAACGAATTTGTGTGCAAATTAAACTTGGATAAATTGAGAAAAAAGTTCTGAGACAAAGGTAACATTGGACAGAAATACAGTGATTGAAATATTGGCAAGGTATAACCTATAAGAACAAAATAAAAAATATATGTTTGCGTATATATATTTATATATTTATCGTCATCATCATTATTATTATTATATATTGATTTGAAAAGAAAAATTATGGATAAAAGCGAGAAACATACCGAATTGATTTTACCTGAAGACATGATAAAAGAGAGAAGTAAATTATCCTATGACTGTGATATCTGTGAAAAGACATTCTCTCTAAAAGGTAATTTGACTAAACACAAACGTATTCATACAGGAGAGAAGCCATATCATTGTGATATCTGTGGTAAATCTTTCTCTGGGAGTACTGCCCTAACAATACACATACGTATTCATACAGGAGAGAAACCATATCGCTGTAATATCTGTGACAAATCATTTTCTCAAAATATTGACTTAAATAAGCACATTCGTATTCATACTGGGGAGAAGCCATATCATTGTGATATCTGTGGTAAATCATTCTCTCAAAGTGCTGTCTTAACTACACACAAGCGTGTTCATACGGGAGAGAAGCCATATCACTGTGATATCTGTGGTAAATCATTCTCTCGAAGTTATCACTTGACTTCTCACAAACGTATTCATTCAGGAGAGAAGCCCTATTGTTGTGATATCTGTGGTAATTCATTCTCTGAAAGTAGTGTCTTAACTAAACACAAGCGTATTCATACAGCAGAGAAGCCATATCATTGTGATATCTGTGATAAATCATTCTCTGTAAGTAGTTACTTACGTAAACATAAGCATATCCATACAGGAGAGAAGCCATTTCACTGTGATGTCTGTGACAAATCATTCTCTGCAAATAGTGACTTAACAAGACACAAATTTGTTCATACAGGAGAGAAACCATATCATTGTGATGTCTGTGGTAAATCATTCTCTGTAAGTAGTTACTTGGCTGAGCACAAAAGTTTTCATACAGAGGAAAGGCAATATCTCTGTGATATCTGTGGTAAATCATTCTCCAAATTTGGTACATTAACTAGACACATTCGTAGTCATACAGGAGAGAAACCATTTCATTGTAATATTTGTAGTAAATCATTCTCTGGAAGTAGCGACTTTACTAAACACAAACGTATTCATTCAGGCGAAAAGCCATTTCACTGTGATATTTGTGATAAATCATTCTCGCAAAGTTATAACTTGACTTCTCACAAACGTATTCATACAGGAGAGAAGCCACATCACTGTGATATCTGTGGTAAATCATTCTCTGCAAGTAGTAACTTAATTTCTCACAAACGTATCCATACAGGTGAAAAGCCATATGCCTGTGATATCTGTAGCAAATCATTCTCTCAAAGTAGTGACTTAACTAAACACAAACGTATTCATATGGGAGAGAAGGCATATCACTGTGACATTTGTGGTAAATCTTTCTCTGAAAGTCATAAGTTAAATAAACATACATCTACACATATGTAAGTGCAACTATATCAATGTCAAAACTTATAACAACAATAACAAACATTTTAGGCATCATCTGATGTAAGGGTAACCTTGTGCATTTTGCTATACAAGTAACTAATCCACTCGATATATCACCCACTTTTTAGGTTTGACATTTACTGATGCCAACCCCTTTACTTACCTCTTACTGTATGCCAGAATATGGTTTACTTTAAAAATTTGTTTTATGGAAAACAAAAATGGAAACATCTATAACTGCAAATGTTTTTATATAAGGAAGGAGTTTGATAATAACCTTCCAACACTATAGTTTTTATCTCTACAGCTATATCTCTATTGATGAGATAGTTTACCTCTGTGATATTTTTAATAAAAGTAATTTCTCCCAAACTTTGAATATGTTACTCTTTACTCTTTTACTTGTTTCAGTCATTTGACTGCTGCCATGCTGGAGCACCGCCTTTAGTCGAGCAAATCGACCCCGGGTCTTATTCTTTGTAAGCCCAGTACTTATTCTATTGGTTTCTTTTGCCGAAGTGCTAAGTGACAGGGACGTAAACACACCAGCATCGGTTGTCAAGCAATGCTAGAGGGATAAACACAGACACACAAACATACACACACACATACATATATATATATATATATATATATATATATATTTATATATACAAACATATATACGACAGGCTTTTTTCAGTTTCCGTCTACCAAATCCACTCACAAGGCATTGATTGGCCTGAGGCTATAGCAGAAGACACTTGCCCAAGATGCCACGCAGTGGGACTGAACCTGGAACCATGTGGTTGGTTAGCAAGCTACTTACCACACAGCCACTCCTGCGCCTTGTTACAAGAACTTTTATGTGAAACTATTTTTTGAAACCAATCTCTTGCTTTCTCAATGTTAAATAAGAAAATATTTTCTGGGATCCTAAGCATCAGTTACTGAGAAAAAGAAGTGAAATATAGACAACCAACAACCAGTGAGTGAATGTATAGGTTTTACTCATCGTGACTCCTCATGAATGAATGTTTTTCAGAATATCCATATATATATATATAGCTGTGATACCAGTGCCGGTGGCACGTAAAAAGCACCATCCGATCATGGCCATTTGCCAGCTTCGCCTGGCCCCCGTGCTGGTGGCACGTAAAAAGCACCAATCCGATCGTGGCCATTTGCCAGCCTCGCCTGGCCCCCGTGCCGGTGGCACGTAAATAGCACCAATCCGATAGTGGCCATTGCCAGCCTCGCCTGGCACGTAAAAAGCACCCACTACACTCATGGAGTGGTTGGTGTTAGGAAGGGCATCCAGCTGTAGAAACATTGCCAGATCAGACTGGGCCTGTTGCAGCCTTCTTGCTTCCCAGACCCCAGTTGAACCATCCAACCCATGCTAGCATGGAAAGCGGACGCTAAACGAGGATGATGATGATGATATTTATTCCTTGTGAGTCTTTGTAGAAATGAGATGTTCTAGTCGAAGCATTTGATGGTGGAGGAGATAGAGATGTATAGCATATATGACAACTGGAAGTTCCTAGGGAACAATCTACTGAGGGGCTATAGACCAAATATGTGGCTGGTGCAAAGTCCCAGCCAGGGGGACATAGTGTTGGAACTGTGAGGTAGACGACAGTGTGATAAAATTAGAAAGGCTGGAAATATGGGGACAACAGAGAAATAGTAATTAAGTCAGTTTAATTAGTCGTACTAACCACTGGTTCCCTCATTGTTTTTTAAAGTATTCTACATGTGAGGTATCTCTGAATGTCTGCAATGTTTTTAAGGTTTGCTGATTTTTGTCTATAAAATAGATTCATAAGACAGTAATTATCTCAGTTTAATTAATTTTGTAATCACTGATTTATTTGTAAATTCTGTTTTGGATATAACTACAGTTTAGTGCCCCACCCATGACTTTGTTTCCTCATAGCTCTCTTTAAAACTGATCACATTTTTAAATGAAATTTCTGCAAAATCTTTGCTAAGGTTTAGAATACATAGTGTTTTTATTTCACGCAATTATTTTTAAAAAATTGTGAAAATCCAAATTTATGGAAATTGATGATAACAAAACTGAGGTGGGGGTTGAGAAAGATTGGAAACTCCTCTAGAAAAATGTTTTCCTAAATCTTTATGAAGATAATCATAATGTAAGTCCTCAAAAACTTATCACCCCAAAGTTTAATTTTAAAAATCTCATCTTTGTAAGATATACATTTTTCTGAAAGTTACGTACATTGATAACACTTCCAATCAGTTAAGATCAAAAACCAGGTAAAACAGTAGGATTTCATCCATTTTTATGTTCTGAGTTCAAATTCCACCGAGGTCGACTTTGCCTTTCTACCTTTTGGGGTCCATGAAGTAACAGTCATGCACTAGGGATGATGTAATCGACTGGCTCCCTCCCCCAAAACCCAAGGTCTTATGCTAATAACAGAAAGGATTATTATTATTATTTGGGTGGCAAGATGGCAGACACGTTAGCATGCAGATTAAAATACTTGGTGGAATTTCGTTTGGCTTCATGTTCTGAGTTCAAATTTTGCTGAGGTTGACTTTGCCTTTATCTTTTCTAGTCAATAAATCAAGTACCAGTTATGCACTGGGGTCAATGTAATTGACTAGTCCCCTCACACCAGATTTCAGGCCTTGTGCCTTTAGTAAAAAGGATTTTTATTATTTTTATTTAAAAAGGGTCTGATTTGGCCCCATGAAGTCTTTTAGGCTCATCGTTGGAACCTAGCTTGTCAGGCTCAGATGATTAAATGCAGAGATAGAGGAATTCCAAAGTGGTTACTGGAGACTAGGATGTGATTGGTCAAGGCAGGTCACATGGTGTTGTTGATAATAGTATTGAAATATGAGGGATATCAAATGCATATCTCAAGCTGTGTTTCTTGGATTGTGTGGTTGGGACATGTTGCTAGGGGTACGAATGCTCATATGCAAATGCCAGATGCACACAAGCACACATACACACACACAGATTCTTACATACACACATTCTTACATACACTTACAAATACAGAAATGAGTATGTTCACACACACCAGACATTGGTATGCACACAAACTCATGCATCCCAGACATGTATGCATAGACACACGCCCACAGATGGTACTAATGCACATGTATACACACACACACACACACAGAGTCCTGCATATGTGCACTCACACAGTTGATACCCACCCTAGCAAACACGTATATACACAGTTGAGCTGATGCCATCAGGTCACACACATATGCATTCATACAGCAGGTGAACGCACACACTATCTATTCCTTTACTACCCACAAGGGGCTAAACATAGAGGGGACAAACAAGGACAGACATAGGTATTAAGTCGATCATATCAACCCCAGTGCGTAACTGGTACTTATTTAATCAACCCCAAAAGGATGAAAGGCAAAGTTGGTATTGCTTAAGTTTTTGCCTCCATACTACCATACAGTGCCACCAACATCCTGTCCATTCTCATGATCTATAATCTTTAGATTGGGATCTCTATCTTATCTCATTGATATATCAATACTGTTATCAACAATGCTGCACAACCCTCCTTAACCAATAGCAGCTCAATATCCAGTAAGCATCTTGACCTTCCTCAGTCTCTGCATTCAGTTGCCTTTGCCTGATAAGCTATGTTCTTGTAATGTTTTTTTTAAATAAAAAATTTAACTCTTAAATGTGCTGTCTCTTTCTTTTCTTTTTTCACTCTCTTGTATATATGTACATACGTGCATGATGATGATGATGGTCGTGTACTTGTGACTGAGGAAGACTATTGCTGACCTTTAGGAACATTTTGTGCTCTAGGACTAACTTATGTTTTGCATTTGCAGCTCCAATGGTGACTAATGAGCCCTGCTCTTGACAAGCATACACGACTGCAAACATTGGAAACCAAGATTTCCCCATTCACTACACCAGCAGGCTTAAATTCTTCATGCAGAATATGTGCTCTCACATAGGTGTTGACCCCCTCCTTAACCTGCTCCCTCCATCTGTGGTGATGACAGGCATTGACATATCCTGAATGTTAGCAGGGCCTTAAAAAATCCAAACACACAGGTCCTGAGGAAAGCTGATATGTTGAGTATTGAGGCAATGGTGCACAAACACTGGTTATGTTGGACTGGACACCTTATTAGAAGGATAGCAGGATCCCTAAACAAATGTTATGTAAGGAACTTGTTAGTGAAAAGAGGACCCAGAAGAAACCAAGGCTGCAAGGCCTTCAATGGGAACTTGAGACGGTCCGTCTCAAGTTCCCATTGAAGGCCTGTGATATGTAGGAAACCGATGTACGCACAAACATACAAATGATTTAATATTTCGCTTAGACATAGTGAAACTGATAACCTGGAGTAGAACTCAAGATACAAAAAGTCCAGAACACAATGTTATATGAGCGTAGAGCAGTAACAGAAAACAAAGAAATGACACTGGAAAATCTAAATGTTATCTGATGAGCAACTAAGAGTTCACCACATCTATAGCACAAACAATTGTAAGCTAATGAAGTCTTTACACAACATTCAGATTTTCCAGTGTCATCTCTTTATGTGTGTGGGTGTGATCATAATCATATCGCTTAACATCCATTTTCAGTGCATGCATGGGCAGAACATGTGACAGAAGCCAGCCAGGTAGAAGACTACTCCAGGTTACTATGTCTGTTTTGGCAGGGTTTTTATGGCTGGATGCTTTTTACGTGACACCAGCAGTGGCAGGATCACCAAGTAACTTGCAAGACAAGGAATTTTGAGAGGGGCAGGGGCATTTGAAGAGGGAACTTGTGTCAGAGGATGAAAGGTTAGAGTGTAACCGAGAGGCAGAGACAGAAACAGGGGTTTTGCTGTAATGGAGGAAATGATCTGGAGTCAGATGACGAAAGGTGAGAGAAACTTTGTCACCACACCATTCAGAAAGCTACAGATCAGTGTGATGAAAAATATTTTGTGGGACGCAAACATCAACTGCTTAAAAAAAAAAGAATAAATGAAAAAACAAACAAACAAACATGTATTAGACTTTATTAATTATAGCTTTTCCCAAATATAACAATATTAGTTTCAACATAGTTTCAGATCAATACGAATTCAAAAGCGAGAAGAAATTGCCTTTATTAAAAATATCCCAGACATAAATTATCTCACCTGTGAAAATATAGTTGTTGTGAAATAAAATGTAGTATTGGGAGGCAGTTGCCACACACTGTTGTATCTCCTTCTTTATATGAATACATATTGATACAGATGAGCAATTTTTTATCTTATAGAGGAATTTTAACTAAAATCAATATCACTGTATGCTATAGGAGATATCTAAAGTGAGTTGCATCAAGAAGGGTCAACCAGCTGAAAATGACAGCTAAAAATACAGTGCCTCAACGTGTCAGTTATTGCTGAGATTAAAACCCACAAGGCTATTCACACTATAGGTAAAGGTCAAAATATTCGTTGTTGCTATGAAATTTTACATTGATATAGTTATACTTGTATATGAATATATACATGTCTGCATCAGTGGCTACTTTCAGTGAAAGATTTACCACATACATCAGTGACATGGTTTCTCTCCTCTAAGAATATGTTTGCATTTAGCTAATTGAAGACTTCCAGAGAATGATGTGCCATTGATATCACAATGGGATGGCTTTTATCTTGTATGAATACGTCTGTGTTTAGTTAAGTCACTGTTTTGAGAGAATAATTTACCACAGATATCACAGTGATATGGTTTTTCCCCTGTGTGAACACGTTTGTGAGAAGTCAAGGCACTACTTGTGGAGAATGATTTAGCACAGATATCACAGTGATATGACTTCTCTCCTGTATGAATATATATGTGTTTAGCTAAGTTATTACCTTGAGAGAATGATTTATTACAGATATCACAGTGATATGGTTTCTCTCCTGAATGAATACGTTGTGTTTTGTAAAGTCACTACTTCTGCAGAATGATTTACCACAGATATCACAATGAAATGGCTTCTCCCCTGTGTGAATACGGCTGTGTCTAGTTAATGCACTACGTTCAGAGAATGATTTACCACAGATGTCACAGAGATACCTCTTCTCTCCAGTGTGACCCCTTTTATGATCAGCCAAGTGATTACTTACAGAGAATGATTTACCACAGATGTGACAGAGATATCTCTTTTCCTCTGTATGAATACTTTTGTGATCAGCTAAATGGTTACTTAGAGAGAATGATTTACCACAGATATCACAGCGATATTTCTCCTCTCCTGTATGAATACGCTTGTGTTTAGTTAAGACACTACTTTCAGAGAATGAATTACCACAGATATCACAACAATAGGGCTTCTCTCCTGAATGAATACGTTGTGAGAAGTGACATGGTAACTTCGAGAGAATGATTTACCACAGATATCACAGTGATATGGCTTCTCTCCTGTATGAATACGTTTGTGTGTAGTTAAGACAACACTTTGAGAGAAGGATTTACCACAGATATCACAATGATATGGTTTTTCACCTGTATGAATGCGTACATGCCTAGTTAAGTCAATACTTCCAGTGAATGATTTACCACAAATATCACAATGATATGGCTTCTCCCCTGTATGAATACGTTTGTGAGTTTTCAGGTTACCTTTTTGAGAGAAGGACTTTTTACAGATATCACAGTTGTATGACAATTTACTTTTCTCTTTTATCATACCTTCAGGAAAAATCATTTCCTCAGATTTCTCGATCTTTTCCATTATTTACCTTCTCAAATCACAATGCATATATATTTCTTGCTTTTGTTCTTATACTTTATTCTTTACAATTACTCATACTGCTGTATTTTTGTCTAGTGTTACCTTTGTCTAAGAACTCTTGTAAATTTATTCAAGTTTAGTTTACACAATCTCATCTTGTAGACACTACAATCAGTGTACACATTTTGCTAATAATCACAGTTCAGAGGAAATATTTCACAGTAATTCTGCCAAAGATTTATAGAAACAGTGTTATATATCTCTTCAGTACAACATTTTTCTTCAGTCTTCAAAAGATGATAGATAAGGAGCATATATCTCTTGGTATCCCAAACGTCATCAGATATTCTGAAATAATAAAGAAACAACAGTGAAAGATATAGAGGTTACTTTATAAATACAGATTCAACAGTGGAAAATCTACAACACGTCTGTAGAGAGGAACTGTAGAAATAAACATCTACCTCACAACTGAACATTTTAATTTACTAGCAGAGACACCTGGTGTTGTCCGCAAATGAAATTTTGTATATTTTGGAAGAAAAAAGCAAAATATGTTGTATAGAATTTGTGATTCTAAATTCAATTTATTCTTCAATTGAGATACAATTTATTCCTTAATTACTCTTTACTCTTTTACTTGTTTCAGTCATTTGACTGCGGCCATGCTGGAGTACCGCCTTTAATCGAGCAACTTAACCCCGGGACTTATTCTTTTGTAAGCCCAGTACTTATTCTATCGGTCTCTTTTGTCGAACCGCTAAGTAACGGGGACATAAACACCCCATCGGTTGTCAAGCAATGCTAGGAGGACAAACACAGACACACAGACATACACGCACACATGTATATATATATATACATTCTTTTCAGTTTCCGTCTACCAAATCCACTCACAAGGCTTTGGTCGGCCCGAAACTATAGTAGAAGACACTTGCCCAAGATGCCATGCAATGGGACTGAACCCGGAACCATGTGGTTGGTAAACAAGCTACTTACCACACAGCCACTCCTGCGCCTATTGGAAAATCAATTCTGAATTTATAATACAAAAATAATAATAATGATGATGATGATAATAAAACGAAAATACAAAATTAACCCCTTTTATGAAAGGAGATAAATTCTACCGAAGTCCTCTCCCCACCCCTAGGAAAAGATTTTACCCACAAATTTCGTTATAATCGTAATGTATAAAATTTCATTTAAAAAAAATAAAACCATTTTCCTAAAAGTTATTAGGGAAAAACTCGGATCTTGTGAATTTTCCGAAGTCCTCTCCCCATCCCGCCGTTGCTTTCCACGCATTTTTCCTTTCATTTTCGTTTCCTGCTCCCCATTTTTTAATACCCGTTGCACTATTCATAGACACCTCTCTTCCATAGCTAGAAATAGCAGCCAAATCTCGCACAAATCATAGACACCTCTCTTCCATAACTAGAAATAGCAGCCAAATCTCGCACAAATCATAGACCCCTCTCTTCCATAGCTAGAAATAGCAGCCAAATCTCGCACAAATCATAGACACCATCTCTTTCATAGCTAGAAATAGCAGCCAAATCTCGCACAAATCATAGACACCTCTCTTCCATAGCTAGAAATAGCAGCCAAATCTTGCACAAATCATAGACACCTCTCTTCCATAGCTAGAAATAGCAGCCAAATCTCGCACAAATCATAGACACCTCTCTTCCATAGCTAGAAATAGCTGCCAAATCTCGCACAAATCATAGACACACCTCTCTTCCATAGCTAGAAATAGCAGCCAAATCTCGCACAAATCATAGACACCTCTCTTCCATAGCTAGAAATAGCAGCCAAATCTCGCACAAATCATATAGACACCTCTCTTCCATAGCTAGAAATAGCAGCCAAATCTCGCACAATCATAGACACCTCTCTTTCATAGCTAGAAATAGCAGCCAAATCTCGCACAAATCATAGACACCTCTCTTCCATAGCTAGAATAGCAGCCAAATCTTGCACAAATCATAGACACCTCTCTTCCATAGCTAGAAATAGCAGCCAAATCTCGCACAAATCATAGACACCTCTCTTCCATAGCTAGAAATAGCTGCCAAATCTCGCACAAATCATAGACACCTCTCTTCCATAGCTAGAAATAGCAGCCAAATCTCGCACAAATCATAGACACCTCTCTTCCATAGCTAGAAATAGCAGCCAAATCTCGCACAAATCATATAGACACCTCTCTTCCATAGCTAGAAATAGCAGCCAAATCTCGCACAAATCATAGACATCTCTCTTTCATAGCTAGAAATAGCAGCTAAATCTCGCACAAATCATAGACACCTCTCTTCCATAGCTAGAGATAGCAGCCAAATCTCGCACAAATCATAGACACCTCTCTTCCATAGCTAGAAATAGCAGCCAAATCCCGCGCAAATCATAGACATCATTCATTCATAAAAGATAGAAAAAACACAAAGAATCGAGTCGTCAAATATCGAAAGTCTACAGAATTAAAAAGACTGAATATTTTCCTTGTTTAATACTTACAGCAATGTTTTATAAAGGATAGTGTTGTTTACAAAGTATTATAAATGTATTCATAAATTCAAGCAATGGACATAAATAATTCGATGCTAAAATGGAAAGAGATGGACGCATGGTGCGCATGCGCGTTTTTGGACTCGATGGTTCCATTAGCTCACGCTTGTTACCTCCCTTGATGTTTCATGTCGGTCTTTACATCTCCTATATTGAGTGCGTCTCATTATAGCATCTCTGGGTTAAATTTCTAGAATACATCTTTACTGTGCAAATAAAAAGCACACATGTAGACATGAATATATATACAGACACAGTCATGCATAAGTATATATTTACAGATATATATATATATATATACTTTATTTTAAGCAGCAGAAAATTCAACAAAATCTGTTACTCTGAGTTTCTCGTTGCCGTTCATCAGACAGTTTTTGCTAGCAAAAACTGCTTAAAATAAAGCATATTACTCTACCACTGGTATTTGAGTACTCTTTTTTCCACCTTGTTTCACATTTATGTGTTTACTCCGGTATATATATATATATATATATATATATATATATATATATCTCTCTCTTTTACTCTTTTACTTGTTTCAGTCATTTGACTGTGGCCATGCTGGAGCACCGCCTTTAGTCGAGCAGATCGACCCCGGAACTTATTCTTTTGTAAGCCCAGTACTTATTCAATCGGTCTCTTTTGCCGAACCGCTAAGTTACGGGGACGTAAACACACCAGCATCGGTTGTCAAGCAATGCTAGGGGACAAACACACACACACATATATATATACATATATACGACAGGCTTCTTTCAGTTTCCGTCTACCAAATCCACTCACAAGGCATTGGTCGGCCCGGGGCTATAGCAGAAGACACTTGCCCAAGATGCCACGCAGTGGGACTGAACCCGAACCATGTGGTTGGTTAGCAAGCTATTTACCACACAGCCACTCCTGCGCCTATGTATAATATTTATATATTATTTTTTTAGGGAATAAAAATTCCGGGATCTTTGATTTTAGCTCAATAGAGGCAATAGGATTGGTTAAAATTCGAAAACGTAGCTTAATTCGAAAAATTAAGCTACGTTAAACTTACAAATTACAATTTTCTCAAGAAAGCCAAGAGAAAAAAAAATGTGGAATCCAATGTAGATCCCAACAAATATCTTACAAACTATAGAATTTTCTCAATAAAGCCAAGAGAAAAAGATGTTTTATAAACACATTCTACCAGTATACGAAGTTTAAAAGTGTTTAGTTAACTAGAAATTGTGTTAAAAATCTGCCGGTCAAAGCGAAAAGATCCAAATAAAGTTTGCCTTTCACCTTTTTGCTGGGGTTCAATAAAATAAATACCAGTTAACAACTGAGGTCCGCGGTAATCGACTTACGCACCCTCCCCTCCCCCGAAATTGCTGGCATTGTGCCAAAATGTGAATATCTCACACCTATTACATACGCATGCGCACTAAGCCTATTTCCGCTTCTATTCATTACATCTTGACAAGCTTTGTTTGGCGCCAGAATTTCTATTAATTCACTCGGCAATACATTTATAAAACATTTCTCTACCACCTGACGCACTCATAACAACGACACCATCTTTTATAAAGACATTTCCGTAAGTATTAAACAATGAAAACATTTAATCTTTCAATAATTCGTGTATCAGATTTTGTTCCACATTTAGCTGCTATTTCTAGCTATGGTGGCTACCTTCTACTCTCTCCATCGTTTCCTCTTAAGTTTGTTGGGTATTTTAGTTGGAGAAATATCCCAAATACTCTACAACCCCAGAAATGTTGAGAAACGAATGTTTTATTATAATTTATCGAATGTTCGTTTCTTGGTATCGGGAAGGGGAAGAAATAGTAAGCGGGGCAAAATGAGTAATTTCTTATTATTTTCTTACCATTATGACATTGGTTAGAAAGATTTCAACTGAAATCATTGTAGGTTTTAGCCAGAATTATTCTAAAGGACATTTCAGAACTCTTCTGGAAACTTCCGTGGGATGTTATAAAATCCTGGGCTTTTTTTTCCGATTTTTACTTAGTGAATCGCTTGCTTTCTGGAAGCTACTCATTCCCACATAGTTCTTGTTTTGTAAAATTAAAGATACCCGACGTTGCTTTCCTCCATAATGACCAAAAGTCATAAAGTTATAAACTTGAAGAAAGAAAGCCTTGCATATTCGTTCTACACCCGTTTCATGTGTGTATGTAAAATCGGTTAATATAGGGCGTAACAAATATCAGAAAATCAAAAAAAAAATGTGTGTAATAGGTGTAAAACAACTTCCTATGAACGAATATGAAAAAAAAAATTCGCGCACGCGAAAGGGGGGTGGGAGAGAGGCCTCGGAAAATTCACATCGGGAAGTTCCGAAAGCGTCTGAGGAGCTGACCCGGGCACCAAAACAAAAAAAAAATAGTGTAATATGTGTAAAACAACTTGCTCTAAACGAATATGACAAAAAAAAATGCGCTCTCGCGAAAGAGGGGTGGGGGAGAGGCCTCGGAATATTTATATCGGGAATTTCCGAAAGCGTCTGAACCGGGCACAAAAACAAAAACAAAAACAGCGTAATAGGTGTAAAACAACTTGCTCTAAACGACTATCATGAAAAAAATGCGCGCTCGCGAAAGGGGGGTGGGGGAGAGGCTTCGGAAATTTCACATCTTCAGTCCACGGCCTTTAAACTAAGAAAAAATAGTGTAATTGGTGTAAAACTACTTGTTCTAAACGAGTATCAAGAACACACACTCACACATGAATCATAAACTCCGTATTTCGCAAAAAAAAAAATAATAAAGAGAAGAAATTCTGGAAAAAGTGAAGAAATGTTGGATCTCCGCCATGTGAATCAAAATACGTGTCAGAAACATCTTGAAATACTACAGAAATTATGTTACGAAAATGATAATGTATACATACCTCTTTGAGTGGTCCATCGATAACGATGATAAAGAAATGAGTTGGATTTGAACTCAGAATATTGACTAACACAACTACATACTACAAGACTCAAAATATTCAGCCAAGTCACCACCCTTTAACTAGCAATAATAATAACATCAATAACATAACAGCCAAAAGATTTATTTGTTCTGAAAATAACAATCATAGTAAATAAATATGTTCTTTAATATTCACATTCATGTGCACAGTTAAACACACTTACATACAAACAGTCACGCATGCATAATACAGAACGGAACACATAAATGAAGGATGCATTACTTAGTATATATTACATCGAGAGAATTTTGATTAATAAGTCAAATATGCAAATTATAAAGATAATTAATTGCTTTACTAAACAGTGTTGTAAAGGTGAAAAAATAAATTTGGGAAAAAAATACACGCCAAAACTAATTAATAAAGGATAATTAGGGAAGGATTGACACAAAATAATTATTTTTTCTGTCTCTTTTTTTCTGATAAATGCATCTTAATAAGTGAGAAGAATTGCATATATCTGAACTATTTCAAAGAAAAGCATAAATTTAATGTTTAAAATAGCTTTAACCAAGGAATGAGATCCAACATTTCTTCACTTTTTCCAGAATTTCTTCTCTTTATTTTTTTTTTTTTTGCGAAATACGGAGTTTATGATTCATGTGTGAGTGTGTGTTCTTGATACTCGTTTAGAACAAGTAGTTTTACACCAATTACACTATTTTTTCTTAGTTTAAAGGCCGTGGACTGAAGATGTGAAATTTCCGAAGCCTCTCCCCCACCCCCCTTTCGCGAGCGCGCATTTTTTTCATGATAGTCGTTTAGAGCAAGTTGTTTTACACCTATTACGCTGTTTTTGTTTTTGTGCCCGGTTCAGACGCTTTCGGAAATTCCCGATATAAATATTCCGAGGCCTCTCCCCCACCCCTCTTTCGCGAGAGCGCATTTTTTTTTGTCATATTCGTTTAGAGCAAGTTGTTTTACACATATTACACTATTTTTTTTTTGTTTTGGTGCCCGGGTCAGCTCCTCAGACGCTTTCGGAACTTCCCGATGTGAATTTTCCGAGGCCTCTCCCCCACCCCCCTTTCGCGTGCGCGAATTTTTTTTTTCATATTCGTTCATAGGAAGTTGTTTTACACCTATTACACACATTTTTTTTTTGATTTTCTGATATTTGTTACGCCCTATATTTATGTAAAATCTGCAAATTTCCAAACAGAATCGAACTGTCATTTGCTTCCACGGAAATATCCGAAGTGAAATGGTTTGACTTTTGTCGAGTTATATCGAAGGAATGCCGTCATAAGTCTTGTACTAGCTTCAGATTTGTTTGAATGAAACTGAGAGGTGCTTTAATTCTTGTCATCTCTGTGGGACGTAGCTTTCAGACCGGAATTTAGGGCCGCCTTCCCGTTTAATCACATAGTTCTTTATTGACGAATGGAAATTACTCTCCAGTATTTATATGGAATTGAATTTGGTAAAATGAACGAGAACCAAATGAAAATATCTTTGGAATTGACGCTTTAATACGTCTCCAGGAAAGGTATTTGACCGCTCTTGTCATTTTATCAAGAGCAAGTAGTAAAAGAAATCAGTTTTAAGTGAAAAAATGTTTCCGAAAGTCATGGGAGCTGTGCTGTTTTCTGATTTTGTAAATAAGCCGACAGGTGGAGTTTGAAAAGGGGCTCAGAGTTATTGTTAATGAGATGGTTAATAATTTTATGGGTGTCTGCATATGCAGTAATGTACAAATGTCTGGGAAGTGAACAGTGTATGAGTCAGATATATGCTTGCGTGTGTATGGAGGGGAGAAAATCAGGTGTAGTGTTGGCGAATCTCAGGAAGCATGGAAGATTTGAAGGATGCAGTGCTCCAACAACTAACTACTGATGCCGGCAGTTTGTTCCATGCTTCAGCAACTCTCAGCGTGAAAAAATGTTTCCTAAAGTCATGGGAGCTGTGCTGTTTTCTGACTTTGTAAATATGTCCACGGGTGTTAGACAGGTGGAGTTCAAAAAGGGGCTCAGAGTTATTGTTTGTAAGATGGTTAAATGAAGGGCACATGTCAATCCCAACATCCGAATCGTAGCCGAAGCCAGTGCCGCCTCGACTGGCTTCCATAAAATGCACCAATCCGACCGTGGCCGATGCCAGCCTCGCCTGGCACCAGTGCAGGTGGCACGTAAAAAGCACCCACTACACTCACGGAGTGGTTGGCGTTAGGAAGGGCATCCAGCTGTAGAAACTTTGCCAGATAAGACCGGAGCCTGGTGCAGCCTTCTGGCTTCCCAGATCCCCGGTCGAACCGTCCAACCCATGCTAGCATGGAGAACGGACGTTAAATGATGATGATGATGATCTTTGTGGGAATATCTCATTCAACCATAATAAATATGAAGACAGCCAAATAGAAACTGAAGAACATCTACACCACTTTCTGCATCGAATGTTTGTTTCTTGATATAGAGAAAGGGAACAAAACTTAGTAGGTGGGGCAAAATGAGTAATTTCTTTCACCTTTTTTAAAATTTTTTCTCTTTTTTTTCCCTTCAGTCTTTAAAGTCATGTTTTCAGTATTGACCTCTTTGGTGGGAAACCTGACTGCTGAGAAGCAAGCAGATGACTTAGTGGCAACTGAGAGGAGAGAAACAGCCCTATAATTGTTGCAGTTGTGGTAGGCTCCTTTACCCTCCTACAATGGGATAATGACACCTCTTTCCCTGTCAGGCTTTTCTAATTCCAATCAACAGAACAGCCTACTCTTCAAATTAACATGTAAGTGGCTGAGCACCCCACAGACACGCTCACCCATAACGGAGCTCTCACATATTAAGCATGTGACCATGTGATAAGGCTGGCCCTTCAAATTACTCGTACAATTCAGTTTTGTCAGCTGAGTGAACCTGGAGCAACATGTCTTGCTCAACAACACAGCACACTGCTGGGAATTGGAATTATGACCTTATTAGGAGCTGATTGCTCAGACCACTAACCCCAATACCTTCACATACACACACATGTATATACATACACATACATATATATTAACGTGTAAGCATATATATATATATATATGTTTCCAGGTTCAATCCCACTGCGTACCTACTTAGGCAAGTATTTTATACAATAGACATTAGCCGACCAAATCCTTGTGATTGGATTTGGTAGATAGAAACTGAAGGAAGCCCAATATATATATATATATATATATATCACAATCAAGGAACGGCCATAATAGGCCATTCACCCACTAGAAATAACAGCCAAAGCTTCAACCGCAAATAACATTAATTCCGCAAACCAGGAGAAAATTAAAAAACATTTACCCTGTAATTTTTAATTTTCTCCTGGTTTGCGGAATTAATGTTATTTTGCGGTTGAAGCTTTGGCTGTTATTTCTAGTGGGTGAATGGCCTATTATGGCCGTTCCTTGATTGTGATGTTGAACTTATAAATGGTCTATGACTATTTAATTTTTTCCCACTAGGCCGCTGGTGGCAAAGAAATTCTACAAAATTTTTTTGCCACCCTATATTGATTAATATATTATATATATATATATATATATTAATGAGTATTTATGTGTATATACATATATATCTCTGTGTGTCTTTGTGACTGTTTGACGCCCCACCAACACTTGATAACCAGTGTTGGTGTGTATATGTCACCATTATTTAGTGGTTTCACAAAAGAGGCCAATATAAGTACTAGGCTCAAAAGTGAAGTCCTAGGGTTGATTTGATCAACTAACACCTTCTAAGGTGATGCTCCAGTATAGCCACAGCCAAAACAACTGATACAAGGAAAAGTATATATATATATACATATATATATATGTGTGTGTGTGTGTGTGAATGTGTAGCTGGAGTTTAAAAATATGTTAGCTTCACAGAAGATTTTCTGATGTAAATTCTAATAAATTAGAAAGTTCTGTTGTTCAGTTAAATGTTTATTTCTAGAATTTATCTCTATGGAAATGTTGAATCTGTATTTTTTAAGTAGCCTCTCTATCTTACACTGTTGTTTCTTTATTATTTCAGAATATCAGATGACATTGGCATAACTGAAGATACATCCTCATTATTTATCATCTTTTTAAAGACCAAAATGGAAATATTGTACAGAACAGATATATAAGATTGTTTCTCTAAATCTATGGCAGAATTCCTCTGATATATTTACTCTGAAAAGTATTATTAGCAAACCTTCTGGACATCACTGGCTGGAGTGTCTACAAGATGAGTCTTTGTTCAAACTAAACTTGGATAAATTTACTAAAGAACTTTGGGACAAAGGTGATAAGGGACAGAAATAGAGCAGTCGAAATATTTGGAAACAAAATACTATAGAATCAAAAAGGTGAAAAAAGATATATACTGTGATTTTTGAAGAAAAATAATGGAAAAGAGTGAGAAAATAAAGAAACTGATTTTTCCAGAAAATAGAGAAAAAGGGAGCCAAAAATTGTCACATGAGTGTGATGTCTGTAAAAAGTCTTTCTCTCAAAAGAGCAGCTTGAATACGCACAAACGTATTCATAGAGGAGAGAAGCCATTTCATTGTGACATTTGTGATAAATCATTCTCTCAGAGTTGTAACTTGAGTACACACAAACGTATTCATACAGGAGAGAAGCCATTTCACTGTAATGTCTGTAGTAGGTCATTCTCTAACCACAATGCTTTAAATTCTCATATACGTGTTCATACAGGGGAGAAGCCATTTCACTGTGACACTTGTGGTAAATCATTCTCTATAAATGTTTCACTGACTAAACACAAACGTATTCATACTGGAGAGAAGCCATATCACTGTGATGTCTGTGGTAAATCATTCACTCAAAATGGTAATTTATCTATACACAAGCAAATTCATACAGGAGAGAAGCCATTTCACTGTGATGTCTGTGGTACATCATTCTCTCAGCGGAGTTCTTTAGATTCTCACAAGCGTTTTCATACAGGAGAGAAGCCATTTCACTGTGACATCTGTGACAAATCATTCCGGGGAAAAGACAGCTTGACCAAACACCGACGTATTCATATAGGAGATAAGCCATATGACTGTGACATTTGTGGTATATCATTCCCTCAGAAAGGTAGCTTGACTTCACACAAACGTATTCATACTGGAGAAAAGCCGTTTCACTGTAATGTCTGCAGTGCATCATTCTCTCAGCAAAGTGCCTTGGAGTCTCACATACGTGTTCATACAGGAGAGAAGCCATTTCACTGTGACATCTGTGGTAAATCTTTCCCTCAAAGTAATAACTTGACTATACACCAACTTGTTCATACAGGAGAGAAACCGTTTCACTGTGACACTTGTGGTAAATCATTCTCTCAAAAAAGTAACTTGACTAGGCACATACGTGTTCATACAGCAGAGAAGCCCTATCACTGTGATATCTGTGGTACATCATTCTCAGACCAAAGTGTTTTAAAATGTCACAAACGTAATCATGCCAGCGAGAGGCCTTATCACTGTGGTGTACTCGTATACATGCTCATATAGGATAGAAACCATATCATTTGTAGTAAATCCTTCTCTCAAAGTAGTGCTTAACTTCTCACAAACATTTTCATTCAAGAGAGACACCATATTCCTGTAACATCTCTTCTCTTTCATCAGTGCTTTAACTCATGAAGGTATTCATACAAAAGCCATGTTACTGTGACATCATCATCATCATTTAACGTCTGCTTTTCATGCTAGCATGGGTTGGACGGTTCGACCGGGAATCTGGGAAGCCAGAAGGCTGCACCAGGCTCCAGTCTGATCTGGCAGTGTTTTTACCGCTGGATGCCTTCCTAATGCCAACCACTCCGTGAGTGTAGTGGGTGCTTTTTACGTGCCAGGGGAAGCTGGCAACGGCCATGATCGGATTGGTGCTTTTTACGTGCCACCGGCACGGAAGCCAGTCTAGGCATCTGTAACAAATATTTCTCTTTTAATAGTAAGCTAATTTATTGAGACACCCTATTCCTGTGATGTCTGTGATAAATAATTCTCCCTAAATGACAAATCAGAAACTCACAGACATTTTCACACAGAAGAGAAACCATATCACAATGATATCTGTGGGGAAATCATTCACTATGAGTTCTCGCTTATCTGATCACAGACATATCCATACAAGAAGTCATTCACTCAAAATAGCAAATTACCTTCTCACAAACGAGATCATGGCAGGGCTGAAGTGTTCCCACTGATATTTGTGCTAAAACATTCCCTGTAAGTGACGACTTAACCCTTTACTATACTCTTTACTCTTTTACTTGTTTCAGTCATTTGACTGTGGCCATGCTGGAGCACTGCCTTTAGTCGAGCAAATTGACCCTGGGACTTTGTAAGCCCAGTACTTATTCTATCGGTCTCTTTTGCCGAACCGCTAAGTGACGGGGACGTAAACACACCAGCATCGGTTGTCAAGCAATGCTAGGGGACAAACACAGACACACAAACATATACACACACATACATATATATATATATATATACATATATACGACAGGCTTCTTTCAGTTTCCATCTACCAAATCCACTCACAAGGCATTGGTCGGCCCAAGGCTATAGTAGAAGACACTTGCCCAAGATTCCACGCAGTGGGACTGAACCTGGAACCATGTGGTTGGTGAGCAAGCTACTTACCACACAGCCACTCCTGCGCCCATGTAGTTCATTCTGTCCAATGTGATGTTTATTCACGTTATTTTCAATTTGTCCTGCATTAACTCACAGCTTTCAAGTGATGACGATGTGGTTGAGTATTTTTAGAATAACATTGTAGGGTAGGTGTAAGAGGCCAACTCTGGTTAGTTTGAAAATAAAAGAGGTAGCATATTTGGGCCAGTTGTGGCTGGTTTAAATGCTAAACGGTTAACACTAGAACAGTGGTTCCCAAACTTTTTAGAGTCGCGACCCACTATTTATCACACCAGTTTATGACGACCCACTTAACTCTACTGAGTAAAAGCATTAATGAAATTAAGAAATTTATTTCAGATTACATCTTCAGTGAGGCCTGTGAGAAGGATGATCCTGTCTCTTGCTACGCTCAATAATAGAATCAACATCAGGTTCAATGCGTCCTGGTGATCACTCCTATACTTTTTAAATAATTTATAAACTTACTGGGTGTATAAGGAACCTTACAGATGTTGGGGCCACAATGAAATGCAGCCTGCACTTTTTTAAGAGGGTAGCAAAAGAGCAGAAGCATCATGAAGTCAAAAGAATCCTTTAGTCTAGTTCAGTGGTTCCCAAACTTTTTAGAGTCGTGACTCACTATTTATCACACCAGTTTATGACGACTCACTTAACTCTACTGAGTAAAAACATTAATGAAATAAAGAAATTTATTTCAGATTACGTCTTCAGTCCCTCAGTGTAGTAACTTGATTACACACAAACGTATTCATACTAGAGAGAAGTCTTACCACTGTGATGTCTGCAGCACATCATTCTCTGACCAAAGTGCCTTAAAGTCTTACGTCTTCATACAGGAGAGAAGCCTTATCACTGTGATGTCTGTGGTACATCATTCTCTGACCGAAGCGCTTTAAGTTCTCACATACATGTTTATACAGGGGAAAGGCCGTTTCACTGTGAAATCTGTGGCAAGTCATTCTCCGAAAGTGCTACATTGACTAGACATACACGTATTCATACAGGAGAGAAGCCATATCATTGTGATACCTGTGGTACATCATTCTCTCAGCGAAGTGCCTTAAATTGTCACATTTGTGGTAAATCATTCTCTCAAAGTAATATCATGACTACACACAAACGTGTCCATACAGGATAGAAGCCATATCACTGTAATATCTGTGGTAAATCATTCTATCAAAGTAGTACTTAAACTTCTCACAAACATGTTCATTCAAGAGAGACATATTCCTGTAATATCTGTGGTAAATCATTAACTTCTCCTGCCTTAACGTTTTTCTTATTTTATTTTACAAACAAATCCTTTCTAATGGTTTTAACTTGTGACCTCAGTTCAAATTGTAATTGACCAATTGGAGAGACTACTCTACTTAGACTTGCTCCATTGTGGACCATAGGTGGCACCCTAGGCAGTAATTTCTGTGAGTAAATTTTCTACAGTAATTGTCTACTTTTACTTGAGTTTACTCCAATAGAATAGGTACTGCCCTTTGATAATTATGTTAGTATTTTCCTTATATATAGTTTCTTGATAACTTCATCATCATCGTTTAGCGTCCGCTTTCCATGCTATCATGGGTTGGACGGTTCAACTGGGGTCTGGGAAGCCAGAAGGCTGCACCAGGCCCAGTCTGATCTGGCAATGTTTCTACGGCTGGATGCCCTTCCTAACGCCAACCACTCCGTGAGTGTAGTGGGTGCTTTTTACGTGCCACTGGCACGGGGGCCAAGCAAGGCTGGCAAATGGCCACGATCGGATGGTGCTTTTTACGTACCACCGGCACAGAGGCCAGTCGGGGCAGCGCTGGCAACGGCCACATTCAGATGGTTCTCTTACGTACCACCTGCACTGGTACCACAGCTGCAATTTCCATTTCCTTTCCATATATATATATAAGTTAAGTTAAGTTGGCTCAAAAAGCAAAAAGCTAGGCCATGTAGGGGGACATGGAGTTATGTACAGGGGTGTTCATGCAAAGAATTCAGGCCATTTCTGGTCAAGAGAGACCTTCAACCGAGCGGTCTTCGGCATCTTCACTATCTCGTCCGGCAGCTTATTCCACGGATCTGCAACCCGGACGATTGATAAAAATGGTAAGATAAAAGAAAGAAAGAGACCTCGATATTATGTAAATAGAGGAAATTATCTGTAAATGTAATATGTGACAATTATTCGGTGGCCAAGATAAAACTCATGAGTTCCGGATGCCGAGGTGGAAATTCACACCGCCATCTCTTCAATTATGCGGCCATAACTGAAGAGATGGCGGCGTGAATTTCCATCTTGGCATCCGAAACTCAGAGTTTTATCTTGGCCACCAATTTCCAGGGTGGAGAGAAAACATGCTTTCAACAAGTTGGCATCTTGTATATATAATAAAGTAGCAGTAATGCTCGTCATTGAGTTACTTTTACTACTTCTGGGCAGCCACGTTCAAAGTATTATTATATATATAATTTACTCCTCCTGTATGTGTGTATTTTTATAATAAAAAATATGTAATAATTGAATTAGAAAAAAGATAAATTTTATGCATGAACTTCTGTTTGTTTGTTACATGACAATAATAAAAGAATTTTATGATTTATTGTATTTATCAATCCAGTAATGGCAATTATTGATAATAAAAATAATGAAATTATTGTATACAGTGCTCGGGTGCACCACAACTTGTCAAAAGTGCGTATAAAGCATATGCAGTAATGTACAAATGTCTGGAAAGCGACCAGTGTATGAGTCAGATACATGCTTGCGTGTGTATGGAGGGGAGAAAATCAGGTGTAGTGTTGGCGAATCTCAGGAAGCATGGAAGTTTTGAAGGATGCAGTGCTCCGACAATAATAATAACAACCCTCCCTTTCCTATTTTATATCCTTCATATGTCCTTCTCTTTTACTTTGTTCTCTCTTTCCCTGTCTCCTTTTAAATGCCAACTTTAACATTTCCCTTCTTTTATATAAACATATATTATGTATGTGTGTGTGTTATATATTGTGTACGTGTATATGTATATTATGTATGTGTATATATGTATATACTTTTATTCGTGTACTTGTTTCACTCATAAAAAAATAATGAAATTATTGTATACAGTGCTCAGGTGCACCACAACTTGTCATAAAGTACGTATAAAGCATATGCAGTAATGTACAAATGTCTGGGAAGTGAACAATGTATGAGTCAGATACATGCTTGCGTGTGTATGGAGGGGAGAAAATCAGGTGTAGTGTTGGCGAATCTCAGGAAGCATGGAAGTTTTGAAGGATGCAGTGCTCCGACAATAATAATAACAACCCTCCCTTTCCTATTTTATATCCTTCATATGTCCTTCTCTTTTACTTTGTTCTCTCTTTCCCTGTCTCCTTTTAAATGCCAACTTTAACATTTCCCTTCTTTTATATAAACATATATTATGTATGTGTGTGTGTTATATATTGTGTACGTGTATATGTATATTATGTATGTGTATATATGTATATACTTTTATTCGTGTACTTGTTTCACTCATAAAAAAATAATGAAATTATTGTATACAGTGCTCAGGTGCACCACAACTTGTCATAAAGTACGTATAAAGCATATGCAGTAATGTACAAATGTCTGGGAAGTGAACAGTGTATGAGTCAGATACATGCTTGTGTGTCATGAAAGAAAAAAACATGCAATAATTGAAGTAGGAGAAAGATGAATTTCTGTTTGTTTATTAAACGATAACAATAAGTGACTTGCACATGTTATTATTTATCAATGCAGTAATGGCAATTATATAATCTATTTATATAAAATTCTTTGCCTGTCTGTTCCCAATGCATTCTCAGACAGCTCAACCAAATTAAATCAAATTTTACACGATAATAGTATCAGACCCTGTGAGTGTTAACATGTTACTTTTTTTGGGGGGTTCATTTGCATTAAAACAATATAACATTGGCAATGGTTTGGCATTTCATGTCAAAAGTGAAAGAATAACATCTCTATACATCATCATCATTTAGTGTCCGCTTTCCATGCTAGCATGGGTTGGACGGTTCAACTGGGGTCTGGGAAGCCAGAAGGCTGCACCAGGCCCAGTCTGATATGGCAATGTTTCTACGGTTGGATGCCCTTCCTAACGCCAACCACTCCGTGAGTGTAGTGGGTGCTTTTTACGTGCCACCGGCACAGGTGCCAGACGGGACTGGCAAACGGCCACGGACAGATGGTGCTTTTTACGTGCCACCGGCACGGAGGCCAGTCAGGGCGACGCTGGCAACAGCCATGTTCTGATGGTGCTTTTTACGTACCACCGGCACAGAGGCCAGTCGGGGCAGCGCTGGCAACGGCCACATTCAGATGGTTCTCTTACGTACCACCTGCACTGGTACCACAGCTGCAATTTCCATTTCCTTTCCATATATATATAAGTTAAGTTAAGTTGGCTCAAAAAGCAAAAAGCTAGGCCATGTAGGGGGACATGGAGTTATGTACAGGGGTGTTCATGCAAAGAATTCAGGCCATTTCTGGTCAAGAGAGACCTTCAACCGAGCGGTCTTCGGCATCTTCACTATCTCGTCCGGCAGCTTATTCCACGGATCTGCAACCCGGACGATTGATAAAAATGGTAAGATAAAAGAAAGAAAGAGACCTCGATATTATGTAAATAGAGGAAATTATCTGTAAATGTAATATGTGACAATTATTCGGTGGCCAAGATAAAACTCATGAGTTCCGGATGCCGAGGTGAAATTCACACCGCCATCTCTTCAATTATGCGGCCATAACTGAAGAGATGGCGGCGTGAATTTCCATCTTGGCATCCGAAACTCAGAGTTTTATCTTGGCCACCAATTTCCAGGGTGGAGAGAAAACATGCTTTCAACAAGTTGGCATCTTGTATATATAATAAAGTAGCAGTAATGCTCGTCATTGAGTTACTTTTACTACTTCTGGGCAGCCACGTTCAAAGTATTATTATATATATAATTTACTCCTCCTGTATGTGTGTATTTTTATAATAAAAAATATGTAATAATTGAATTAGAAAAAAGATAAATTTTATGCATGAACTTCTGTTTGTTTGTTACATGACAATAATAAAAGAATTTTATGATTTATTGTATTTATCAATCCAGTAATGGCAATTATTGATAATAATAATAATGAAATTATTGTATACAGTGCTCGGGTGCACCACAACTTGTCAAAAGTGCGTATAAAGCATATGCAGTAATGTACAAATGTCTGGAAAGCGAACAATGTATGAGTCAGATACATGCTTGCGTGTGTATGGAGGGGAGAAAATCAGGTGTAGTGTTGGCGAATCTCAGGAAGCATGGAAGTTTTGAAGGATGCAGTGCTCCGACAATAATAATAACAACCCTCCCTTTCCTATTTTATATCCTTCATATGTCCTTCTCTTTTACTTTGTTCTCTCTTTCCCTGTCTCCTTTTAAATGCCAACTTTAACATTTCCCTTCTTTTATATAAACATATATATGTATGTGTGTGTGTTATATATTGTGTACGTGTATATGTATATTATGTATGTGTATATATGTATATACTTTTATTCGTGTACTTGTTTCACTCATAAAAAAATAATGAAATTATTGTATACAGTGCTCAGGTGCACCACAACTTGTCATAAAGTACGTATAAAGCATATGCAGTAATGTACAAATGTCTGGGAAGTGAACAGTGTATGAGTCAGATACATGCTTGTGTGTCATGAAAGAAAAAAACATGCAATAATTGAAGTAGGAGAAAGATGAATTTCTGTTTGTTTATTAAACGATAACAATAAGTGACTTGCACATGTTATTATTTATCAATGCAGTAATGGCAATTATATAATCTATTTATATAAAATTCTTTGCCTGTCTGTTCCCAATGCATTCTCAGACAGCTCAACCAAATTAAATCAATTTTACACGATAATAGTATCAGACCCTGTGAGTGTTAACATGTTACTTTTTTTGGGGGGTTCATTTGCATTAAAACAATATAACATTGGCAATGGTTTGGCATTTCATGTCAAAAGTGAAAGAATAACATCTCTATACATCATCATCATTTAGTGTCCGCTTTCCATGCTAGCATGGGTTGGACGGTTCAACTGGGGTCTGGGAAGCCAGAAGGCTGCACCAGGCCCAGTCTGATATGGCAATGTTTCTACGGTTGGATGCCCTTCCTAACGCCAACCACTCCGTGAGTGTAGTGGGTGCTTTTTACGTGCCACCGGCACAGGTGCCAGACGGGACTGGCAAACGGCCACGGACAGATGGTGCTTTTTACGTGCCACCGGCACGGAGGCCAGTCAGGGCGACGCTGGCAACAGCCATGTTCTGATGGTGCTTTTTACGTGCCACCGGCACGGGGGCCAGGCGAGGCTGGCAACGACCGTGAATCGGATGGTGCTTTTTATGTGTCACCGGCACGGTGGACAGGCGAGGCTGGCAACGGCCACGATTGGGCGGTGCTTTTTACGTGCCACCGGCACTGGTATCACAGCTGCAATTTCCATTGATGTTGATCGACTTCAATTTTGGTTCTGATTTCTGATTTCCACTTGCCTCAACGGAATGTCATGTAATTTTGTTTCATTTTTATTCTTCTACTTTTAATTCGAATTATATCCCAATGTGAATGGCATTATCCATTGGCAACTTTCTGTCTTTACGGCTATGACAGCAGAATGGTATGTCAGTTGCAAATTTACTGTTAAATTAGCAGTTCATACAAATGCTTGTATTTGGTTAATTTGATTGATTGATTGATTGATTCTAGTTTCAGCTTATGAGCTGTGGCCATGCTGGGGCACCGCCATTATATTTGTTTATATTTGGTTAATATTTGTGGCACTCTGTCAGGACAAGAGTTCCAGTTGATCCGATCAACGAAACAGCCTGCCCATGGAATTGACATGCAAGTGGCTAAGCACTCCACAGACATGTGTACCCTTAACGTAGCTCTCGGGGGAGATTCAGCGTGACACAGAGTGTGACAAGGCTGGCCCTTTGAAATACAGGTAGAACAGAAACAGGAAGAAAGAAAGTGGTGGTGAAAGAATACAGCAGGGTTCGCCACCAGCCCCTGCCAGAGCTTCATGGAGATTTAGGTGTTTTTGCTCAATAAATACTCACAACGCCCGGCTTGGGAATCAAAACAGCAATCCTATAACTGCGAGTCCGCTGCCCTAACTACTGGGCCATTGCACCTCCGTTAATAGTTGATAGTCATACATCTATATGAATAGATACTGCATACAGAAATAAAGACATGCATCATACATACAACTGCTTACAATAATAGAGATTACTGTGTAATTTAGTCTGTGTTCATAATTTTTGGTTTACAATATTGAAAAAAATATGCCACCAAAGGAAAGATGCAATCTCTCCAGAAACTGGTATAACTGGTGTGTGAGGAATGAACACAGTCACCTTTACCACAACCAGTGAGAATATGGGCCTCATTGGTTTGTGCACAATCTTTTACCATTGCATAATTTTTGTTGAGAGAGGTTAGGCAACAGCATAATAGCTTCCTTTGATCCATTTACTTTCATTTTGGAGGACAAACAAACATACAAACCAACAGAATCTCTCTTTTATATATATATGTAAATAAGAAGAAAAAAAACAATAGTTTTCCCTGAACCATTTACTTTCATTTTGGAGGACAAACAAACATACAAACCAACAGAATCTCTCTTTTATATATATATGTAAATAAGAAGAAAAAAAACAATAGTTTTCCCTGAACCATTTACTTTCATTTTGGAGGACAAACAGACAGAATCTCTGTCATATATATATATATATATATAGATAGATAGATAAAGATAAAAGGAAAAAGCATTGTAGTTTCCCTGGATAAGAAAAAAAGCATAATAGTTTCCCTTGAACCATTTACTTTCATTTCTGAGGACAAACAAACACAAATGGACAGAATCTCTCTTTTATGTCTATAAATAAGATAAGAAGGAAAAGTATAATAGTTTCCCTAGGTAAGAAGTAAAAGCATAATAGTTCCCCTTGAACCATTTACTTTGATTTTGAAGGACAAACACGAACGGACAGAATTTCTTTTATATATATAAATAACATAAGAAAAAGTAAAACAGTTTCCCTTGAACCATTTACTTTCATTTTGGAGGACAAACAAATAAACAAACACAAATGGACAGAATCTCTACTTTATATATATCTCTCTATATATAAAAGGCAGTTTGTCTGTCAGGTTGTACCCTCACCCTGACCACGGCTTTCAACCGACTCTAACGAAACTTGACACACACATAGCCCAATATCATAATTCAAAACTAACGCAGCGAAAAGTTTGAAAAGTTCCCCCAGTTCTGAAAAAATTCGATAAATTTGACATGGGGTCGAGAATCTAAGCTTATCGTATGCAACACATTTTCCGTTGTAGTTTTCGCAACTTGCAATCGATTTTCACCAAACTCATGGTGAAGCTTAATGTTACCCTAAGGAACTTAATTCTGACGTTAGTTTTTCATGCAATACCTTACCATCAGAAAAAATTCGATAAAATCATGCCATTTTGGGAAATCGCGTTCAAATTCAAGATGACATATTTTCAACAATATCTTTAACAAATTGGCAGGAATTTTTTTGGAAATTCATAGCGAGCATCATGTCTGCTCCAAGGAGCTATATGACCCTTTTGATTCCAATAGGATACGTTATTACTGGAAAAAATCAGTTAATTACATCATATGTGGCACACATAGCGAATTTCAGTCGATTTTTGCCGCTTTTATCATAAAGGCTACTAGAAATGGCATATGTTTTCCTTTTGCTTCAAATCCGAGCAATGTTGGGCTTTAGATGCGTTTGCGGTTGTGTGCGCACGTGCGCGTGTGTCCTTGACACGATGATTGCAGCTCTTCCCATTGGCTCCCCAAACGGTGAACAATGCTCTCAATTAAACACCCTTTGGCCAATCACATGCACTGACACACTCAGTTGTGCGCGTAGTTTGTGACTCCCACTTCTTCTCTCGGTTCACACCCGCTCGCTTCACACGTTGGCCTACTTCTGCTAATCGCTGCTGCAGCCGCAAGTTATTCGAATACTTTTTTTGTTTAAACTTTCTTTATAACTACCACCCCAAACGTTTTACCTTAAATTTTTGACGTACCCTAAGGGTTCTCGGACGCTAATTGCAAACTCTAAGCCGCTTTTGTCGTGTGCACCAAAAAACCATTTCCATTTGTTTGTTCAGTTTGGTCACTTTTTCATTGTTGTCACTCACATTGCTGCCCGCTTTTTTTCCATTTTTGCACATTTTCATACATTTTGAGATACTTACCCACGTGTTCCTTTTTATTACACCTTTGCCAAACACATTGCTATCCACCAAAATGCCACCCAAGAAGAGAAGGAAGCTCCTCAGCCCTCGGATGTCCAAGGCATCGGCTGCTAGGGCTAGAAGGGCACGCGAGACCCACGAGGAAACCGCTTTGCGCCTCTCGCAAAAAGCTTCCCGTTCTGCCGCTGCTCAGGCATCTGAAACTACTAGCGACTGTTCTACCCGACTTGCAAAGGCCGCAGCGTACAGATCTTCCCTCCGCTCGAGGTTGACGAAAGAGCAACAGTCCAGGCAAAACATGCGGGCTTCTTCCTGTGCTTCCATCAGCAGAGCTCACGAGAACCCCGAACAAAGGGCCAATCGGAATGCGGCTAACGCTGCTAGCACCACCAGGACACGATCTGTCGAAACCCCACAGCAGAGGAAAACTCGCCAAGCTGCTGACGCTGCAAACACAGCCATGGCCCGATCTGCCGAAACACCTCAACAGAGGAGAGCTCGCCAAGAACCTAACGCCGCAAACACAGCCATGGCCCGATCTGCCGAAACTCCAGACCAACAAACTATTCGGACATCCAGAGATGCCATTAACACTGCTTCTGCTAGGGCTTCAGAGGGTGCTGAGGCGAGAGCTGAAAGGCTTTCAAGGGATGCCACTGCTACCGCTGTCGCACGCGCATCTCAATCTGCTGAGGCACGGCGCACTCGACTTGAGAGTATCAACCAACGTCGGGATATCATTCGTGGTGTACGTACCCCTGCCCCCGATTTCTGGTCGTCACTAGCATTCAACTACGACACCACAATTAACTTCTCCTTGCGTGACGACATCAAGATAGGGTCAATGACAATTGTATGCCAGTTTTGCAAAGCCAAGAAATGGCCCAGAGAGCCACCTTGTTTGTGCTGCTCTGGTGGCAAAGTGGACCTGCCACCCCTACGGGAACAACCTCAACCACTGAAGGATCTCGCAGCGGGTTTAACCCCTGAATCGTCACAATTCCTTGAAATCATTCGAAAGTACAACTGCTCATTCCAAATGACCTCTTTCGGGGCCAAAATTCCTCCAAGAGAAGGCTGGATGCCTACTTTCAAAGTGCAGGGACAGGTCTACCATCTTATTGGGTCACTTCTGCCAGATGAGATTCAGCAGTCTTCTTTCCTCCAAATCTACTTCATTGCTGACTACAACCAGCAGGTTGATGCACGCCTTGGAATAATACCGGGTACATGCTATGTTTCCCGCAAAGTCGTTCTTCTCCGTCTCCAAACCATGCTTCATGATATCAACAGCTACGTCTGCAGGTTCAGGTATGCCTTGGACAGTGCTCCGTCTCCAAACTTCACCGTTGTCATTGATGCTGATAAACGACCCCACGGGGTGCACGAACGCCGTTTCAACGCACCTGCGTGCTACGAAATTGCCGCAGTCATACACGGAGAGTAACACAACAGCCGTGACATAATCATCTCCTCCCGTGGTAACAGCCTACGCAGGATCAGCGAGACTCACAGATCTTATGACACGCTTCAGTATCCATTGCTTTTCCCTTATGGGGAAGACGGCTACCACTTCGGAATTCCTTTACCGCAGCCCTCCAATCAAACTACTGCGGCATCAAAGACGGTTTCCTGCAGAGCGTTCTACTCATACCGGTTCATGGTTAGGGAGGGTGAGTTCAACTTATTGCCCCGTTGTCGTCAGCTATTCAACCAGTTCGCCGTCGACATGGCCGCCAAAATGGAATCGGAAAGACTGCTATACATTAAACTTAATCTTCGCTCCGATTCCTACATTCATCTCCGTGACGGCTTGCAACAAGAAAATGACCCTCGCAACATCGGCAAGCCATGCATTCTACCCTCCACCTTCACGGGAGGACCACGATATATGCGTGAAAGGACCCAAGACGCCTTGACCTACGTGCGCATTTACGGCCGGCCGGACCTCTTTATCACCTACACGTGCAATCCCAACTGCAACGAAATCACTCGCGAACTCCTCCCGGGTCACTCTCACACCCATCGACACGACATCGTTGCTTGGGTTTTCCGTCTGAATTTGGGCAAAATGATGGATTTGATAGTTAAGGGTCAGATTTTCGGGCATGCCAGGTGCCACATGCTTTCGGTCGAGTGGCAAAAGAGGGGCTTGCCACATGCTCACATCTTATTTGGCTAACTAATAAAATCGAGACTAATGACATTGACAAATTCATTTCCGCCGAGATTCCTGATCCCGATGAAGACCCCGAACTGTACGAAATTGTCCGCACTACCATGGTGCACGGGCCCTGTGGACCAAATTACGCCAACACACCATGCTGCAAAAATGGATTAGCCTGCTCAAAGGGATTCCCTAAACGGTTCACTTTGGAGACTCAAACAGGCGGCGATGGGTATCCGCTGTACAAACGAAGGAGTCCAGCCAATGGAGGCCGCACGATTACGGTTGGGCGACATCAAGTGGACAACAGCTACATTGTCCCCTACTGTCCTCTCCTGTTGAAGATATTCAAAGCCCACGTCAACGTTGAGTTCTGCAGCTCCATCAGGTCAATACAATATGTCTGCAAATATGTCAACAAGGGCATCGATGCTGCCATGTTCAGCATCCAGAGGACCACCAGTCGTGACGAAGTGTTCAACTACTTGGCAGGCCGGTACCTCAGCAGCAACGAAGCGTTTTGGCGCATTTACGGCTTCCCGCTCCATCAGAGACACCCGGCTATAGTGCAGCTTGCTGAACACTTGGAAAATGGACAGCGGATTTACTTCACAGAGCAAACTGCTGCGCAGGTAGCCACCAACCCTAAAGACACAACGTTGACCGGTTTCTTCAAATTATGCCAACGTGATGACTTCGCTCGAACGCTTTTGTACCCCCAGGTCCCATCGTACTTCGTGTGGTCTAACAACACCTGCGTTCGACGGAAATCCGGCAAAAACGTCAAGGCTTCCCAGGCATCAAGTTTGACTCCTGTCTGGGTCGAGTTTACAACATCCCGCCAAACCAGCACGAATGCTTCTACCTCCGTCTCCTTCTACATGAGGTCACTTGTCCAACAGGTTTCGGCAATATACGTACCGTCAATGGGGTTCTGTGCGACACCTTCAGGGAAGCATGTATGAGACTTGGCCTTCTAGAGGATGACTCCCAGTGGGACGCCACTATGACAGAGGGCGCTTTACTGCAAACGCCTTCGGCCCTACGACATCTTTTCGCAATCCTTCTTCAAAAATGTCAGCTTAGTGACCCACTAAGTCTCTGGATGAAATACAGGGATGACATGTCGCAGGACTTCTTACGTACGGCTCAGCAACACTGCCCTTCCGCCGAGATCACGTTCACCAACTTCATTTACAATTTTGCGCTTATTCAACTCGAAGACGCTGTCATCGATATGGGTGGCTCTGCTTTAACGGAGTACGGCCTTCCACCACCCACATGTGAACACGCCAATGTTATGTCTGCTGAATTGTTACGCGAAACTTCCTACTGCATTGTGGAACTGCACCAGTACATCCAAGATAATGAACCACGACTGATTCCAGACCAGCGCATAGCCTACAACACCATCGTAGACTCTGTCAGACAGCAACGTCGGGGGATTTACTTCCTTGACGCACCTGACGGCACTGGCAAAACCTTCATCACGAAACTATTTCTGGCGGAGGTCAGACGCAACACAGACATTGCCCTGGCTGTAGCTTCCTCTGGTATCGCGGCCACGTTGCTTCCGGGTGGCAGAACCGCCCGCTCTGCCTTCAGACTCCCGCTCGATCTGGCAAAGTCCGAGTCACCTATCTGCAACATCGCCAAGAACTCAGAACAGGCCGACATTCTGTGCAGATGCAAACTCATCGTATGGGACGAGTGCACTATGGCACACAAAGGCGCCCTTGAGGCACTGGACAGGTCCCTGCAAGACACCAGAGACTCTACGGCCCCCATGGGAGGATTGACTTAACTTCTTTCAGGAGACTTCAGGCAGACTCTACCTGTTATTACAAAAGGAACCCGTGCCGATGCCGTGCGCGCGTGCCTTAAGTCGTCAGCTCTTTGGGCACATGTGCGGCCCTTGCACCTCCAAGCTAACATGCGCGCGCAGTTGATTGGTGACAGCGGATCCACTGCATTCTCCAGGGACCTTTTATCGCTCGGTGAAAATAGGATGCCGGCTAATGTGGATGGCTGCGTTCAATTGGACTCACTTTGCACCACTGTCGACACCCCTGCTAGCCTCCGGGACGCTGTCTTCAACGACCTACAAAACAATTTACGCGACCTAAAATGGCTGGCAGGCAGAGCTATTCTCGCACCCAAAAATACAACGGTCAACTCCATCAATATCCAGCTACTTGAAGCTATTCCTGGTGATGTCCACGTCTACAAATCTATAGATAGGACAGCAGACCCCGCCGAGCTTGCCGATTATCCTGTTGAATTCCTGAATTCACTTGAACCGCCAGGCCTACCGCCACACATCCTGAAGTTAAAAGTCGGTGCGCCCTTTATGCTCATCAGGAATTTGGTTCCACCTAAAGAGTGCAACGGCACACGTCTGGTTGTGAAACATTTGGCACCACATTTAATAACGGCCACAATACTTACCGGTTGTGGGAAGGGAGAGGACGTCTTCATTCCACGCATGCACCTTCAACCGTCGGGCGCTGACCTACCAATCCACTTCAGGCGTTCTCAGTTTCCTGTCAAACTCTGCTTCACAATGTCCATCAATAAATCCCAAGGCCAAACGCTACAAGTCGCTGGGTTACATTTGGGCGAACAGTGTTTCGCCCACGGTCAACTCTACGTGGGCTGTTCACGCGTTGGGAGGCACAATGATGTTTTCATGTTTTCGCCCAAAGGGACAGCTAGGAACATCGTATACACAGAAGTATTCGAGTGAAGAGAAGACATTGCAACCTACACATGCGCCTTCGTTCCCTAGAGGGAAAGAAACTAGATTGGGATTAGTCGTTGCCTACTAGGGGCTCTTACATACCCGGGCAACGCCGGGCTATGCTGTTAGTATGTATATATATCTGTAGGTGTATATATATATCTGAGTTTATATATGAATATGCATGTATATATAATATTCTGCGGATCTTTTCTTTTTGAAGGCCAGATTTTCCTAGTTAACTAAAAAGTTTGAAACTTCGTATACTGGTAGAATGTGTCAAAAGAAAACATTATTGTAAACAAAATTGAAAACAAAATTGTAATTTGTAACTTAAACGTAGTTTAATTTTTACTAATTTTAACCAATGAAATCCCAACATCTTCGAATATTAACCAATGAAATCCCAACATTGCTGCGTTATCGATATTGATAAAGAAATATAGCAGACGCACGACACACACACACACATTTGCACAAGCACATAGTAATTAATATATAAGCATACACACACATACAAACGGACATATACATACACACACATACGCACACAAGCAAAAATACACGTTGTGTTTTGCCACTTGCCGCAACAAATTTGCACAGAAGGGGGGGGGTCAATGTTTCATCGTTTCGGGGTCGATAAATTAAGTACCAATTATGCACTGGTGTCGAGGATGTTTTTCCCAATTTATATCACAGCTTCCGACAAGCTGGGGGCATCCTTTTATGAAAAAATATTTCGCAAATTTTTACAATACGACTAACACTCCACGCGCAAACTCGAGACCGATTTAGGCATATTATTGTTTTGTTTTTGTTGTTTCTGGCCCTTCAAAACCATGGGAGAAGCCTTTTCGGTAAAAAAAAAATAAAGAAAATATTCAAAAAATATCGTTAATATCTTTATTGGGCGACGAAATTAATCGATTTAAGAGATATAGCTGTTATTTCTAGCACATGTAGAAGACAGAAGAAGAGGTAAATAATTTGAGCTCGAATGCTGCGATTTCATTGGTTAAAATTCTTAAAATTAAACTACGTTTAAGTTACGAATTACAATTTTGTCTTCAATTTTGTTTACAATAATGTTTTCTTTTGACACATTCTACCAGTATACGAAGTTTCAAATTGTTTAGTTAACTAGGAAAATCTGGCCTTCAAAAAGAAAAGATCCCAGAAATGTAAATAAACCAAATCTGTTTTTTAAACAAGGGACATTTTCATACGGCACAGAATGTTTTCACCTCAATAGGCATCATTGATTGGTTGAAATTGCAGAAATTGAAGAAAAAAACAACAACAAATATCTTACAAACTATAGTTTGTAAGATAAAGCCAAGAGAAAAAGATGTTTTATAAACACATTCTACCAGTATACGAAGTTTAAAAGTGTTTAGTTACGTGGAAATTATTTTAAAAAACTGCCGTTCGAACCAAAAGGATCCCAAAGTCCGAGTTTTCTTTTCCTTAGTGAAAATCGTGTGGGTGAAAGGATCAATGGGGTGAAATTTCCAAGGCTTCTACCTCACCCCATCCCGTTTTCCGGACCAAAAAAGGGTTTTGTAGCATATTAGGAGGTCACCAGAATTCATTCAATGAAAAAAAAAAAAAAAAAGAATCCAATGATTCCTTGATTCCTCAGAGAAAATGATGTGGGTGAAAGGATCAAAATTTACCCCCAACACACTCACTCGCACACGGATAGATACGCTTGAAAGACAATGTGTGGGGTGCAACCGTGTTCACTGTTCCGCTGCAAAAAATAAACAGGCGCAGGAGTGGCTGTGTGGTAAGTAGCTTGCTAACCAACCACATGGTTCCGGGTTCAGTCCCACTGCGTGGCATCTTGGGCAAGTGTCTTCTGCTATAGCCCCGGGCCAACCAAAGCCTTGTGAGTGGATTTGGTAGACGGAAACTGAAAGAAGCCCGTCGTATATATGTATATATATATATATATATATATATATATATATAGGCACAGAAGTGGCTGTGTGGTAAGTAGCTTGCTAACCAACCACATGGTTCCGGGTTCAGTCCCACTGCGTGGCATCTTGGGCAAGTGTCTTCTGCTATAGCCCCAGGCCGACCAAAGCCTTGTGAGTGGATTTGGTAGACGGAAACTGAAAGAAGCAAAAGGTTCAACAATGCTCTACTGCATGAGTAGCAGAGGTATGAACTGTTCCAGATTGCTGATGTGGTGTATGGACAGATAATGGTTTAGTGACAATGGAAAGAGTGAAACACGGAAGTGCTGCTGTGAGATTTTAAATGTGGAGAATGCACAAGTGGCAGAGATTCTTCCCAAAGATGACAGCAGTATGATGGAGGAAGCAATTAAGGATATGAAGCCAGGAAAAGCCCTTGGTCCATCAGGAATTACCACCGAAATGCTTGAAATATCTAGCAGAGTAGGATACAGCTTAGTTAGCCATGCAGCAAATCAGGTTGTACAGGAAGGTGCCATACCCAATGTCAGCATCAAAGTCAACTGTCACAAAGGTATAAGATGCTTTAGGGAAAGGAAATTATAGAGGCAAATTGCTGGACTGGGTCAGGAAATTTACAGAAAAGGGGTAAAGGGTAACGACCCACTTTGGTCATGAATGCCCATGGGATTGCACCAGGAAAGTTCCCCTCCAAGGCACAAGTCCGGGCAAGGTTGTTTTATGGAAAACCAAGAGTCGCCCATGTATACCAGCCTCCCCTCTCAAAGCCATTGATGCTATCCAAGGGAAAGGCAAAGGGGCCGATACAGCTGGGCACCAGTGACATCACAATTCATTTCTACAGCTGAGTGAACTGGAGCAAGATGAAGTAAAGAGTCTGGCTCAAGAACACAACACATAGCCCATCCCAGGAATTGAACCCACTACCTCATGATTGTGAGCCTCAACACTCTAACCACTGAATCAGAGAGTGATACAGTTCAGTTTTATACCAGAGAAAAGTACTACAGATGCTCTCTTTATTATGAAACAATTACTGTAGAAGCATTTAGCTAAAAGTAAACCACTGTACTTGGTTGACCTGGAGAAAGCCCACAACAGGATCCCTTGCTCAGTGATTGCAGCAGGTCCTTGACTTGCTAACAGAAAACAACTTCCAGGCTGGGTTCTAAAAGTGACAGGAACGTTGGGGCTGGTGTATTGTTGCACAAAGTGACTATTTTGAAGATGATGCTAGAAACTTAGGTAAATCAGTTATTTTTTTCTTAAACGTAACTAGTGCAGGAACCTTTTGATACCACCTCATATATAACAGTAACTATGTGAGAATAAAGTGGTTTACTTTGAAAGTTTTTATCCTTCAGTCCAGAGGAAATCAGTTCCCATGAGCCTTTACAAGGCCTCTGAGGCTGATGGGAGGGAAGGAGGGAGATATCCTCAAAACAGAAACCTGATCTGAATGCTTGCAACAGAGTAGACTCTGCTTATGGCACCCAAGGTATTAATGTTGTGTTGTTAATTTGGGTGATGGATTATGTCTACCTCCTAAGTAGGAAATGGAAGGATTTGAACTCAGAATGTGAAGAACCAGAACAAATACCACAATCCTTTCATCTTTAAGTTGCCACACAAAATCAGGCATCGATGTCGAGTGCCTCGAGTTGGTTTTATTAAAGCTGGCAAAATGGTTTTGATATCGGTTCTTGAATGAATCTTTCCTACTGGTCAAGTCAGAAGTAGTGCCATCGTCAAAGGCTAGGGGCCCACTAGGTGGGTTATTCAATGCTTGGTTGATTTCTGTTATTAATTGACAAGTCCCTTAACCCCTTCAGGGTTGTTAGGGTACTGCAGCCTTGCAGAGTATCTCGGGTGAAAAAGCCTGGTGGAGCTCATCCCTCTCCAAGCTAAAGTCATTTTTACAGCTGAGTGAACTGGGGCAACGTGAAATGAAGTGTTTTGCTCAAGAACACAATGGATTACCCAGTCCAGGGATTGAAACCACAATCTTATGGTCATGAATCCAACACCCTGACTACTAAGACACATGCCTCCACCGTGCACACATTTATGAATGAAAATACAGTTCTAAATACTGATTATTTGTTTAAACTGCAATGAATAACTATATAAATATCCAAGTATTTTCTGTTGTGTCTGGGGAGAGTCATTCTCTTTTAGTGCCTTATTATTTAACACACTCACTGGTAAAATTTCCACTTCTTTCTTATTTTTATTTTCCTAAAATTTTCTTTGAGTCTTGCAACCTTTCCAATAGTTTTGACTCTGTCCGTTATTTACACTGCGTTCCCTTTTGTTTGTTTGTGCGCATGTGTGTGGGTCAGTGGGTCAGTGTGTGCATGCCTATACATGCATGCATGTACGTATGTGTGTTTTTGCATGTGTATGTACGTATCCTGCATATTTATGTGCTTGCCTGTCCGTGTTTGTGTATTTTCTATGTATGGATGTGTGTGTGAGCATGTGCTTGTATATATATACATCTGTGTGTGCATGTCTGTCTGTGTGTGTGTGTGTGTGTACCATGTTTGTATGTGTGGATGTGCATCTTTATATGTGTGGTTCCGTGTCTGTTCATGTAGTCTGTATACTTATCCATCTGTATATTGATAAATAATAAGGCACAAAAAGAAAATGACTCTCCCCAGACACAACAGAACATGCTTCAACACACGAACTCATATAAAGAATCTTGCAAACCAAACCCAAAAACGAAATATCCAAGTATTCTTAATTATTTCTCTTTATTAAAAATATCAAAATAGTAAATTAAGTTATTAATGTACACATATTGTGGTTATATAAAATGTAGTGTTGTTATCATACTGTTAATGTCTTTCTTGTGTGAATACATTGATATATTCTTTCATCGAATGAAGTTTGGTATTGATATAGGCACAGGTCATGAATGGATGGTAAGAAGTTCGCTTCCGATCATGTGGTTTTCTCCACTGCAAGTCATCATCATCATCATTTAACATTCATTTTCCATGCTGCCAGGAGTTGGTTGGTTGACAAGAGTTGATAAGGCCAGAGGACTGCACCAGCTCTGCTTTCACAGGATTTCTGTGGCTGGATGCCTTTCCTAAGGTGAACCACTCCACAGAGTGTACTGGGTGCCTTTTATGTGGCACTAGCACCAGTATCAATTCTGCTGTGGTGGATGGATCAACAAGAGCCTTGGGTGAATTTGGCAAATGGAAAATGAAAGAAGCTTGTCATTTATAAATCTGCTTGAGAAGACCTGTCAAGCCAAGTGGAATTGTAGTTGTGGCCAATGCTGGTGTCATGTAACTGGTACTTGTGCCAGTGATACATAAAAAGCACCTTTCGAACTTTGGGCTTCACAGAGGCAGTGACAAGACCTTTGCCAACAGAGCATACTTGAGAAAACCTGTCAAGCCAAGTGAGATCCTAGTTGTGGTTGATGCACAGTGCTGCCAATGACTCTACGTTCGTACAAAACTGTACGTTTTGGCCAAAATTTTGATGTGCTGTACGTTCAGGTGAATTTGCTGTATGCTTTAGTGATCTTGGCATTGTTTTTAAAATCCAGGCTTTGACCGATTGATTTTTTTACATGTGCGTTTGTGAGCTTAATAAAAATAAAAGTACGCCTGGTCTGCTTTTGCAAACACGTCTGCATGGACACACGCATTGACTAATGAGGTCAAGGGTGTCTGTAATTTTGGGTGATTGTATATACGTTACCACACCGTAGCTGTCATAACACAAGTTTTCTCACAGGCTGAAGGTATGTGATTGTTTTTTTTGAAAATTTGATAAATTAGACTCAATTTTACAGCACTTATTTATACAAATCCACCGTATCTGCCTGAACCTGGATTTTAAATGGTATGTAATGTGTTTAATAATTTGATTAATTCAAATAAATCTTACAGATCTATTAACTGGAGCAAGAGATGAGTGATAGAACTTTGAAAACAGAACATTCCTCAGTTAATGAACGTGAAGGCTAGATGGGCATCGTATGAAAGGAAACTTCTGCAAAAATTATTGTGTGATGAAAAATTTTCTAGTTGGTTGGAGCGAGGCAAGAACGATACAACTAAAGGCAAATGCATATTATGCAAGCATGAAATTGCAGGTAGTTTGAGCCAAATTTTACGACACGAGCAGAGAGAAAAACAAAGCAAGAATGCAAAGGAAGCAAAAAAGTCGACCAATTATTTCGAGGCCTCATCAATTTCTTCCCATTCCAAAAAGTAGCAGCTGCTGAATTAAAATATTGTGCATTTGTCGCTGAGCATATTCTCCCAATTTCTATTTTGGACCACTTACCTGGCCTTGTTTAAACACCTGTCCTGATTCTAAAATTGCCCAGGATGTAAAGTGTGCCTGAATGAAAGGTACATAAATCTTTCTTAAAGCCATTGGCCCCTACAGCTTCACACTTTATTAAAAAAACTTCATTCATTAAAATTCTCACTCGTTATTGATGAAACAACTGATGTTTCAACTCTAAAAGCAACATGTCCTGGTTTCCAGATATTAAGATGTTGAAATTCAAAAGACAGTCAACGATTTTCTTACACTTATAGAAATACAGGATTGCAGTGCTACGGGTATATACAGCTGTCTTCTATCATTTTGAAACAAACAAGCTATTCCTCTGGAAAATTGATAGGTTTTGCCTGTGATAATGCAAATGTTATGATGGGAAGCAAAGGAGGTGTTCAGCACTTGTTGAAGCAGAACAGGGCAGATCTTTTCGTGCGAGCCTGTGTCTGTCATTCTTTACACTTGTGTTCATCAAACACGTGCAATGAATTACCGAATTCTGTTGAAGAATTGACAAGCATACTTTAGTCACAGTCCTAAGCGTATCAATGAATTCAAAGATCTGCAGAAAATAGCTTCAATTGATCCTCACAAAGTCCTGCATGCAAGTTGCACTAGATGGCTGTCTCCCAAGAAAGTTGCGCAGTGCATTTTAGAGCAGTGGCCAACACTGCTGGCATATTTCGCACAAGTAACATTAGAGGGTGGGTGTCCAATTACGGCTCGACGAATTCTCACTGAAATGAAGAATCCTCTTACAAATATGTATTTAGCATTCCTCTCTTTCATTTTAAATGACGTTAACAAACTAAACCTGGAATTCCAGGCCGAAGGCTATCGGATGCATAAGCTTAAAAGAGCCATCAACGCTGGAATGAAGGGAATTTTGAGCAATTTCATCAGACCTGACTTACTTTCTGTCATCAATGTGTGTGAGATTAATGTCAACGATGCAACGACATCCCAACCATTAGATTGTATCTACTTTGGCACTGGAGCTGAGAGAATTTTATACGAAAATGCTACCACCATTGCCCTTGACGAATTGTTGGCACCGACAGGATATACGATTCTTTGTTAGTCTTTCAAATCAAATGCTTGTGCAGTTTTCATCTTGTGATATGCAGAACAATTTGGGATTACTAGAGGTGTTGGAACCAACCAACCGTAACTGAAGGAAGACCAAGGTCAATTATACCACTTATCATGTGCTTCCCAAGTTTTTGTGATGAAAAAGATTTCGAAGAAATTATTCAGGAATGGTTCAACGTTCTTTCATCCCATATAATGAAGCAGAAAAATTTTGGTTTGCTGTTTCACAAGAGAAATGTGGTGATGAGTACTGCTACCCCCTGTTGCCATTCTTTATGCTCAGTCTTCTTTCTTTACCAGACTCCTCTGCATCGCCAGAAAGAATTTTCGCTGTTTTCCACAATATCAAAACTAAAAGTCAAAATCACTTGAAAACTTCATCGCTTAACCCTTTAGTGTTGCATTATTCTGCCAAAATTAATCCTTTTTTACCCACATTGTTTTGAACTAATCATGCATTATCTTGTAACTATGAGATTTTGAAGAGGTAGCTGCTAATTTTTAAAACGATATTGTAGGGCTGGTGTGAGAGACCAGATCTGGCCACATTGAACATAAAACAGGCAGAATACTTTTGGCCGGATATGGCCGGTTTAAATGCTAAAGGGTTAATGCTCTTTTGAGGTCAAAAACTTTGTTACAAAATACCGATTGTACGATGTGGGAGACTGATGAACAACTTTGTAAAACATTATTTGAAAATAATTGATACAACAGAGAAACTCCCCACGAAGACGATTTTTCTTTTTGATGTCCAAACATTCAACGTTTCAATAAATGTTTTCCAAATCAAAAAAAATGTATAAAAAGTTCGTTTTGACTGTATTTGGGGGCTTCAGTAAAATTCTGTACGTTTTGAAAAAAACCTTGGCAGCACTGTTGATGCCAGAGTTTCATAACTGGCAGATAAAATGTACCCATTATACTCTTGGAGTGGTTGACATTAAGAAAAGCATTCAGCTGTAGAAACCATGCCAAGATAGACTGGAACCTGGTGCAGCTCCCCAGTTTTCAAACTGTCCAACCCATGCCAGCATGGAAAATAGACATTAAATGATGATATGTGTGTTGCTTACATTCGTGCTCTATGGCAGTCACTATATGTGATGTTCTTGTCACCTGTCAACAACTTGAGGGCTTATTTGGTACCTTTCTAGGCTTGTTAAATAAAAGATCTCTTCCTTGAAAAACAGTTAATGATTAGTAACAAGAACAGCATTCAGATGTAAAACAAAGCATTAATATGTTTATTTAACCCAGGTAAGCAGAAAGAAAATCAAAATAAAATGAAATGGATAGTTACACTTTAGTAGGAATACATGTATGTGCCGTCGTGTGTTTTGAGAGAATGATTTACCATGTGCTTATTTATGTAGCTTCACTCCTGTACAAATGCATTTATGTGTTGTTCAGATTGTGATGGGTTTCTCTCCTGTATGAATACACTTATGTTTTGCTAAGGCACCATTTTGAGTGAATGATTTACCACAAATGTCACAGTGATATGGTTTATGCCCTGTGTGTGTATGTTTGTGAGTAATTAAGTTACCTTTCTTAGAAAATGATTTATCACAGACATCACATTGAAATGGTTTATCCCCTGTATGAATGTGCTTGTGATTGGTTAAGTGGTGATTTAGAGAGAATGATTTGCCACAGATATCACATTGATATGGTTTCTCACCTGTATGGATGTGTTTGTGTGTAATTAAGGTACTTTTCTGAGAGAATGATTTACTGCAGATATCACAGTGATATGGTTTATCTCCTGTATGAATGTGTTTGTGGGCAGTTAAGTGCTGATTTAGAGAGAAGGATTTACCACAGATATCACATTGATATGGTTTATCTCCTGTATGAACAAGTTTGTGTGTAGTTAAGCTACCTTTCTGAGAGAATGATTTACCACAGATATCACAGTGATATGGCTTCTCTCCTGTATGAATTCGTTTATGAGTAGTTAAGTTATCACTTTTATAGAAAGATTTACCACAGATATCACAGTAATATCGTTTGTCATTTGAATGAATGAGTTTGTGAGAAGATAAGTTATATATTTGAGAGAATGATTTACCACAGATATCACAGTGATATGGTTTCTCTGCTATATGAATGTGTTTGTGTAATGTTAAGTTACTTTTCTTAGAGAATGATTTACCACAGATATCACAGTGATATGGTTTTGGCTTGCCTCCTGTATGAGTGTATTTGTGTGTTGTTAAGTTACTCTTCTGAGAGAATGATTTACCACAGATATCACAGCAGTGGGGTCTAGGATTATGTCCTGTATGAATGTATAAGTGTGTAGTCAAATTACTTTTCTGAGAGAATGATTTGCCACAGATATCACAGTGGTGTGGTTTTGCATTCTGTCCTGTATGAATGTATAAGTGTGTAGTTAAGTTACTTTTCTGAGAGAATGATTTGCCACAAACATCACAATGATATGGCTTCTCTCCTGTATGAATACGTTTGTGTCTATTTAAGTCATCATTTTGAGAGAATGATTTACCACAGATATCACAGTGATATGGCTTCTCCCCTGTATGAATACGCTTGTGAGTAATTAAATTATATACTTGAGAGAAGGATTTACCACAGATATCACAGTCATATGGTTTCTCTCCAGTATGAATACGTTTGTGTGTAGTTAAGTTACTTTTCTGAAAGAATGATTTACCACAGATATCACAGTGATATGTCCTTTTTTGTGTATGAATACGTTTGTGTTTAGACAATTGATTACTTCGAGAGAATGATTTACCACAGATCGCACAGTGATATGGTTTCTTCCCTGTGTGAGTATGTTCATGAGCAGTTTGCTTACTTTTTAAAGTGAACGACTTCTTACAGATGTCACAGTAGTATGATGTTTTACCAACATCTTTTGATATCTCATCAATAAATCGAATCATTCTAGACTGTGTTTCCGATTTAACATTGTCCTCCCACAATTCAATTTCCATATCTTTTCTTGTTTCAACACAAGATGCAGAGGCTATTCTTCTTTTTAATTTTAATTTTCTTATTCTCAGCAAATACTTCCACTGCTACATCAACCATGATCTTAGTCAATATCTGAAGATACTGCAAACTCATTTGCAATCAAGTTTAATTACAATGTAAAAATCATCTTGTAACATTTTGCAGACTGCAAAAATTTTGCTAAGTCAGAGGAAATATTTCCCAGTAACAAACACAGTTGTTTTACTTCAGCATCACATTTTCCATTAATTTTAGCAGATGATAAATAATGATGATCTATCCAAGGTGAAGAAGATATTCTTGAATTCCAATGTCAAATGATAATCTGAAATAACAGAGAGACAGTATAAGCCATAGAAGATACTTAGAAATTAAGATTCAACATTTTTCTATGTTTTATGTTTTACTAGATTCAATCTAGTAAATTATGGCTGCAGCCATGCTGGAGCACCACCTTGAAGAAATGTTTTAGTCAAATGTATTGACTCCCGTACTTAGTTTTTTAAAGCTTGGTACTTAGTCTATCTCTTTTTAGTCAAACCTCTAATTTACAGGAATGTAAACAAACCAGCACCAGTTGTGTCAAACAATGGTGGTGGTGGTGGTGGTGGTGGGTGGACAAACACAGACACAAAAACACACAATCATCATCAGTGTTTAACATCCATTTTCCATACTGGCATGGGTTGGATGGTTTGACATGGAACTGACCAGCAGGGGTCAGCTGTCCAGACTCCAGACATCTGATTGTGACATGGATGCCCTTTCCAACACCAACCACTTCACAGAGTACGCTCAATGTTTTTTTTCTTTTATGTGCCACCAACAGAGGTGCGTTTATGCACCACTAGCACAGGTGCATATTACTTGGCTCTGCTACCTGCAAAGGACAAGCCTGTATGTATGGATGACTGCGATTTTACTTAGCTTGATGCACCTTCTCAAGTAAAGCAAATCATCACAACACCTTGTCCCTTGTCATTTCCTCAGTGAGGCCCAGCATCTGAAGATCCTTCCTCACCACTTCCTGGGTCTACCCCTTCTGCAGGTTCCCGCCACAATTAGAGCTCAGCACTTCTTCACACGGCAGCTGCATGGGCTTCTTCCAGCTTCTGTCAAACAAATCCACTCAAAAGGCTTTGGTTGGTCCAAGGCTATAGGAGAAGGCACTTGCCCAGGGTTGCAGGCTGAACACCAAACATGAATCAGCATAGGATAAAAAGTTACCTTCTGAGGCACAAGTCTGGGCAAGGTTGTTTTATGAAAAACCAGCAGTCACCTAGGCATATCAGCTTACCCTCTCTACGCCACTGATGTTATCCAAGAGAAAGGCAAAGGGGCCGATACAGCTTGGCACCAGTGACATCACAACTCATTTCTACAGCTGAGTGAACTGCAGCAACAGGAAATAAAATGTCTTGCTCAAGAACACAACACACTGCCCAGACCAGAAATTGAACTCACTACCTCATGATTGTGAGCCCAACACTCTAACCATTGAACCATGCACTTCCACTTACCATAGCTGTACTTTTAAATGTTATCAAAATTACATCATACAACTTTTATGTGAGGTCTATGTACTTACTGACCTTCACATTGTGTAAAATGTTTGTGTTAAAGTACAAAATAGAGGACAGTAACATTCTTCTTTCTCCAGAAATGTCATTCATCATTGCTTGGTTGTCGCTGTTGTCCAAGATCTCAAGTGACTTTGGAATTGTTGGAACTATTGTTTAACTGAAACTCCATCGCTTACGATGACGAGGGTTCCAGTTGATCCGATCAACAGAACAGCTTGCTCACGAGAATAATGCGCAAGTGGCTGAGTACTCCATAGACATGCATACCCCTTCACATACTTCTCAGGGAGATTCAGCATGACACAGTGTGACAAGGCTGGCCCCTTTACCAGCTGAGTGAACTGGAGCCCCATGAAATAAAGTGTCTTGCTTTAATATGTATATAAATAATTATCAAAGTTGGGAGGTTAGTCCAGGTAGTTATAAAGTAATGGTGTAACTAGGAACTTTCTCTTAAACTCCCTGATGAAGCTGTTTTACTAAATAGATTGTATGATTAATCATTTAATTATATAATTATAAATGGATATGCTCTTGGTACATCAGTTGAAACATATGTCGGATGTTTCATTTATTAATCTCTCTGTTTTATGGATCTTATAGATATAAAAATAGATAATATACCACTTCCCATTGTTAACTTTGTTTTATATATGTGTGTGTATATATACATACACACACACACGCACGAACAAAGAGTGTCAGGGAATTTGAGAAGACTCAATGGTACAAGTACTAAGGAGAGGCCAATTCCTCTTTGCAAAGACAGAGGAAAACCGTTCCATTGGTGTATAGTTTCACTTAACACAGTTAAAATTTCTTACAAACATGGCATGCTTTGGTTGGTCTCTGATAAGGAATACTTAGATTAAGGTCAAAAGACCGAAAGTCTTAACAAGGAGAAATGACAGGTTCTTCTGATGTCCACAGAGTGATACACATTAAGTTTCTAGCAACAGTGTTTAGTTGTAGTGAGTAATGAAGGTCATGTCATATCACCTCACATCTTTCCACAGGGTCTTAGAATTAATACTGCAGGATACATCTTGGTGTTGGATGAACAAAGTATGCAGTGGAATGCTATACATGTTTAACCAATACTCAGTGCCTTCTTACAAAGCCCGCATAACCCAAGAGTGGATATCAGGCCATCTTTACAATAATTTAACATCAACTGTTTGTTGCATATATTAATGACATAGATGCCAACTTGAAGAAGGTTACAGTATTGAAATAGGCAGATGACATCAAGCTGTACCTTGAGATGAAAAGAACAGATCCTATATGCGAGAGAGCTTACCTGCAATTAGACCTGAATGCAATGCAGCAATGGATTACTGACGGGCAACTCTGTGGACAAGTGCACCGCCATGCACTTTGGGAGGAAAAACCCATCTTAAGAGGTTTGTTGGTGAACGTGATCTGGGTATTATTGTAAACAGCGATCTGCGTTGGACAAACCACATCCCTAAAATTGTCAAGATGTCTGAGGGTGTCTTAGCATCACTCAGTAAGACCTTTGTCCGCAACTCTCCAGCTGCCTGTTTAAAACTGTATACGACTATGGCCTGTCCAGGGTTTGCATCACCAGTCTGGAAATCCTATCTTGCTCAGCATATCATTCTGCTGGGAACTGTTCAGAAACCTGCAAACCAACAGATGTCTGATGTCAGGTATCTACCATACCCTGAACGTCTTGCTTCCCTGAGCATGGACATATTAAAGTTTAGACGTCTGGCAACTGGGTTGGCAGATATCCACAAGATTATCCACCATCTCTCCAACAACCTTGGGCACTTTTTTGAAATTCAAGTCTAGCTCTCATGAGTAAGCTTACAAAATCACTCAGCAACACAATACCCATGACTTTTGGAAACATATTTTCACACTCAGAATTGCTGAAGCATGGAATAAACTATCCAAATCAGTTGTTAGCTGTCGACACACTACAATCCTTCCAAATTTCCATGCTTCCTAAAATTCACCAACTGCAGACCTAATACTATTTACTATTTTACTATTTTACTTGTTTCAGTCATGTGACTGCGGCCATGCTGGAGCACCGCCTTTAGTCGAGCAAATCGACCCCGGGACTTATTCTTTGTAAGCCCAGTACTTATTCTATCGGTCTGTTTTTTGCCAAACTGCTAAGTGACGGGGACGTAAACACACCAGCATCAGTTGTCAAGCAATGCTAGGGGGACAAACACAGACACACAAACACACACATATATATATACATATATACGACAGGCTTCTTTCAGTTTCCGTCTACCAAATCCACTCACAAGGCATTGGTTGGCCCGGAGCTATAGCAGAAGACACTTGCCCAAGATGCCACGCAGTGGGACTGAACCCGGAACCATGTGGTTGGTAAGCAAGCTACTTACCACACAGCCACTCCTGCGCCTAATGCCACCACTTCTTTTTTTTTTTTTGTAGTGTACACGAGCACTGTATATAACAATTTCATTATTATTATTATTATTTTTTAAATTCTGGCTGTCAAACTTGTCAGACTTAAACCCAATGGACAACTGTAGGTACTCGTCGCGTAGACTGGACCCGGTGCACGCAGACGCGCAAGCCAGTCGTAGCCCGTCGATCCTACAGCGACTTGCATATGCAAATGAGCTGATTGGCGCAACACTGCAAAAACTAAGTTAATAGCGAGCCCCTACTGGAGCTTAGGAAATATTTTTCAACGATATACGGTGTGTATTATTTTAAAGACAAGTGCGTTTTTTTTTTCGTTACAAAACAATTAGAAGCATTGAAAAACATTTTTTTTTCAAAGTAGACCACTACAGGCGACAATTCACTTGTTTCCTTTGAATAGTATATTTGGAGCATTGAAAGGAAAACTAATAAGTAACCTTACAATACTATAGTTTCACTGAAGGTTGCGGTACTACTAGCGAACAGTGGTCCCGGTGCGTGCCAGTTAGTCATGACTAGTCGATCCTTACTTTGTTTAAAAAATCATTTATTTTGTGTTTTATTTACTTTGCTAGGTAGTCGTTGTAGGATCGACTACTCACGACTAGCTGGCACGGATGCGCGACTGCGCGCACCAGGGATCACTGTTCGCTTGTAGTACCGAAGGTTGCTATTGTCCAGACAATGTCCAAATTAGATATTATCTGGATAATGTAAATCAACCAACTTTGGAAATACGGTCTGTTCCCTCAATACAGAGAACAGCGCAATCCAAGATTTCGGAAAAATTGATAATAGATCTGGTACTGTTTACCGTTAGACGATGATGGTATATATATATATATATATATATATATATATATATATATATATATAAAATTAAGGCATAGCGCGAGCGATTCTAATTAACTTAGATGAAAATATTTTAATATTATTATTTTAAAATATCCTTACCTTAGAAGTTAAATTTTCAATTAATTAGTAACACAAAATAAAAACAGTTTGAGATTATAAGATTTATGCAACGGAGAATTTCTGCACGGATTTCGCGGCGCAAAACGTGAACATGGGTCAGCGAAAAGCAAATCAATGTCACGACGCATGCGTATTTAATATATAACGTATGTAAGGGGAAACAACTCACTGGTTTTTTTAAAAATTAAATTCTTGTTGTTGGATGTTGTTGGTTGTCCTCCCAGAATCCGTTTCCAAAACACGTGGAGATTTTCTAAATAACAATGTAAATAAAACAACAATGTGTTCATAGCCATCGTTAGATACGTATCTGACATTCATTAGTTTATTGAGAGATAATATGGTTTACTGCTAGTTTTCCCACTGTGTATGGCAGTGCTTTTCAACCTTTTTGCTGGAGCGGAACCCCAAGGAAACACTCCGCTGGCCCGAGGAACCCCTGTGCAATAATTCAATAGTCTTATGCACACATATCTGCACAGGAGAATTAAAAATTACTGCCGATTTTAGCAGTTTTGTAACTTCTTGCGGAACCCTGGTTGAAAACCACTGATATATATATATATAATATATATATATATATATATATATATATATATTATATATATATATACTAAGCAATAAAGGGTTTAGCAACGAATTGCCTTACCACATACCGAATTTAGAAATAGCAGTCAAAGAGTTATAGCTATTTCTTCTACTAAAAAGGGAGATCTCAGTAAAAACTGAAATCTCCCTTTTTAGTAGAAGAAATAGCTATAACTCTTTGACTGCTATTTCTAATTAATTTCACCCTTCATTATTACGGATAACTATATATATATATATATATATATAATATATATATATATATATATCAGTGCTTTTCAAACTTTTTGCTGGAGCGGAACCCCTAGGAAACACTCCACTGGCCCGGGGAACCCCTGTGCAATAATTTAATAGTCTTATGCACACATATCTGCACAGGAGAATTAAAAATTACTGCCGATTTTAGCAGTTTTCTAACTTCTTGCGGAACCCCTGGACTGTACTAGTTGCCGTGGTAATTGCCATTCTGTTTTGCATGACCAGCCACAGTATGTAAAGCAAGACAAGAGGCCTACAACATAATTAGAAGGATTCCCAACATTGTTGATGGTGATTAACCCTTTGGAGACGGAGCCTCATTTGGAGTTTCAGTGCCAAGAAGACAGCCCTTTTCACAAGCCCTACACAGGGCATACTCTATACTCTTTTACTTGTTTCAGTCATTTGACTGCGGCCATACTGGAGCACCGCTTTTAGTCGAGCAAATCGACCCCGGGACTTATTCTTTGTAAGCCCAGTACTTATTCTATCGGTCTCTTTTGTCTAACTGCTAAGTGACGGGTACGTAAACACACCAGCATCGGTTGTCAAGCAATGCTAGTGGGACAAACACAGACACACAAACATACACACACACACATATGTATATGTATATATATATATATATATATATATATATATGTACATATATACGACAGGCTTCTTTCAATTTCCACCTACCAAATCCACTCACAAGGCTTTGGTCGGCCCGGGGCTATAGCAGAAGACACTTGCCCAAGACGCCATGTAGTGGGACTGAACCCGAAACCATGTGGTTGGTAAGCAAGCTACTTACCACACAGCCACTCCTGCAATATTAAAAAAAATGTTCCAAAAAACAAAAACAAAACAATTACTTTACAGTTATATAAAACTATATTCTTGTAGGAAATTGAATGAACGAATACAATCTTCTTTGTCATTTCACTTTTCGCCCGATCGATCAGCCTTGTCGTCTCCTAAGTGTTAAGGATGTCACTGTAATTCCACCTTCCTTGTCAATGAGCTCCAAGGAATGGCTGGATTTGTTTAGACCAGTTTACCAACAAACTACAGAACTGAGCAGTGGAAGTCTCCAAGAGTTTTTTGAACAAAATAACAAAATAAAAAGAACGTAAAAGTTGATACACTTAATGACGAAAGTATGGGAAAACTTGTGGGAAATGTGATTATATTAAGAAGTATAGATTCCGTGGCAAAAGTCTGTCTTTTCTCTATTCTTTTCCTTTATTTGTTTCTGCCATGCTGGAGCACTGCCTCAAAGGGTTTTTTTTTTTTTGGTTGAAGAAATCGACCTAGAACTTATTCCTTGTCAGCCTAGTACTTATCACATCAGTTTCTTTTGCTGAATTGCTAAGTTACAGGGATGTAAACACCAATATCGGTTGTCAAGCAATGGTGGGGCTGGGAACAAACAGACTCACACACACACACACACACACGCATACGACGAGCTTCTTTCAGTTTCCATCTACCAAATCCACTTCACTCATAAGGCTTTGGTCGACTCATGAGGCTATAGTAGAAGACACTTGCCCAAGGTACCACGCAGTGGAACTGAACCTGGAACCATGTGGTTGGGAAGCAAGCTTCGTATTATAGCCAGGCCTGTGCCTATCCTCCAAAATGTTTGAATATCTGCAACCTCTCCTCCTCACACCATCAACATCAAGACTGGAGCTCCACTTTAGTGTCAGTGGTGCCCAACACCACCGACATTTTACTGACTTTGAGGAAACTCAACTGTGTTTTAATACTGGAGCAGTGCTGACCATTTCTCGAATCTCCCCTTCAGCCCTCTGACACGGGCTTACCACTCACTCTACGAAGATTGCAATTCCTCATCAAACTTGCTTTTGTTATGTCAATAGATAAGAGTCAAAGACAAAGTTTAGAGAGATGTGGATTGTATCTGCCTGATCCAGGGACAATTCTATGTTGTTGTGTATATATGTTGAAAACCAGCAGATATATGCAGGCCAAACAGAATTCGACAGCAATGCCAAGAAGAGACAAGATAATGGAAAAAGAACTTTGACAAGGAATATTGTCATCTTATGAGATATTCTTCATTGAATATACTTATTCTGTAGAATATGTAAAAGAAAAAAATTTTAAGGCACAGGAGTGCATCCCAGTTCTATGGATTTAACCAGTGTTCAGTGGAAAACTAAAAACGTTAGTTTTGCATTGATGAATATGGGTATTTAAATTGTTTATGAAGCCAACAATGGGGACGTTCTAGTGTGTTTTCGGCTCACAAATCTGCTAAACACTGAGTTTAAGATTTTGGGTATTTTGGCCGGGGAAGCACAAATGTGCACAATCCTGAACAAGTCTATCAACGACAACCTCCACTGCATGAGATGCATCATAGAGAGGGCTGGGACTAAAGCTGGCTTCGGTGGTGCCCTGATCGGTTTGGATCAGTGTAAAGCATCCGATAAGGTTGACCATCGCTACTTGGAAGCCGTCCTGAAATCGGCTGTTTTTAGAGGTTGGATCGCTGCAATGGACACAGGCACCCACTAAGTTGTAAAAATAAACGGCCGCATTGCACACTCGGTCCGTCAGGGCTGTTTGATGTGACCTCCTCTGTACTTGCTGGCTCTCAATCCATTGCTGCAGAAGTTTGACCATTTGAAGGACATATCTTTCGAAGTGGGACACGGCAGAGTAGTATCGGCGTACACGGTTGACGTTACAGTCATGGGGTCAGATGGCTCGAAAGTGGAGACGGTCAGCTCGATTCTAAAAGAATACGAGTAAGCAATCGACAAAGATAAACATTAAGGGCCGTTAGGCCAAGACGAATCGTAAGGAGTAACGCCATATAATTTAATCGTATCAAGGATCTATAATCCTTTTAGGTATGCTAGCATCCTAGTTCTCCTACACACACACACACACACACACACACACACACACACATACTAGCTGGTGTACCCGGTAATTCCCGGGGATAAAGATGTTCTACTGAAACGCCTTATTAGTCTGATATAAGAAAGCAATTTCGTTATAACTGCCACAAAAGGTGTATTTTCCATCACGAAAACGTACAAAAACTGTCAGCTGGAGGAGGGAGAGACTGTTGGAGGTTGACGAAACGGTTATTTGGAGATGTTGAAAAAATGTGTATTAATGCAATGTGTAAATTAATTACAGCAATATGTATGTAACCGTTTAGATATTGAATTAGAATAGACGATCATCAAAATGTTGTGTGAACTGTAAATAAGCAATAAATATTATGATTTGTAAAATAAGTATAACTGATAATACAGGGTGTCGCGAGTCAGTGTGGTGTGAAAGTTTGGTTTCAGTTTTTAAAAATTTTAAGCATTCACAGTATAGGTTCATAGTAGTGGGAAAAACTTATGAAATACGTTGTGGAATGAAAAATTTATGGACTTTCATCGTAAAATTTGAACTTGAAAAATGCAGAATTATCGGAGTTATGGGCATTCATAGTGTAATGAAATTTAATAGAAACCCTGCGTGCATTGGCAGAACTTAATTATTTGGAGATGTTGAAAAAATGTCTATTAATGCAATGAGTAAATTAATTACAGAAATATGCATATAACCGTTTAGATATTGAATTAGAATAGATGAAGAATAATTGTTTTATTTTGTAAATATGAAACATAATGAATGAGAGACTTACTTGAGATCGCCGTTGTCGTATTAGAGCAGCTTGTGAAGTAGAAGCGCCCATTCCTACTCTGACTCGTCGTGGCATTTTAAAGGCGAACTTTATGAAGGCTAATTTATTTAAGGTAATATATGAATGTAGTATATATGCATAGAAATATATGAATGAAGTGTTATAAGAAAGTGCAATAATAACGTTCACACTCATTGGTGATCGCTGTCAGTAACTGCGTTTAGCTTACGGAGTTCTTGTTTTTATAACTATCGAAAATGCAGCCAGAAGGATAGACATATTGTTGAGAACAAATGATTTCGTTGAGGGTCTGTTATCTCCATTCCAGCCCCTGGTGGCCTAGAAAAGGTTAGAAGGGTCAAGTGGCAAAGACATGATTTTGCTTAGCGGAGGCATCTGGGAATATATAACTGCTGTCATTCATAGAAAATCTATTGTTTTACTGTGAGAAAAGTTCTGTTGAAGTATTAAATGAAATTTGGCAATCGAGGATCGAACCCACGCTATACCTGCATGAAGCCACTACAAATGCGTTGTGGAAAAAAAATTATCTACTGTCATGGAGAAAGTGTAACTGTAAAAATGCAGAATTATCGGAGTAAATTATGTATGTATAGAAATGTATGAATGAAGTCTTTAAGGTTCAAGATTCAAATCAAGGAAGTGCAATGATAATGTTTAGCAGTCAAAACTGAGTAGTGAAATGCAGAATTGGGTTGGCTGATCGTTGGTTCAAAGTAATCGAACATAAACAATGAAACGGGTTATTTCCCTTGAGTGTTAAAAAAAATATTGTGTAGGGGCATGAGTTATTTCCCTTGGGTGTTTTAAAAAAATAGTTACATAAGGTATATACAAAGTCCCTTCCAGGGGCCTTATCAACTTTTCCAACAATCTAAGTATGTCATGTGGTTTCCAAACATGAGTTCTACTCACGTGTCAAGTTTCATCAAAATCAATAAGATGATGTAGGGAGAGTTAGCTAACAATGCCACAAACAAACACACCAATTTTCCACGCACGCACACATATATATGCGATGGTTCTTGGTAAGCAATGTCAATTTTTACAATTCTGTAAATGATAACAACAACAACAATAATAATAATAATAATGATAATAACAGAATATGTGGAGATGGACAAGAAACAATAAATCATATTATCTCTGGCTGCCCAGTCCTGGCTAAGAAGGAATATATTCACAGACACGACAGAGGGGAGCTACATACACTGGAAGCTATGCCAACACTATGGAATAACAACAGAAAAAAGATGGTATAGGCACACACCAGAAAAGGTCATAGAAAACGAGAAAGCAAGCATACTCTGGGATATGTCAATACACACAGATAGAGAAATTAAGGCCAACAAACCAGATATAGTTGTCAGAGATCATGAAGAAAAAAATGCTTTCTAATTGATGTATCAATACCAGCAGATGACAACGTGTCTCTAAAAGAAATGGAGAAACTTTCAAAATACAAAGACCTGGAAATAGAGGTAACTCGAATGTGGAATCTAAAAACAGAAACAATTCTTATCATAGTAGGAAAATACATAACAAAAACACCAGGACTTACAAATATATATAACATACAGAAAATTGCATTGCTGGGCACTGCACACATCCTACGCAAAACACTTTCAATACAGTAACCATCAGAGCATCACAATAAACCACAGCAATCTCCAGGGCACACAGAGCTGCGCTCGGTAGTGAAGTGGAAGCAAGCTCTAAAAATAAAACTACTAAATAATAATAATAATAATAATAATAATAATTTATAAGCTTAAAGCTTATAAGCGATCACTGTGTAATGACTTGTAGGGAATACAACCGTACAGACAAAACGGCGATAAAATGGATATTCTGCAGCGAAAAGGTGATATCTGAAAGGTTGGTCACATAAACTGGCACTAGGTCACCAATTTGGAACGTTCGAGCGAACTTAAGGCCCCTGAGAATAATAATGGCTGCATGATCGATATTACCTCGGGGTCACCAGTGTAGGGAATACGACCATTCGTAAGGAGTTGGTGACAAATGTCTCCTTTAAAACGCCGCACGGTCGACCCTAACACAATAAGAAGCCAAATACATGATATAAAATACGGTGCCAAAAGGAATAATGAGGACGACAACCGTTCTACTGTTTGAGAGAAGAAAGACTTTATTTACAAATGTGTATAAAGAGAGAGAGTGCTAGCAAAGTGGAGTGTTTGTATGCACGCGATAAGTGTTTGTGTCTGTGTGTTCGTGTGTGCGACAGATAAAACAGAATACAGGGCATAAGATGAGTCTCTCAGCATATTGAGTTAAGATGGAATTAGTTTACCAGTTCGTAAGTGGGGTACACGATAGCAATAGTTCTGTAACAAAATGTTGGGGTCAGAAGGCAGATTGCCGGTTGAACACATGTCGTGTAGCGGTTGTGGCTTCAATACCGTGCCGAGTCTCTTGATACAGTAAGTTCTTTCAGGTAGGCTGGAGTTGTTTACCTCGATGAAATATTCATAACAGCGTGGAGTTTAAACCCGAGCGAGTGCTGCGTACGTATTGCTGAAGTCGACGGAGATGGAGATGACGTAGAGTTGAAGGACGACGATGGTGATGGCGACGGCAGAGGAAGGCGACGGAGATGGAGAACGTCCTGTCTGTCGCTGGTGTAAGTTAGCGTCGTCAGGGCTAGAGCAGGAACATGGTTGGCTGGTCGTCTGTCGCTAGAACTGGAACATGGCTGAGTAGCTCTGTGGTCAGTGACTAGACCATAGAAGGTCTAGAGCCAAAGACGAATAATAGTTTGTCGATCTCGCCTTTTATAGGGTTATGGTGGCTCAAATGAAGTAGTCCTTATCCGAAGGCCGTGATTGGTTGGCTTACACACTGGCGCGAAATAAGTCAAAAGACAAACTGCGCCAAATGCCAACCAATCAGAGAAGTGGACACAACAAGGTCAAACTAGCCGAAGATGGTTGTTATCTAGCACGAGATCATTTCTAATACGTCTCTCAGTGAGGATGTCACTCACGCTACAGATTAAAGAAAATAGTCTAATATTAAGGGATATAAGTCGTCGACGGTAATATGTAGGGTTTCCGTTCCATGCGTACGGAATCCCTACTTTTTTTCCGTCGAGGGATTGTATGCCCCAATATTAGACTATTTTCTTTAGTCCTTACACGGTGATCGCTCAAAAGCTTTAAGCTTATACAATATTATTATTATTGAGTGAAAGAGCAGTGCATGCCATCAAAGTGGCACTGCAGTAAAATATACGAAGCCCAATATATCCATCATGACTACCCGTCTGATATGAGTACACCTGGCACACACATCATAATCATGTGTGTGCGACAGGGTGATCTCACGTCAAGATAAACAGGGCATGACTTTGCAGGTAGGGTCCAGTTAGAATTTTCTTCACGTTGAGTTGTCCATCCCGCTCAAATGGTCTCTGATTAAGGGTTGTTTAAGGATGCTGAACGAAACACCCATGTTTCCTAAGGTGAATTATTCAAATCTCAAAGAATTCCTCTCAATACATAGCTATGATGTCCCTCCCCCCACTACGTCTGCTCGTGATCAGAGATACACATATCGTCAGCCACTAAAGGACATACTCATCTGGTTAAGGCGAAACAGTGTACATGATAACACTTTTAATCAGTTAAAATCAGTAGCCATGAGAACCAATGCCTGGTACTGCATTAAGGCTATAATAATAATAATAATAATAATAATAATAATAATAATAATAATAATAATAATAATAATAATATGCCCTGATGCAGTACCAGGCAGTGGCTCTCGTGGCTTCTGATCTTAACTGATTGGAAGTGTTACCATGAACATTTTTTTGTCTTGGTATAAAAGATGGGCTACAGCAAATATTCTGCTCAATACCACAGATTAGCTTGTCAGTTGTTTGACCTTAACCAGTTGAGCATGTCCCTTAGTGGCTGACGATATGTGCATCTCTGCACCCCTGGAAACATGGGTGTTTCGTTCAACATCCTTAAACAACCCTTATTCAGGGACCATTTGAGCGGGATGGACTCAACGTGAAGAAAATTCTAACTGGGCCCCACCTGCAAAGTCATGCCCTGTTTATCTTGACGTGAGATCACTATGTCATTCACATATGGTTGTGATGCATGTGCCTGGTGTACCCTCATCAGACAGGTAGTCATGATGGGTATTCTGGGCTTCGTATGTTTTACCCCAGTATCACTTTGATGACATGCACTGCTCTCTCACTCAATAATAATAATAATAATAATAATAATAATAATAATAATATATATATATATATATATATATATATATATATATATATATATATATATATATTATACGATTGAGGGGACAAACGAAAGAAGGGCACTCAATCAATTTAGTGGGAGTTACATGTACATGTATGGATCAAAACAGTTTAATTCAAATTCGTTGATATTCTTGAGTTTCAAGCGTGATGCTAGCCGTCATCCATGGGTTGACAGCCGATGTCGGTATGTTTACGTCCCCGTAACTTTATGGTTCGGCAAAAGAGGTCGATAGAATAAGTACTAGGCTTAAGGAACCAGTCTTGGGGTCGATTTGTTCGATTAAAAGCCTTCAAGGCGGTGCTCAAGCATGGCCGTAGTAAAATGATTGAAAACCAGCAGAAGATAAAAGATGGGGGTTATTCAAATAATATACTTACACATATATAGGCGCAGGAGTGGCTGTGTGGTAAGTAGCTTGCTAACCAACCACATGGTTCAGGGTTCAGTCCCACTGCGTGGCATCTTGGGCAAGTGTCTTCTGCTATAGCCCCGGGCCGACCAATGCCTTGTGAGTGGATTTGGTAGACGGAAACTGAAAGAAGCCTATCGTATATATATATATATATATATATATATATATGTGTGTGTGTGTGTGTGTGTGTATGTATGTGTGTGTGTGTGTGTATGTATGTGTGTGTTTGTGTGTCTGTGTTTGTCCCGATGTTGGTGTGTTTACGTACCTGTCACTTAGCGGTTCGGCAAAAAGAGGATGATAGAATAAGTACTGGGCTTACAAAGAATAAGTCCCGGAGTCGATTTGCTCGACTAAAGGCGGTGCTCCAGCATGGCCGCAGTCAAATGACTGACACAAGTAAAAGAGTAAAAGAGAGATATGTATATGCATGTACACACGTGTGTGTATGCGTGTGTGTGTGTGCGTGTGTGTGTGTGTGTGTGAATGTTATTACGTCACAACATAACTCGAAAACATCTTTCCCCACTTCATTCTGCGCTCATCAAGATTTCCGTTGCCATATCCGTCTGCCAGTTGAAGTCTTTCTACAGTTTACTTTAAATATTTTAAGTTACTCACAGTCTTACTGGTTCTTTCTTTTGATCTTTTTGTTTTCTATTTTCGTTTTTCACTTAAACAAAAACCAAAACTTTTTACCTTTCATCGTCTCTATCTGGTTGTTTGATTAATCGATTGATCGACTCCTTATTGATTTATCAATTTAAATCAATCAATCCATATATATTTTATTTTATACTAACTCAACTAATCGCTTTATCAATCTATCTCACCCCTGGCTTTATTCTCTTTATAGATTACACGGTGATCGCTTATAAGCTTTAAGCTTATACAATATTATTATTATTGAGTGAGAGAGCAGTGCATGCCATCAAAGTTTCTATCTGGTTGTTTGATTAATCGATTGATCGGCTCCTTATTGATTTATCAATTATCAATTTAAATCAATCAATATATATTTTATTTTATACTAACTCAACTAACAGCTTTATCAATCTATCTCACCTCTGGCTTTATTCTCTTTATTGATTACACTAATCTAGTAATTAGAATCAGTCTATCGTTAACTTTAAATACTCCATCGATCCTTTGTATTCTTCTTTCAACCGACTGAATCATTAATCTACAACACATTATTGATCGATAACTTACCCATCTTTTCTTATATCCAGCTCATCGATAACTTTACCAGTCTACTCCACCTTACGGCCTTCTTTCTATTTTTCCGTTACTGTTGCGTCCGTCTTTTCATTTTATCGATTACAAAGTGATCCCTTGATTTAAACTAATCCGTACATTTATCGGATTTTCAACTAATTCTTTCCCCCTTATCATTCCTTTGTGTTAATCTATCATTCCTTATGTTAATCTATTAGTAACTGATTGGCCTATTGGTACATTCAATTCATCGATAACTTTATCAGTCTATTGGCTCTATATCTCCACCTCTCCTTCCCGTTTTACTGTTTTTCTTTTATTTTTGCTTCTAGTTCTTCCTTCTCTCCTTTCTCCCTTTCTCAATCTCTCAACTTAATCTATTCATTCAAACTAATCCAGATTTTCTTCTGATTTTAACCAACGACTTCATCAATCCCTTCTTCTACTTCCCCTTCTCTCCCTTCCTCTTTTTATATATATTTCCTTATTTCATCGATCTTTTAATATATTCAGTTTATTTCCGGCCTTGTGCCTAGAAAAGAAAAGAAAATAGATTCAGATTATCCATAATCTCTATAGTCTCCATCTTATATTTCTTTTTATTTTCTTTTTATTTTCGTTTTCTTCTTTCCTCTCTTAACCCCTTTCCATCCCCCCTCTCTTCACCCCCTCCCTTGTATTTTCGTTTGCTTTCCTCTTCTTTCAATTCGATTACTTACTCATATATTTATTGATTTCAACTAATCCACGTATTTCATATTTAACTCACATCCTTATCAATCCATTTACACTTCCCTTCGCCACCCTCAATCCATCTTGTTTCTTTTATCGCTCAGTTATTGATCTATTGATACAGATTCACTTTATCCATCATTTTATATCAGTAGATGTATAATTTTTGTTTTTCTCATTTTCTTCATTTTTCAGTTTCCATCTCCATCCCTCCGCCCCCTCCCTTTCCCCACTCTAACCTCTCTTAGGGTTAGTTTTAGGGTTAGCTTCTGGGATTAGGGTTAGTCTTAGGGTTAGCTTCAGGGGTTAGGGTTAGCTTCTAGGGTTAGGGTTAGTTTTAGGGTTAGCTTCTAGGGTTAGGGTTTGGGTTAGTTTCAAGGTTTAGGGTTAGAGTTAGTTTTAGAGTTAGCTTCTAGGATTAGGGTTAGCTTCTAGGGTTAGGGTTAGGGTTAGATTCTAGGTTTAGGGTTAGGGTTAGGGTTAGTTTTAGGGTTAGCTTCTAGGATTAGGGTTAAGGTTAGTTTTAGGGTTAGATTCTAGGTTTAGGGTTAGGGTTAGTTTTAGGGTTAGCTTCTAGGATTAGGGTTAGGGTTAGATTCTAGGGTTAGGGTTAGTTTTAGGGTTAGATTCTAGGGTTAGGGTTAGTTTTAGGGTTAGATTCTAGGTTTAGGGTTAGCTTCTAGGGTTAGTTTTAGGGTTAGCTTCTAGGATTAGGGTTAGGGTTAGTTTTAGAGTTAGCTTCTAGGGTTAGGCTTAGTTTCTAGGTTTAGGGTTAGGGTTAGTTTTCAGGGTTAGCGTTAGGGTTACCTTCCCTTTATATCGTTACGTAGATGCATCAGGACCTCTGTATTTAAGTAGTACCACTCTTTCTATATTTGTTCTTGTTTTAATTTATTGGCATATTGTTTCCTTTTCTTCTTTCTTCCTTTCTTTGTTGAGTGTTTTCTGCTTATTTCTGTTAGTTCTGCATTTTATATTTTTGTGTCTATTCGTGAAATAATGTACTCTCGTCCATATCTCTTGCCCAATGTTGCAGAATATTCTTGTTCGTATCGTCATGCTTCTTCGTCGTCGTCTTCCGCTAAATTGCCGCCGTTAAAGATGTCAGCATATAAGAATTCATCAGTGTTAAAATGGTCTTCGTCTTTTCTGTCGCCTTCAGTGAATTTGCCCTCGCTAAATACATTTCCGTTCTCGTCAATGTCACCGCCTGCGTTCTCAGTGTCTGTATCAACGTTACCTAAAATATATAAAACGTCAGATGACTATCTAGACACCATTAAACGCAGGGCTCATTACTTTACTCTTTTCAGGAATCCTACTCCCTGTCCCACCTCTAAGGTACCCGCTGAGTCAAAGATACGCCTCAACAGGAAACTGTATCCACTTCCAACCCAGAAATTCAACCAGAAGAAAGTTGTGAAGTTTTACCCACTGGACACTGTCTACGAGATACCTACTTTGGAGGAACTGCAGAGCGAGAAGAAGGAGCCGAAACGACCGACCCATGGAAGGAAGAGCTGAAGAGACAGCAAATGGTAGGTTTTTGATTTTTGTTGTTTATTTTTTTCTAATGGTAAGTATGTTGTAGCATTTATTATTCTATTATTTTTTGTTCTTCGTTTATTTTTCTGCATTTCTTACTTTATTTTTACTTTTTGTGTTTCTCCCTGCTGAGGTTTATTCGCGTATTTAGACTGTATGTATGTACGCGTGAATGTAAACACACACAGACACACACTTTTTTTTATTCTTTTACTTGTTATAGTCATTAGACCAACGTTCCATGTGGCAGGCTTTGGCATGAAACCAATGGTTACCTTGTTAGCCCACAAATAAAGAGAACTTATCTACCAATGCAGTGTTGAGCCCTCATTCTCACTGTTCCATATTAGCGAGTCAGTTGAATTAGGTACTTAAGTTGAAGCACCAAATCAGTGCGGTATTATCCGTACAACTCAAATAGGTGAATAAAATCAAAATAAGCAACAGGATATCAAGGAGTGATGCAGTACGACCGTTTCAAACGTCTTCATTTAATTGAACAAGGCAATCATTTCATCAATTTAAATGCAGGGCTATTCTCAGCTGCATAAATAAATGAATAGAATTTTGAATCAGTAGGACGCTTATTTTGATTATATATATATATGTTTTTTCCATGGTTAGTAAGTATTATGTCTAAAATTTTCTTTTAATTCAACTCATTAAAATAATCACCACTTACTAGCTAATTATGATTATATATTAATAGAAATAATATATATTTATATAAATATGAAATGATTTCTATATCTTTTATCCTTATATAAGATACCCTATATAAGATACTAAAATTTACTGAAATCATTTAGAAACTTGTCTGAAGAATATTTACTTAAATTTCTGAATATAGAATCTGAATGTCAAATGGTAGTTAGGCATTAAAACCTCTAGAGCACTAATAGTCTATCTTCCCTTACCCTTCTAACTTCAACATACTAGCTTTTTGCTATAGGTCATTCAAATGTATCTGGGCTGGGTTCCTCAGAATAAGAATAGATTTATTGGTTTTGACATTTGTTGTACCCTTTCCTATATTCATAAATAGAAAAATTCTTTGTCTCCATCCAACCAAAAATAAAATCCCCCTCACCACTGACAGATCTACAGTCAGAGAGTAGATTTAATACAATTTCTGAAATTTATTTAGCAAATTCTAACTTCAGCAGCAATATTTTAAGTTCTTGCTCTTCTTGTTCTGTACTTTTCCAGGATTAATCACTTCTTGTTCTGTACTTTTCCATGTTCAATATTTAAGAATATTCTAGGATTCTGCACCTGCATTTTTGATTTTAGTTCACTGTCTTTCCAGGCAGCACTTCTGTTATTATAATTATGATATTTACCTTTATAACTGAAAAAAATGATACTATGGTAAATATTTTTTTAAATATTTGTTTAAACTTAGAAATTTTGTTTGCATATAAAAATATCAAAGGATTAACAGCAGCATATCTCTTACAAATAAACACATTTTTAAACAATTTTTATTATAAAATAATGCTATATTCTAATTAAATAATTAATAATTAGGTTTTTTCATGAGTGAAATATTTTTTTATATGTTTATATGTACATGATTTAATAATTTAACAAAAAAATAAAAATTAATATAAAATTGCAAAAAAAAAATCATAACTATTTTTAGGTTTAATATTTTTAGACAAAACTTTTTCCCAAAAATTCATCTGGATGAACTCTTTCATTTGAGTTCAAATAATATTTTTCTCTTAAAAGGATAAAAGTATTTTGATTTCTTAAAATTATCCCCTTCTTTTTACACTGAACGCCAAACAACAGCTAATATTTTTTGTCAAGGTTTTTCACCATAGACAAAGTTTCCTCTTACAGAGCTCTTTCATCTGAACTAAACCCAAACATAGAATAGCTCTGAAAACAGCTTGGAAAGTTGACTAAATTCCCTTAGAAAAACGTTAAAAAAATAGCAACCATTGCCACTGCAGAGAATCAAATGTGTACTTCTCAAAAACTCCAGTTAAGTCTGCTGAATTATTAATCTAAGCAACATAATACATTAGATACCATCTTTTATAACGTTAAATATCTTAAAATGACAAAAATATTTTAATCTTTTAAAATATCACTTCTTTTTCTCAGCCACAGACAAATCGGTGCCTGTTTCCCATCGTAACAAGCAAAGCTGTTGTCTGCTTAAAGCTACAATACTTATGTTCTGAACCTTTGTTTTAGAAAAAAACATATTGTTTTTTTCAAATTTGGTGTATTGATGTACTCTTTCATGTTGAATCTGATTTTGTTATTCATTTGTTCCAGAAAAAGTTTAGGAAAACTTTCACTAAAATTCTGTTACTAATTAATTAACCCCAGGTTATCCACTAGTCAGATTGACCCTAAATGCCAACCCATAGTCCTAACTCTAACCCTAAACCCTAAACTCCATTGCTAAACCCTAACTCTAATCCTTGTGTATCTCAAACTTTCATTGTAGAATAATGTACAATTTGTTTTCCTGTAATTTTTCCAAAAAAAATTTATGGATAATTTTTCCTTCTCCAGTGTTTCGCTTGACTTGATTCATTTAAACTTATTCAAATTTCAAAACTTCTTACAACTTATCGTTTTCTAAATTCTGTTTTCTGATTAAGAATAATCAAACTTTAAACCTCTTTAACATTTCTCTAAAATTTTTCTGGAAAAAGTGAAATTCTTTTCTGGTTGGTTTTCACTTCTTAAAAATTTTTAAATTGAGTGAAAATGTTTAAATTTGATATACTGATGTAATTTTTCTCACTAAACCTGATGTTGTTATTCAGTTGTTCCAGAAAAATTTTAGAAAAATCTAGAAAAGAAATCTCGAATGCAGTGGAGAAGTGAAAACAGCTAAGATCGATAAAATACTCTTAGAAAATGAAAACAGAAAACTTTATACCAAGCCACTACAGAGAAACCGTATCATTTAAAAAACAGATAAGCATACTGTACCATTAAGCTACATGAACTATTACATCTGATACCAACTTTTATAATGTTAAATATCTTAAAATGACCAAAATATTTTCATTTGTGTAAACAATCACCTTTTTTTTTGTCAGTTAAAGATACACCACTTTTTTGATGCTAATATTTTTTGATGATTCATTTGAACACAACTGTTGTATAATTTTCTTCAATATTAGTTGATATATTTTGATTCAAAGTCAATCTTGGGTGTTACTTACCATATTTCATTACTTAAAGTCACAACTTTTCTCCTTGCTGATACTTTTTAACAAGGTTTTCACCAAAAGATTCTCCTCAATGAACACAGTCTTTTAAACCCAATTAATTTATTCACCCACAGTCATGGGTGAATGATTCTGCTAGAGAGTGGACTTGAGGGTTATAACCTTTATGTGCTCCTCCACCATTGCCACCAGTTTTGTCTGGCCCCTGTTGGGGCTGATACATTGCTAACTCCTATTTTGGTCACCAGTCTTCTCTATAAATAGTTAAGTCATAAGAGAACCTTGGGATGTGCAAGTAATAGTAGCCACAGTTTTAGCTTCTGCTTTACTGTTACGAACAGCAATAACTATCCAGTGTCATTTACCTCTTGTTATGAAGTCCATTTGTTCCTGCAAGAATTTTTTCAGTTGTGCTGCACTGGGACACTGTTGTTTTCTTTCATTTGTGTGAATGTATTTATAACTCTGAGCACCTTTTCGAACTCCACCTGTCTAACACCCGTGGACATGTTTACAAAGTCAGAAAACAGCACAGCTCCCATGACTTTCGGAAACATTTTTTCACACTAAGAGTTGCTGAAGCATGGAACAAACTGCCGGCATCAGTTGTTAGTTGTCGGAGCACTGCATCCTTCAAAACTTCCATGCTTTCTGAGATTCACCAACACTACACCTGATCTTCTCCCCTCCATACACACACAAGCATGTATCTGACTCATATACTGTTCACTTTCCAGACATTTGTACATTACTGCATATGCTTTATATGCACTTTTGACAAGTTGTGGTGCACCTGAGCACTATATAATAATTTCATTATTTTTTTATAAATAATGTGTTTTTTCTTCTTGCTTTATTTATTTTCTGGTGCACGTATCACAACGACTGGAAGCTTCATGAATCCTGGGATATAATATCACATTTATATTCTTTTTACTTCTTGCCTTTCTGCTGCATCCGTGGCAATGCAACACAAGATCAGTAGCATAACCTGACCGGGTCCTCAACAACAGAAAATAACAAAACCGGAGCAGTGAGCATATATGGAAGTGGTGAGGTGTCGTTGGTGGTGCCCAGCATGGAGGGGATGTTGAGTCAAGGTCGAGGGTCAATGAGGAGGAAGTAAAGAGAAGCAGGTGGTTGATCATAGAGCGCATAAGCATGAGCAACAGTGTCCGCAGTACGAAATCAGCCAGTAGGGCAGCAACAGATTGCAAGCTTCCATAGCATACCAACTGATGGAGGTGGTCATGGGAATGCATTGGGGGACACAATGATGATATTGTTGGACTAGAAGCAAGGCAGAGGTGTAGTCTTCACAGCTGTGGCAGCGGATGAGGTCATAGCCATGACATCAAGGCGAAGGTGAGGAGTCTGAATGTGAAAAATGATGAATGACCAGAGATGCTGTCAGCGGTGCATATGATGGTGAGGAGCAGGCAAGCATGAATGAGTGTATGAGCAAGCGTGGTGGCTGCCTGGGTGCAAGGCGGAGTGCAACAATGACAGCGAAGGTGAGGGCGCTCATGTGCCGATGTATGAGGTAGTGGCAGCACACTGAGGACTTGCTGACCTTGTAAGGTCAAGAGGCATGTATCGATTTATCAGAAAAGACGAGGACTGTAAATGTTTGAAATAATCAGCAAATATTTTGAGAATTGTGAAATGAAAAATTGCACTTAGAAATTTTCCTCACTCACACTTATCAGATTGAGAAATTATGGGTTAATACACATTTACTAATAGCTGTGAAGATTATATTTACCCTGCATTTCACTGTAGTGTAAATCTTTGTCAAGAAAACATGAGAAACGAAAATGTTGGAAATCAGTCACAAACTTTTTGAAAATTTCCAGTTGAAAAATTGTATTTCATTAGGTTATTATCTGAAATAGAATACCCGCATATCAATTAATCCCATTAAATTGAATTAATATTTGTATATATATATCCAAATATATATATATATATATATATATATATATATATATATATATTATATATATATATATATTATATATATATATATACAAATATATACATATATATATATATATATATATATATATTATATATATATATATATATATATATAACGGGAAGCTTTATGAAAATAGACAAAAGACGAAGGCAGGTTTACGGAAATAAACAAAAGACGAAGGCAGGTGGAATACAAACAAACAATTGTATTAGTATGGCGCTCAGGAAATATAAATAAAACAAGTCTTTAACGTTTCGAGCCTATGCTCTTCAACAGAAAGATACACAGAGAAGAAACACAGAAAGAAGGAGAGAAAAAAAATGCATGCAGAGGCTAGCGAATCAACATGGCAATATATATATATAGATATATATATACATACAACATACATATTTTTTCTTTTTGTAGTTTCAGCTCAGATTTGTGACCATGCTGGAGCACTGCCGTTTGCTACTCTGTTATTACTGAGAGTCTCCTCTAATATGTGGCACTTGGTGAAGAATGGAGTTTGATGTTGCTTATCCTCATTTGCACCTCTTGCCATGAGGTAGGTTCATCTGGGACTCTCGACAGGAAGAGGTCCAGCTTTGATTTTAAAACCCCTACATCCACTTTGTGCAGGCTCCTCAGGCTCTTTGGGAGAATATTAAAAAGCTGTGAGCTCCTGAAGCCCAGGCTATTGCAGTAGTTGGTCCTGAAGCGTGACGGCATTGCTGGGATCTTTGGCACTATGCAGTGTCGTCCCGTTCTAGCATTGGTGTAGCTTACAATGCCAAAATTTGGCACAATTCCTTCCAGGATCTTCCAGATATATATTACTGCATACCTCTCCCGTCTTCTCTCCGGGGAGTAGCGTCTTAGCTGTTTCAACCTTTCCCAGTAGCTGAGCTGTTGCAAAGAGATAATCTTTGTGAATCTTCTCTGGATTGCTTCACGGTCCGCTGTTAATTTTACACTGGTGGGTGACCATAGCTGTGAGCAGTAATCCAAACGGCTGAGGACGAATGTCCGCCAGAGAACCATCATGATTTCCTTATCTCTGGTTCTGAATGTTCTTAGGATCCATCCAGCCAGTCGTCTGCACTTATCGCCATCCTGGTAATGTGCACTTGGAAAGAGGTATCCTCACTCATGTCGATACCCAGGTCCCTCACAGACTTAGGCTCTGGGATTGAAATTCCCTGTGGACCGGTGTATCCTGTAAGTTTAATATTCAGTTTTGGATGCTGATAGCACAGGGCCTGGAATTTTTCAGCATTAAACTGCATATTATTATCCTCAGCCCATCTGTAGATTGAGTCCAACTCCTACTGCAGGTGTGCAACATCGCTGGGGTTCTGTATTTTCTGCGAGACTTTCGTATCATCTGCATAGCTTGCCAGCGTGTCTACCCGGACATTTGAGGGCATATCTGAGAGGGCTACTATAAAAAGTAGTGGTCCCAAGACAGTGCCCTGTGGAACACCGCTCACTATTTGTGTGTTCATAGAGGTGGCTCCATTAACCACTACTGCCTGACTCCTATCTTTCAGAAAGTCATGTAACCACACTCCAAGTTTTCCAGCTATGCCGAGGTCACGCAGTTTGTGGCATATCATACCATGATCCACCTTGTCAAAAGCTTTTGCAAAATCAAGGTAGATTACGTCCACATTTGATTTGTTGAGTAACTGCCTCAACACCCAGTCATAATGTTGTAAGAGCTGGGTCAGGCAGCTCTTACCTTGTCAAAAACCATGCTGGGTATCACTCAGCATGGAAAAATTACCATCAGAGCAAGCCGAGCTGTGCCTGAAAAATATATGGGGAGATGTCAGCTTTGTCTGCCATGCCCCAAAGTTTGGCTACATCAAGGTCATATTCCAGTCGGAATCACTAACACATAAACATTCAACTGTCCCATTAAAAATGGAAGAGTTCTCTTTAATTGCTATCTATCTGGGACAGAGAGTGATCCAAATAAATATAAGTAAAATACCACCAGAAATCGATTTCTGGTGGGTAGTGAAAGCCATGGTGCTGGAAGATTCTAGAAGCCTCCTAGAAATAAAAAAAATCCCAAAGGATGAACTAGGGTGGGACAGGGTCAAAAATTCTACTGCAAGTAAAACCAGAAACTATAGAGAAAATTCCCGACATAATAGAAATCCCTGGAGGCAAGCATCTTCAGGTAATCGTGGAGGGAAGAAGGCCACGGTGTTACTTCTGTGGTGATTCAGGCCAGGTCAGAGTCTATAGTCTGAGGGAAAGAAGAAAAGGGGAAAAAAATGATCCACAGCAACCATTAACACCACTGCAACCACAATAACAACAGACACCACAAGAAGGGCAGCAACAGAGACAATTGGACATAACAACATTCACAAAAACCACAACAGCGCCGGCAGCAGCTGCAGCTACAACATCGACTGGAATGGAAACAACTGCATAATGTCAAGCAGAATGCACAGCAGCAGCAGCAACAGGGAACCCCCCCCCACCAAAAATAATGACAACACTGTTAACAGCGCCAACAGTAAAACAAATACCTGCAGAAGAAATACCCGTCCCCTATTCAGCTAAGGAAAATGAGAGAAATAAGGAGGGACAGGCATGTGAAAGAGTCACAGGGAAAGGAAGGAAAAGACGGAAGAGCACAAACGATAACCAGAAAAGAAAAACGTACAAGAAAATGGAGGAGGGAACGTGCAGTAACAATAGCACACCATGCATACACACACAAACACAGAGGCAACAATAACATCATCCCCACCACTACCATCACAAACACAACATAGCCTCCATACACAACAGACGGACTTCATTCCACCAAATGACCATAAACCAGACATTATTAATCTCATGGCTATAAGTACAAAAAGTAATGAATTAATAGAACACATCCAATTATGTCAGACACGCTTGGAGGACTTCCTTGGAATTTCTCGCTCCTTAGAGTTAGTGGACGACTTTAATGCCATCTTGGATGCACGTGTGGATTGGGTGGGACTACCTGACATGAAAGTTGGGGTGCGTAAGCTTCACAAACCTTCTCATTCGTTTCCAATTAGCTGACAGTTTCAGACTGGATTTTCCAAATGCCTCACGGTGGACATGGGCAAATAGTGTTGGGACATCCGGATCTTATCAAAACAAGGTATTTTGTAGGCCAGCAGATAAGGATAGCATAGGTTGTCCACAATTTTAAGTTGTCAACTATATGGATCCACAAAATTGTGATCTGTATGGTCGACCTAGGTAGTTCCCATACGTAGGACTCCGGATACTGGAAGCTAAACACGTCTTTCCTGGCATTCCAAGTTTTCAGAGACCAGATTAATAAGTTAGTCGACTGAAAATTGACGTGTGCAGTCGTCAATAACCGATGGTGGGCAGTCCTAAAATGGGTGGTTAGAGTAGAAGTGGTAGGATTTAACAGGTAATTAGCGACAGAAAATACTAGAGAAGCGGGAGAACTCGTTAGGAAATAAGAAGAGTCACTCAGTAATGGCATAGCGACTGACGTGCCGGTAGCGAGATTGAACCAATTCTTCAACACCAAGCATGAAGATTGCATTGTCAGCGCTAAGGTAAGTGCTTTACGATAGGAGGGAATGAAAGCCATTCGATGGGCCCGGGTGGCCGAGGTGCATCATGTCCCTAAAACTACAATTTGGTGTTTGATGGTTTGGGACGAGTGCTTGTTACACGATTCCAAGCAGATTTGTACGGAATTTCAGTGGCACTTTGCTGAACTATACGAGGCGCACAGTGGTTCGGAGGCGAAGGTGAACTTCACCTCCTACCTCGATGGACTGCTGCGGCTTTTGGCCAAGGATGTGGAGTTCTGCGAAATTCCGATAACAGCGGAAGGTATACGTGAGACGCACTGGACACTTGCAGGAAGGAGAAGTCTCCGGGATTGGATGGTTTGCCCTTCGAAATTTATATTCATATGCTAGACTTGTCTGGTGAGATTTTGCAAGATGTCTACCGCAACAGGCAGCAGAACTGTGAGCCGAGGTGTCGTGATGCCATTGAGGAAGGATCCAAACAAGGGGGACATTGTTGATAACTTTCGGCCTGTAACTCTGCTAACAAGCCTATCGTGTATATGTGTGTGTGTTTATCTCCTCCCCTCACCAGCACTTGACAACCGATGTCTCTATGTTTACGTCTACGTCACTTAGTAGTTCGGCAAAGACGACCGATAGGTTAAGTACAAGGCATAGAGGGAATAAGTCCTGGTGTCGATTTCTTTGATTAAAAGAACCCTTCAAGGCGGTGCTCCAGCATGGCCTCAGTCAAAATGACTTAAGTACAAAAATAAAGAATATCCATACAATACATAGGAGACTTTAAAATGTCGTGTCCACCCGTTGTTTTCCCCTCCCGTTTAAAGGAAGGTGGTGGAACAATATTTACGATAGACTCGGCCGATAGGCGGGCCCGACCTACACGTGACAACAGTTGTTCGACGAAGGTCCACAGCTCTGAAATATCTGGACACTGCACGAGTGCGTGCAGAACGGTTTCATCGCTCTGACCGGATCTTGGGCAGGTCGGTCCGGTGATGGTTTTCGAACCGTGCCTGTAGCTCTTCTCTCGAACAGGTAGTGTTCTAATTTTTGTTTCTGATCTCTCTCTGACCCCTTTCTTTCTCAAAGTTTTCCGCACTTAAAGTAATTTTTGTGTAGGTGGAGGCGGGGTGGGGAGACAGATGAACGATGTCTCATTCTCTGCTATATATATATATATATATATTATATATATATATATATATATATATATATATATATATATATATATATATATATATTGTTACGAATCACCTGCCGTCGCTCAAACTCTTCGGAAAAAACCCCGGGACCCTACCAAGTCGAGCGACGATGATTTACTGACCCGATCGATCGGTGAACTCGCCACGGACTCAGAGAGAGAGAATTTGGCGGGGGAAGGCGGCAGCGAACCCGGCAACCGGCGACCGGAGATAACAACAACAACAACAACAGGAAGAGACACAAAGAGAGACGGCGGAAGGCAATTGGCTACATTTAACAACAGTAGTTTATAACTATTACATCAAATACATCGAAGAAAATACATGCAAGAAAGCAACAAATTAAAGCATGAAGATACAATATACAGTTCAGAGTTCCATTAATGTTCAGATCAATTTAAAACAAATAACGTTCACATTAACGATACAGTTCAATACATTAGAGTCTTTCTCCTTCTTTCTTTCTCTTTTTTTAAACACATCTACATTTCACAATGTCTTTACACAGTTCTTTCTTTGCTTTCCGCAATTCTGTAACAGTTCTTTTCACATATCAAAACATAAATAAACATACTGTTACGAGCTACTACAATAGCCAGTGCCCTCATACCGTAGTCCCTCTCTCTCGCTCCTTAATCCTATGTGTATGTCCTCCACATTGTCGTTGCCCCTCGCCGTAATCTTATCTGCCTGTCCTCTTTCACATTCACTGTCATTCTCTCGCTTGTCAGCTCCTCAGATTCCCTGTCTGTCTTCCTCTACGCTGTCATTCTCTGGCTTGTCAGCTCCTCAGATTCCCTGTCTGTCTTCCTCTACTGACCGCCCTCGTATCAGTCCCGTCTCTGCCTAGAACTTCCGGCTGACTGTCTTGACTCACAGCTCGTTCGCTTTTTATAGGGTAGCTTCCTCAAACTTTCTTTGACCGGCACAAGGCCAAAGGTCTCTCCAAAAGCCATCAATCTCTCCAGAATCTGATGGAACAAAGGATTTACTCGCCAGCTCACGAAAAGTCGGTCGCAAACACTGTCCCTGAATTGACCTACTCATAACAATATATATATAATGAACCATTTCTTAAACATACACGATATAGTCTATAAATTTGGGATGTTTTTGAATGATAATATATTTTATCATCAGAATATACTCTTTTTCTCTTTTTCTTTTTACTTGTTTCAGTCATTTGACTGCGGCCATGCTGGAGCACCGCCTTTAGTCGAGCAAATCGACCCCGGGACTTATTCTTTGTAAGCCCAGTACTTATTCTATCGGTCTCTTTTGCCGAACCGCTAAGTTACGGGGACGTAAACACACCAGCATCGGTTGTCAAGCAATGCTAGGGGAACAAACACAGACACACAAACATATTCACACACATACATATATATATATATACATATATACGACAGGCTTCTTTCAGTTTCCGTCTACCAAATCCACTCACAAGGCATTGGTCGGCCCGGGGCTATAGCAGAAGACACGTGCCCAAGATGCCACGCAGTGGGACTGAACCCGGAACCATGTGGTTGGTTAGCAAGCTACTTACCAACCAGGGTCCAGTCTACGCTACTAGTACCTAAATCCTCATAGAATCGGAATCTACACCATCTGAAGCATATTTGTAGGAAATTCCATGAAAAATATCCATTTTTCTGCAAGATATTAGGGAAGAAACATATACTTCATAAAGGAACATTTATACACATGTATATTTATATATACCTACATATACACACGTCTTTGTAATGTTTTTTAAACACATAAAACTTATAGATGCATACTTTTATAATATTTTACACTTAAACCGCCACAGGACAATATTTTCAGAGTTGCTTCTTAAAGTGTCCTTCACTTTTTTGATGAAAAACGATACAAATTTCAGAGTATTTGGCTGTTATTTCTAGCATGCTGTTAGGTCATCTATGGGACAATATTTGACATGGATGATTTGTAAATTGTCCTTCGATTTTTATTTGTGATGAAACAAAAATGTGAAGGTTTAGGTGGCTCTTTCTAGCATGAAATGAGACCATATACAGATCAATTTTATTTATGAATACTTCTTATCTGTCCTTCAAATTTTATATGAGAAATAAAGTGGTTTCTATTTCTAGCATGAAAAATGACCAGCTATAGGAAAGCTTTTACTGAATACTTCTTAAGTGTCCTCCTCTTTTGTATGAACCCCAAACAGCAACAACAACAACAACAACCCTACGAGGACGAAAGGCAATGTTTGTGCGTGTGTGCAGTTGGAATGTCACTGCAACAACAACAACAACAACAATCTATTCTTATTAAACGTTAAAAACTGTCAGATGCAGACTGCACACACGCACACACAACGCTGATGACGACAATGATGATGATGATGATGGAGGCGGCGGTGGTGGTCGTCTGCTGTTGTTGTTGTTGTTGGTCGTCTGCCTTTTAATGGAGAATCAATGATTATGAATGTCTCTGGTTTCGGACCAGACATTCCTATACATACATGCATGCATATATATATATATATATATATTATATATATATATACACACACACACAAACATACATACTTATAGCCTTATTTCTATACATACATTCGTAAATATGTGTGTATATATATATAAACACATCTATATATACTGTATATAAATATACACACACACACACACAAAGAGAGAGTGTTGAGGAATGTTACAACAATAAGTGTTAGTGTGTAGAATGCAATGCAGGTTCGATTCCCGGGTGAAGCCATTTACAACAACAACAACAACAACAACAAGATTGAAGTTTAATATTTCTGGAAATATTTATTTGTCAAAATAAAAGAAAGCAAAAGATTGACGTCCAGGAATAATTCCAAAAACCATCAAAGAATTTTCTGAAACATCCAAACCAAGAACTTCAGAGACTTCATTATCATCCCCTCTGAGGAGTAAATATTTTGGATTATCTTCTAATTCCAGGATTTTATCATCTTCAGATGTTTCCTCTTCAATATGTCGAGGTATTTCGTAAATATTGTTATCTGAATCTGTTATATAAACACATTCACCAATTATGGTCAGACGAGGTCTTGGAATATAATCTCCCAGAAAATAAAACTTTCCTTCTATTCTTATCCTCCTCACCAAAGACTTTTCCCTGAACAATTCCACAAAACACAAAACTTGCCAATCTCCAAATTCCTCCTCCACCTCCATCTCCCTCCTCAAAATAACAATATCACCAAAAGATGTGACTCCCACATCTTCCACCCCTTCATCTCCCTCAAACCTTCCAATTCTCCACATCTTCCCATGACACACTTCATCTTTACATTTCCCATCTTTGATATCAACCACATCCACATAATAAGGGTCAAAGATGTTGGCGCCTTTGCAAACATAGTAATCCTTGTTGTTCTCCCACATTCTTTCGTATTTCTTGTCTCTCTCTTCTTGAGTTATGTCTCTAATATAATGACCACCACACACGAGTTGATTGTCGTTGTATTTATAAATCCTTTTATAGTATTTCTCAGTTCTGATGGTTTTTAAACAACAGAGATCCCTGTTGAAGACCCTCATTTCTCTCCCAAAGGCAACAATGAAACATTCCTCTGTCCACCGACATATGTCCAGTGGTGGTCGTTGTTGTTGTTCATGTTGAAGTATGTCCACTGTTGTTGTTGTTGTTCTGATTAATGTGACACTTTCTCGAAACATCAACACACTCACATTCTCATCTAACTTAATTACTTTACTGTTCCGGTCCCTAATGTCCCTATAATCATAATTAACAGGTTCCTCGAATGCAGGAATGGAAAAAGGGACCATTGCTGTCCTATATGGAAGTCTCCTCACTGATATTTCATCAACTCCCGAATTATTAATCTCCGCTATGTAATTACCACATCTCACCTTTAATCTACCTTTACCAATTATTTCACCTGATTTACCTCTTCCTCCTCCATCTCCATCTCCTCCTCTGTATTCCAATTTATTAATTAATTCATTACTGAATATTTCCTTGTTCGTTTCAGATGTAATGGAAGGGAAACGAAGACCAGAATCAAGTTTTAATAACGACACAGATTCCAGAATGTTCACTTGGTCCCCATCAATCTTTATGCAATGACATTCAATCAATTCATTATGTACACACCAGTAAATACTCGCCACTTTTCTCCATATTACACCATAAGGGATGAGACTCGACCAAACTTGAGATGTCTGCAAATCTTCTCCATTCAGTTGAAATATTTCTTTCCTCTTAGGAACCGTGGCCATTATGTGTGATTCTTGTGTAAAACACACACCACCAACTAAACTTGCAACATTTCTGTGACGTAGCAACTGGCCATCTTCATCGAATATTTTAACATTTCCATTATTGGCTTTTTCACACACAACTGTCTTTCCTTCCTCAGAGACATCAAAATCTTTTACTTGAACAGGACATTCGTCTGTTTGTAAACGAGCAACCGGGAAGCTGTCTTGATTCACCATAAACAACCCTTCAACATACAATTCATTCCATCTCATTGCACTCCTGGGGCTTCCAACAAACCTTGGTCCTTTACAGTCTATACTGGAGAAATCTACTTCATCTTTATAAATTCTTTTATTTAAAAATATTCTCTTGTATTCCCCATTCTGGGTCAAACACAAAATGTTTTGATATCCAAATGAACCTGAATATTTCTCCCACCGACCATAAATGTACAAAAAACTGTCATCAATTGTCATCCTGTCATCACCAGAATACCCCATGTAGTGTCTGACTGAATGTAAATATTGACCACCACTGTTGAAGAAAATGATGAATCTTCTGTTGAAGACAATGATGACATCTTCATCAGTAACTTTAATATCCTGGATTTCATCAGAACAAACTCCATCTTCGTTTCTCCTTATTAATGGTTCAGGTATGTCTATTTTTTTTATTTCCTTCACACTCGAATGTATTTCATCAATATCAACAAAATGCAAATGACCTCCATCTTCCCGTTCACTAAAAACCAGTTGATTGTTTGATAAAGAAGCCACACAATTATAATTATTTCTCGTTTTGTAAATTACCAATGACAATGGAAATTCCACTTTTAATGTCCAGAGTTGGGGTTTATTATAACGACGATCCCAACACGTAATGACCAGTGTGTTTGACTGCCATCGACACATTTTAATATCATAATAAACATTCATTTTGATTGAATCCAAAACGTGACCATCCAATGTGAATATCTTAATGTTTCCATTCGTCCAGTCCCATCCTGCAATCAGATTATTTTCAGTAAGAACCAAAGATCTAATCCACGCTGGTCCTTTGTCTCTCAAATGTTTAGGGAGAGGAATATGTCTGGCTTTATCAGAAACTGTCAGGTCCTGTAGATGTAAAGTGGAAGACAACATTTCACTGAGAGAAATGTTTCTGGAAAATACATCCACCAGGTCGATATAATAATTAAGTTGATTATTAGTAACGAGATCATTAACCAACAAATTCTGATCGTTTATGGCAAACATACGGCTTCTGTCTATCAGATAAACAGACGTTTGGTCAATAGATCCACCTTGGAGACTGAGGGGACGTTTCACTTTGGACATTAAAACACTGGGGACCATCTGACAACCGCCATGACCACCACCACCTATTCTAGTGTTGTACTGAAAAGCTTTTCCTCTAGTAACAATTAATAGCTTTTCTATTTTTTTGTCTATTGATAATGATTTCACAAACACAGGGATATTAATTGTCTTAATTACTTCAACTTGATTATAATAATTGATGGCTAAAATGTCTAAATGTGATGTTTTATCACAATAACAAACAATTTCACCTTCACCCATCTTACACACCCGTACATAAGGCTGCCTTAATGATACACTTCTCACTGTCTTTGATAGGTTTCCGATGACCCTTAATTGTTTCTGTAGGGGTAATGTGACCCCTATATGATTAGAATCCCATCGACATATATCTGTGGCTGTAGATGGCAGAGATAATCTGGACACAATGTCTCCTTCCTCAGAAATGTACAACAAGCAATCATGCTTGATGTCGGACACCACCAACTGTCCGTTGGACAGATTACATATTTCGCCAATGACAAGTTTTTGGTCATTCTCCTTTTCTTTGAGTCGTAGATTTAGATTTCTGATATAAGGATTTTTCGTGGGTAAACAACAGCCAGACGACCGGTCTTGATACTTGTAAAGAAGAACCCTGTTGAGTTGAGTGTCCGGGACATAAAGAGTTCCTTGGAAAACAGCAATGTGAGGGTGAACAGGGAAAGGCAGTTCCCACTGCCATTTCATTTGTCCATATAGATCGTAACATCTGAGAATAGAGTGTCTTCTGAAGAGGACATAGAAATAAACATTATCAGAGTAGATGTGATGAGGGTAGCCATAGAATGGAAGGAATTTTTGAAAAAGTTCTTCACCACATGTGGAATAAAATACCATTTTATTTTCGTTTCCATCTACGACTACAAAATTAATTGGAGTTGCAGCAATGCTGACATTATGATGTCTGAGAGAAATTCTTTCTGCAATGTCAACTTTATCTTCGTTGATCCATAGGATATGGACCTCGCTTTTGTTTTCAGTGGTGGTCACAGCTAGACACTTATTTGATACAATATGACATATTTTCATGTAACCAGTTTGCACCTTTATTAAAGGGCCTTTTCTTAGTTCAGGACAGGTGATATACTGAAACCCTTTCATTTCAGGATAAAATACCAGGAATCTGTTTGCGTTTATTCTACAACAGAAAGAAGGAAACTCAAGGAAAACTGAATTATTTTGGTTAATTATTTCCCCATTATCAGTGAATAATTTAGCTTTCTTGTTTTTGTAAATTATTAATATAGAAGATGTAGACATAGGTAGAATATTAGTAACGTTGTAGCAATCCTCAATATGAATATAGTTGTTCAATGTTGGGGTCCATAGCTGGGGGTTATATGACTGCCTGGGCCAAAAGTCTTCATTTGTTCCAATGATATGAAGGACATCAAAATAATCGGTTACAAAAATGTTTTCTTTGCCAACAGAAATATGGCGGCATTTCATGCCAATTTCTCTTGTTGTCACAGCACCTGTACCCGATATCCGATAAATAATATGTCCCTGAAGGACATAAAAATTGTTTTGGTACACAGAGATGTGGCTTGGAATGTCCAGGGAATTGGTATCCACCTGAAATAACTGCTGGCCATCCACATTGTAACAGGTAACCCTGTTAATATTGGAAAAGGATACTAAGAGTTTATTTTGTGCTCCAACAGCAATATCTGTAGGTGTTTCTTTGGTTATGAATTTGTATTTTATCCTATTCTCTCCCCAGTCAATGACGTATATGGTCTGATCAAACATTTCTACACCTATAAACGTAGAATGTTCCAAATAGGAAACCAAGATTAATCCTAGCTGAATTCTTTTGATTTCCAAACTTAAAGGGTTGATAATAAGAATCATCTTTCGAAAGGGGAGGGTGGCGAGGACTGTGTCTTCACTGATTCTAGTAAAATCAGTGACAGAAGATGAGCAACGAACATCGTTTCTGTTGCCGTCTCTTGTTACACAACATATTGTCATACAGTGGCGGGAATATGTTACAATACCCCCTTGTATGACAACGATATTGGATATTGGGTTGCTTAAGTCTTCACCAGATTCCTCAATCTCTACTTCTCTGGTCACAACTGGCCGAAGAGGACGAAATTTTGTGATTACTTTTGGTGGTTCAATGGTCTTGTGGTTGTATGGGTTACAGGTGACATAAATGTCAAAGAGTCTTTGTTGAAACCAATCAAAGTTTTGGTGAACAAAATCATTATTTTGTTCTGCAATTTCCAGAAATCTTAGCATTTTACGTTTGATATTACGTAAAATTTGAGATCCATTTAAACCCAGAGAGTCCCTGCGCTTACATTCATCCTTTACATAATCTATAAACGTATTGATGTGGTCTGTTTTGATTAGTGTTCGGTAACATGTCACAATATGAAGAAAACTTGGTAACATGGACTTTTCCTGTTCTTTAGATTTCTTTGTGTCTTTTCTTTCCTGTTCTTCTGTTTTCTTTGTGTTTTGTGTATGTAATATTTGGGGAAGAATTGGTGTAGTTTCCTTATAAATTGCTGTTGTATCACAGACTGTGGCAGGAATGAGAGCCAATATTTTGTTTTCTTCATTAATCTTCTCCATTTTATGAATATAGAATTATTATCTTTTTCTGTTAAATATATTCTTTTTTGTGGATTTTGTTTTCTTCCTTTCGAATACAATTTATCTCTTCAAAATTCACATTATTTTTTACAGCAAAGCTGAAATAAAATAAAAACTTTATTAGTTCTGTGAAAAGCTTTTGATAAAATAATATTTACTTGATTCATTCAAAGAATTTCAAGGAAAACACACATTTCATTAAATATATTAAACAAATTGTTTATTTGACAGTGAAGTTAAACATTTAAACTGTTTTCAATGGAATAATCATTAGAAATAACCTTGAAGATATAAATACACCATTATCTTTATTGACTGAATATAAGTGATGGTGAAAAGTTTTGTAGTAAGAAGGAATATAAATATTTTGTTGAGGTTATTTCTACAGATATTATCGGTAGAAATTATAGCCAGGACTGATTTCCTGCTATAACATTTCATATTGAAACGTCAGACGGAAAGAATGAGATCAAAGACAAAAGCATCTGTTGTTTATTTACATCTGATGTCTCGATACAAAACATTTTAGCAAAAAATCAGAGCCAACTATAATTTCTATGGAATATCAATAGAATAATGTGAAAAACACTGCTAACAAAGTAGAATGTGGTGTTGACTTCTAAAACGATTTAATATATTTTACAGGAATTTATGGTTGCATAATGAAATACCACGTCCCTACAAATCAGGAATATAAGTATTATTAATAATTATATACACTGGAAATGATGTGACAGTCATGGTTGGCTTGGTTTCCATCATATTTACCTGGATTAACAGATACCAATAAAGCTGGAGATGAAACTGTTCTTAACCTGACAAATGCTGTAAATCTCTCGACATTTCAATATAATCCACACAATTATCATACACAACATTGATTAACTCGGAAAGCTTATCCAAAGATGGGCTTTCATATAATCACACTGATAGACAGCATGTTGAGAGGATCGTTATTATTTGTTGCTGATTGAGATCATAAAGATTGGTTAATGAATAAGCCCAATTAATGAAAGGTAGGTTCATCTTAATTATCTTTAATATAAGGGACAATGTTTGGGTAGCAATGAGAAAGATGTGTTTGTATGAAAAAGGGGTTTGGCAGGTGAAGTGTGTTTTGTTTTGTGTTAGGTGAGGAGTTATAACTTGGTGTAGTTTATTATGAAGTATTGGGGGTTTAATGAGGTGGATTAGGAAATATTGGTGGGGTGTTTAATGACATTCTGGTGACGTATCATCATCAGAATGATCCTCCACCCCTCCTTGGTCTATGAAATAATGACTGTTACTCTATTGACCCCAGGAAGAATAAAAAATAAAAGAGACATTCTTCAGGATGTCAGCTCTTTGAAAATACATGGACTAAACAACAACATATTTTTAGGAAAAGCTGGATAAGGCTATGTTGTTGTTATTGCTGTTGTTGTTGACAACAAAATTTATAAAGAGAAAAGCAGATAATTGCAAATATTTGAACTGTAAAATTAAATTGGAATTAATGTTTATCTTTCACTTGTGCCATTCTACTTGGTTTATTTTGGGGAAGAAAAACCTACAAAACCCCTCATAATAATTCGAATTTAATCTAATTGTAGATGTATTTATATACACATGCATACATATATATGAATGACTGTGTATAATATATACACAAGGATGCACATATGTATATTTATACATCCATACATCTGTATGTATGTATAATCATCATCATTTTACCCCCACTTTTCATGCTGGAATTGGTTGGATGGTTCAGAGAATATCTTGCCTGAAGTTACATTTTCTGGTTTTCTTTCTACAGCTGGATGCTCTTCCTGACACCAACCACTGCACAATGTGCACTGGGTGCATCTTATGGCACCATCGCTAGAGACAATCGCCATGTCCTTGACAAAACTAAAGGTTCCCCTCAATCTCTGGGTTTCACATATACCTTGGGATGGGTGTGAAATCTAGGGTAATAAATATATGAAAAGGAGTGGCTGAGTGTTGGGGAGAGACCTATGTAGGTCCAGTAACATTCCTAGTTTCATTGGAAGAATGGTGGAGAGAAGAGATTTACTGCCAATCTTTGTCACAGCAGTAAGATAGTAGAGTAAAAAGAAGAAGAGAAAGTGATTGAGAGATGAAAGGTAGAGGTAAGGGTGATAGGAGCGTGGCAGTAGGGACACAGGTGACAGTGACATGGGCGATATGAAGGATGTGTGATATTTGAAGTGAATGATAAGTTATGTGTATTAGAGGGGTGAGTGATAGGGGTGTGGTAAATATGAAAGGGTAACAAAAGGGATGCAGGTGTAGACTATATATATACAGGTGCAAATGGGAAAAATAGAACTTGACATGAAAGAATATGTGTATTGTATTTTTTTTTATCATTGAGCAGAACAAAGAGAGTGACTCAAGATCTGAGAGTTTCATGTGTTGACACTCATCAATCTGGTTCTTTGGAGGTCTGGGAATATACCTCCCAAAAACCAGTTTTATAAATGCCAATAAATGAAACTTTTGGATCTTGGGTCACTTTGTTACTTCGGTGAAATAATATTAATATAAATATATATATATATATACACATACACACTAACATATACATAGACACACATGTGTAATTATATGAATATACCTTCACATACCTATGTATAAATATTTGTGTCTATGTATGCTTAGAGATATGAATCAATGAATGACAAAAGAACAAGAGTTACGTAGACACCTTCATTAGCTTCCAGCTGATTCTGCTACAGGAAGCAGTGAACTCGAGCTGAGTGTGCGTGCGCGTAGGTGTCTGTGCATTTGTTTATGTTTGCAATCTGTTTTAAGTTGCTCCAAGCGGAAACATTGTCAACCAATCACACCCACCTTGGAAGACATGGGAAATAAGAACTTTTGTTCTTGCAAAATAGGAAGGCTGTCTGCCTGTAAAACAAGGCTACAATAATATATTCATCTAATCCATGCTAGCATACAAAGTCAGATGTGCAATCAAACATAAGTAAACCCATGTTTATTCATTCATATACTCTTATGCATGCATAAACACACACACACACACGTGTATGTGTGCTTCTGGTGTTAAGAAGATCATCCAGCCGTAGAAATCTTGCCAAATCTTTCATTGCAGCTCAGCAATGTCCTCTGGTTCACTGCTTCCTCGTCAACTGTCCTACCCATGCCAGTTAGGGAAAATGGATGTCAAAACCTTTATAATACATCAGGTGGTGTATTTTCTTTTTTGTATTTTAACCTCTAATCTTGTTTTGTTTCTTGCCAGGTTCTCGTGAGTCCCACTCAGTCAAGTCTGTGACTACACTCGATGAGGCTCACCAATCCTCACCTGGTTTCAAGCAAGAGAATATTTCCCCAAGTTCTTCCAACATGAACAGCACAATGGTTGAATATGTTTTCTGGTGGAACACTGCAAACAAACGACTCTGTTTATGTGACGTGACATTTGTTTATAATTAGCAGCAGATGTCAAGACAAGGAGACATGAGCAGACATATGCACACACACACACACACACACACACACACACACACATACACATACAAGTACAAATGTAGATATGCATACATGAATATACACCCACATATATATACCATAGGCTTTATCAGTTCCAGGTACGAAACCCACTCACAAGGCTTGAGTCAACCTGGAACATTAGAAGATGTTAATTCTTTAATGTGCTGCAAAGTGGGACTGAACCTGAAACCACAAGATTGCAAAGTGAATTCCTTAACCTTACAGCCATGCCCCCATCTTTTTTTGGTGATAATTTGAAGATAATAATAATAATAATAATCCTTTCTACTATAGGCACAAGGCCTGAAATTTTGGGTGTGGGGTCTAGTCGATTACATCAACCCCAGCACCCAACTGTAGTGGGTGCTTTTACGTGCCATTGGCACGGGGCCAGTCAGGCAGTACTGGCAATGATCTTGCTCGAATCTTTTACACATGCCACTGGTATAGGTGCCAGTAAGGCGATGGTGTAACGATCACACTCGAATGGTGTGTTTTATGTGCCATCGGCATGGAGGCCAGATAGCCGCTCTGGCAACGATCATGGTGCTCTTAACACCCTACTAGCACGGGGCTCGAGTGCCAGTAAGCTGATGCTGGTAACGATCACACTTGAATGGTGCCTTTTATGTGCCAATGGCAAAGAACCCGGTTAGCCGCTCTGTCAGCGACCACACTTGTATGGTGCTCTTTGCACCCCGCTAGCACAGTAATTTAATTAATTAATTAATTAATCAATTAATTAACAATTTTACTAAGTAGATCGGTACGTTAAAATTACCTTTATAGGTAAAATTATCCATATAATTATAATTAGGCTCGATTGTGTACATATTCAGTCATAGCACTTTGAAATTTTATAAAAATTGGAAATATTATACTGAAGAGAGAAGTAAGTAAAATTCAAATTACTTTAATCTTGAAACACGTATATAATTAATTCTGGTCATGTTGATTCATTGTCTTTCTCTTTGCCTTCGTAAAAAAGTATGCTTACCGTCATGGAGATTCTTATAGTAGTAGAAAAAGAATTTTTAACTCCCATTTCTAATTTCGGGATGTGGTGAAGCAGTTAGCTGAACCCTAATTATCTCTCTATATATAAAGCTGAAGTTGTCTGTTATGGCAGGTTTGCTAGCCTTCAACTAACACTGTCTCCTCCAAGACCCTGCGGCACAAGTTGACCAAAATTGAAAGTATGATAGAAGAAGGTTTGCTCTTCCTTCCGTAGAAGAAAAAATTCAAATTGGACCATGTTAACACCAAAAATTATTTACATGAAAAAGGTGCTTTTTTTCTATGAAAATCCCTATTTTTTACGATATTCCTATTATAATAAAACTGATTTTAAATTTTGGCATAAGGCCAACAATTTCAAGTAAGGGGTCCCCAGTACTCAGCTAGAACTTAATTTATCAATCCCAAACGGATGAAACGCGAAGTCAACCTTGGTGGAATTTGAACTCAGAATAATTTGAAGATAATAATAATAATAATAATCCTTTCTACTATAGGCACAAGGCCTGAAATTTTGGGTGTGGGGTCTAGTCGATTACATCAACCCCAGCACCTAACTGTAGTGGGTGCTTTTACGTGCCACTGGCATGGGGACAGTCAGGCAGTACTGGCAATGACCTCGCTCGAATCTTTTACACATGCCACTGGTATAGGTGCCAGTAAGGCAATGCTGTAACGATCACACTCGAATGGTGTGTTTTATGTGCCATCGGCATGGAGGCCAGATAGCTGCTCTGGCAACGATCATGGTGCTCTTAACACCCTACTAGCACGGGGCTCGAGTGCCAGTAAGCCGACGCTGGTAACGATCACACTTGAATGGTGCCTTTTATGTGCCAATGGCAAAGAACCCGGTTAGCCGCTCTGTCAGCGACCACACTCCTATGGTGCTCTTTGCACCCCGCTAGCACAGTAATTTAATTAATTAATTAATTAATTAATCAATTAATTAACAATTTTACTAAGTCAATCGGTATGTTAAAATTACTTTTATAGGTAAAATTATCCATATAATTATAATTAGGCTCGATTGTGTACATATTCAGTCATAGCACTTTGAAATTTTATAAAAATTGGAAATATTATACTGAAGAGAGAAGTAAGTAAAATTCAAATTACTTTAATCTTGAAACACGTATATAATTAATTCTGGTCATGTTGATTCATTGTCTTTCTCTTTGCCTTCGTAAAAAAGTATGCTTACCGTCATGGAGATTCTTATAGTAGTAGAAAAGGAATTTTTAACTCCCATTTCTAATTTCGGGATGTGGTGAAGCAGTTAGCTGAACCCTAATTATCTCTCTATATATAAAGCTGAAGTTGTCTGTGTATGGCAGGTTTGCTAGCCTTCAACTAACACTATCTCCTCCAAGACCCTGCGGCACAAGTTGACCAAAATTGAAAGTATGATAGAAGAAGGTTTGCTCTTCCTTCCGTAGAAGAAAAAATTCAAATTGGACCATGTTAACACCAAAAATTATTTACATGAAAAAGGTGCTTTTTTTCTATGAAAATCCCTATTTTTTACGATATTCCTATTATAATAAAACTGATTTTAAATTTTGGCACAAGGCCAGCAATTTCAAGGAAGGGGGCCCCAGTACTCAGCTAGAACTTAATTTATCAATCCCAAAAGGATGAAAGGCGAAGTCAACCTTGGTGGAATTTGAACTCAGAATGTAAAGACGGTCAAAATTCTGCTTTGCATCCACATAATTCTGCCAGCTCGTCACAGTAATAATAATAATAATAATCCTTTCTTACTATAGGAAGAAGGTCTGAAATTTCGGGTGAGGGGACTAGTTGATTACATCAGACTCAGCCCCTAACTGGTTCTTATTTTATCAATCAGAAAAAGGATGAGAGGCAAAGTTGACCTTGTGGAATTTGGTGGAATAAGTACCAGTTGCACAACTCCAGTGTGTAACTGGTACTTATTGAATTGACCCCAAAAGGAAGAAAGGCAAAGTCGACTTTGATGGAATTTGAACTCAGACTGTAGCAGCAAACGAGTCATCATAATATTAATAATAATAAGAATGGCTTCAAATTTTAGCACAAGGCCAGCAGTTTCAGGGGAGCAGGTAAGTTGATTACAGCGACCCCAGAACTCGAAAGGTACTTATTTTATCGACCCTGAAAGAATGGAAGTTGACATCGGCAACATTTGAACTCAGAACGTAAAGACAACCAAAATGCTGCCAAGCATTTTGCCCAGCATGCTAACTGTTCTGCTAGCTCACCACCTACATCATCATCATCATCATCATCATCATCATCATAATAAACAATAACAAGAACCATACTTTTCCTATTTTATATCCTTCATATGTCCCCATTTACTTTCATCTCTCTCTCTCTCATTCACTGTCTCCTTTTAAATATCACCTTCAACATTTCATTTCCCTTCATTTACATAAACATATATATATTATGTGTGTATATGTATATATCTGTATATATATTTATATATATATATATATATATGTGTGTGTGGTGTATATATATATATATATATATATATATATATATATATATATATTATGTATCATCATCATCATCGTTTAACGTCTGCCTTCCATGCTAGCATGGGTTGGACGATTTTGACTGATGGCTAGCAAACCAGATGGCTGCACCAGGCTCCAATGTTGATCTGGCAGAGTTTCTACAGCTGGATGCCCTTCCTAACGCCAACCACTCCGAGAGTGTAGTGGGTGCATTTTACGTGCCAGTAAGGCGACGTGTATATATCTATATTCTTTTATTCTTGTATTTGCTTCAGTCATTTGAGTGTGGCCATGCTGGAGCACTGCCTTTAGTCAAACAAATCAACCTCAGGACTTATTCTTTCTAAGAGACCAATAGGTCTCTTTAGCCAAATTGTTAAGTTACAGGGATGTAAACATACCAATATTGGTTGTCAAGCTCTGTTGGTGGGAGAAACAGAGACACATAAATATATATGATGGGCTTCTTTCAGTTTCCGTCTAACAGATCCACTCACAAGGTTTTGATTTGCCCAATGTACCATGCAATAGAACTGAACCCAGAGCCATGTGGTTGGCAAGCATGCTTCTTACCACACAGCCACTCTTGTGCCCTTGCCCCACTGCTTCTAATTCTTGTCACCTCCCACTTTACCACTCCCTCTTTACGTTGTCTCTCATAATATATATATATGTTATGTATGTATATATATATATCATCATCATCATCATCATCATCATCATTTAACGTCCGCTTTTCATGCTAGCATGGGTTGGACGGTTCAACTGGTGTCTGGGGAACCCGAAGGCTGCACCAGGCCAGTCAGATCTGGCAGTGTTTCTACAGCTGGATGCCCTTCCTAACGCCAACCACTCCGAGAGTGTAGTGGGTGATTTTATGTGCCACCGACACAGGTGCCAGCCGAGGCTGGCGAACGGCCACGCTCGGATGGTGTTTTTATGTGCCACCGACACAGGTGCCAGACAAGGCTGGCAGACGACCACGCTCGGATGGTGTTTTTATGTGCCACCGACACAGGTGCCAGACGAGGCTGGCGAACGGCCACGCTCGGATGGTGCTTTTATGTGCCACCGACACAGGTGCCAGACAAGGCTAGCAGACGACCACGCTCGGATGGTGTTTTTTTTTTTTTATGTGCCACCGACACAGGTGCCAGACGAGGCTGGCGAACGGCCACGCTCGGATGGTGTTTTTATGTGCCACCGACACAGGTGCCAGACAAGGCTAGCAGACGACCACGCTCGGATGGTGTTTTTATGTGCCACCGACACAGGTGCCAGACAAGGCTAGCAGCCGACCACGCTCGGATGGTGTTTTTTATGTGCCACCGACACAGGTGCCAGACGAGGCTGGCGAGCGGCCACGCTCAGATGGTGTTTTTATGTGCACCGACACAGGTGCCAGACAAGGCTAGCAGACGACCACGCTCGGATGGTGTTTTTTATGTGTCACCGACACAGGAGCCAGATTAGGCTGGCGATCGGCCACGATTGGATGGTGATTGTTACGTGCCCACAGCATGGAGGCCAGTCGGTGCGGTACTGGCTACGGCCACGTTCGGATGGTATTCTTGTGTGCCACCGGCACTGGTACCACAAAGATACAAATTCCATTGATGTTCATCTATTTTGATTTTGTTTGATTTTCACTTGCCTCAACAGGTCTTCACAAGTGTCACAAGAAGGAAGGTATGCACAGGTGGACTGACTACGTCCTAGGTAGGGGCACGGGTTATGGCCTGACTAGTCTTGCCGGGTCTTCTCACGCACAGCATACTTCCATAGGTCTCGGTCTCTAGTCATTTCCTTGGTGAGACCTAAAGTTCGTAGGTCGTGCTTCACCACTTCGTCCCAGGTTTTCCTGGGTCTACCTCTTCCACAGGTTCCCTCAACTGCTAGGGTGTAGCACTTTTGCACACAACTATCTTCAGCCATTCTCGTCATATGACCATACCAGCGCAGCCGTCTCTCTTGCACACCACAACTGACGCTTCTTAGGTTCAACTTTTCTCTCAAGGTACTTACACTCTGACGATTATGAACACTGACATTACACATCCATCGGAGCATACTGGCTTCATTTCTTGCGGGCTTACGCATATCCTCAGCAGTCACGGCCCATGTTTCACTACCATGTAGCATGGCTGTACGTACACATGCATCATAAAGTCTGCCTTTTACTCTGAGCGAGAGGCCTTTTGTCACCAGCAGGGGTAAGAGCTCTCTAAACTTTGCCCAGGCTATTCTTACTCTAGCAGTTACACTTTCAGCACACCCACCCCCGCTACTAACTTGGTCTCCTAGGTAGCGGAAGCTATCAACTACTTCTAGTTTGTCTCCCTGGAACGTGGTAGAAGTTGGTCTCTGCACATTTCCAGTGTTTATTTCTCCTGAGCATCTGCCACATACGAAAACTATCTTCCCAGTTAGCCTACCTTTGACATTGCTGCACCTCTTATGTGTCCATAGCTTACACTTGGTGCACATATATATATGTATATATTTTATTCCTTTATTTGTTTCAGTCAATTGACTGCAGCCATGCTGGAGCACTGCCTGTAGTCAAATATAAATGGACCCCAGTTCTTATTCTTTGTTTTGCCCAATACTTATTCTATCAGTCTCTTTTGCCAAATCGCTAAGATACAGGGACGCAAACACATCAAAATTGGTTGTCAAGCAAAGCTGGGGGACAAACATAAACACAAACATATACACACATATATATATATAAATATATATATATATATATATAATCAAAATTGAACCAAATTCGATGACTGGCACCCGTGCCAGTGGAGCGCTAACAGCACCGTCCGAGTGTGATCATTGCCAGCGCAGCCGTCTGGCTCCCGTGCCGGTGGCACATGAAACGCACCATTTGAGCATGATCGTTACCAGCATTGCCTCATTGGCACTTGTGCTGGTGGCACAAAAAATGATTCGAGCGAGGTCGTTGCCAGTGCCGCTGGACTGGCTCCTGTGCAGGTGGCACATAAAAGGCACCATTTGAGCGTGGCCGTTGCCAGTATCGCCTGACCGGCCCTTGTGCCAGTGTAACGTAAAAGCAGCCAGTACACTCTCGGGATGGTTGGTATTAGGAAGGGCATCCAGCTATAGAAACTCTGCCAGATGAGATTGGAGCCTGGTGCAACCATCTGGATCACCAGTCCTCACTCAAATTGTCCAACCCATGACAGCATGGAAAGCGGACGTTAAACGACGATGATGATGATGATGATATCGGGCTTCTTTCATTTCCGTCTACCAAATCTTCTCACAACTCTTTCGTTGTCCTGAGGCTATAATAGTAAACACTTGCTCAAAATATCACGCTGTGGAACTGAACCCGGAACTATGTGGTTGGGAAGTAAGCTTCTTACCACTCAGCCACTCCTGTGTGTGTGTGTATATATATATATATATACACCACAGATTCACAAACCTAAAGATCCTGACTCCATACGGATTTATAGTGGCAGAGCTGATGCTGGGAATGGCCAATGAGCTGGTGTTGACAACAACAACAACAGAAGCACAGTGGCAGTGACCGGATGGGTGTCTTTGAGACCAGAGCCTTAAACGGCTGAAAAGAGTGGAAGGGTCAACTACAACAGTTGTTGCAGACTTGATAATATAAACAAAGAGAAAAACGATGAAAGAGGGAGGAAATTGATGAAGAGGAGGCATGTAAATAAACTCTGGGTCTACATTGATGGAAAATAAGTTGAAAAACAGCATCAGAAGATCTGACCTCTCTGGCTGTATTCAAAATCAAAAGAGGTCAACCAGATGACATTAAATATAGAATGACTTGAAGAGATTTGAAATCTGGAGGAGCCTTTCTCTCTACTTGTGTAACCCCTGGCAATGTCTTGCACATAGAAAGAAAGAAGTGGTTGAAGAGGAAGAAGAACAACAATGATGACAAATCTACTCCAGTACTTGACTGGTTCTTTATCAATCATAATATAAAGTAAAGCTGACCTCACTAGGTATTGAACTCAGGGCACCAGAGCAGATACTGGAAACAGTCTTTTAGTAAAATGTGTGAATGCCTTTGCCAACTGACCCCTTTTCACATGAATAAGTTTACTTGTTTAACTGTTTGATTTCTATGAATATATTATTGCTTGAGGGAGCATCATTAGAGAAACATAACCAGGTCGTACCTTGGTCAGGTAATAACAACTGATTAATTACATTATATACAGGTGCATGTTCATTGGTATATCTGATGTTAACTTGGAATTGTTTAATTTTTAGACAATTCTCTTGGTTAACTTGAAGAAATATACAAATTTATAACATAGATTATTATTATTAAAAATACAATATTTAAATGTAATTTATAAAAATATATTAAAAATACAATCTTTTTAAATTTAATAGGATGTTTAACTTTTATAATTCCAAAATACAATTTATAAAGTTGAAATATTGAAACATTAAAATTATTTTTATAAACAGTAAATATATTTAAAGAAAAGAAATACATTTGTTTAAAATATATTAAAACTATGATTTCCATTTTTGATTTTTAACTGAAAGTTAATTCTTGTCTAGCAATGCTATAGTTAAAAACTCTCTAACCATGACCCTCCCATAAGTTGTCATGATTGAATATGTTTTAGGGGCATTTTAGGGAGTTTGTTGTTAGTTTGTAATAGAGTTTATAATAAATGCAGACAATGTGAAGTAATTCTCAGAAGCCATCCATCTTATAAATAATATCGAAGATGGTGAGAAAACATATTTAATGCATTGCACATTAAAATGTTGATGTAGGATAAAGATGTGCTGAGAGAGAAAATATATGTTGTCACCAAATTGTTTAATATTTAAACAATTCTTCTTGTTTGCTTCAAGATATAAAATAGAAATGAAATCACCAGAACAATTCCATTTATATACAAAGTTTAATATTGAAATAAAAAATCAGTTTAAAACATTTCAATTAGTAGAATCATTAGAATGGTATTAGTACTGACACTTTGTGTTCTGGGTTCAAATTCTGGCATGGTCAACTTTGACTTTTATTATGCAGGGGTCAATAATTTAAATACTAGTTTGAGGTGGTAGAATTAAATACTGGACACGATGCCTTCTAGTAGGTAATGTGGTTCTTTATGAACTGAGTTCAAATCCCATTGTGGCCAACCTATGTTGCAGACTAAATCTATCACCAAATTTCACACCAAAAGCTGGCCCCTGAGCTGCTTTTAGCAGAAGATTTCTCTTTTATGTGCATTCACGTTAGGCCCTTGTTTTGAGAATGTGTTTCTCCCACTCACCACTGTCGAAGACCCTAAAAAAAGAAAGGTTATATGCAGGGCCGTTCTTGACTAAACTTATTAAAAATTAAGTTTATGAAAAACAGCCAATTAATTTATCTGCCATGAAATTAATTTGCAAATTTTAAATTTCACTTAAGACTTAGAAATCCACTTTAAACTACGTAAAATGATGTATCCTTAGATGAACATTTCCATCAAATAGTTTTGACATAGTTATAACACAACCATACTTTATGTTATATTCTGGAAATGAAAGGTTTTACTTGTGATGTGACACTGCAAAATGTTTAAACAATGTCTATTCTATAAAATGGTGTGTGAAAATAAAACAATATCTATATAACAGTATATTTATGTTTGAAATAAGTCTAATGAATGTTTAGTAATGTAAATGTGGTGGTAAATTGTGTGTTAAATAAATAGGAGAAGAATATTATTTACCAGGGTTGGTTATTGGGTTTTGATACTGGCTTGAAGTCTTTCTGTCTCAGAAATATCCTGTGAGTCTGCTTCGCTCGAACAGCAATGAAGATATGGCAACAGTTAAGAGGATACTTATAATATATCCGGGAGTAGTAGGCATTGCCTCCTCGTGTGTGTGTGTGTGTGTGTATACATCTATGTATGTATGTATGTATGTATATATAGATGGATATACACATACATGTCTGTGTGTATATACATTTCTATGTGTGTATAGGTGTGGGAGCGGCTGTGTAGTAAGTAGATTGCTTACCAACCACATGGCTCTGGGTTCAGTCCCACTGTGTGGCACCTTGCACAAGTGACTTCTACTATAGCCTCGGGTCGACCAAAGCCTTGTGAGTGGATTTGGTAGACGGAAGCTGAAAGAAGCCCGTCGTATATATATATATATGTATGTGTGTGTATATGTCCCCCATAGCTTAGCAGTTTAGCAAAAGAGACTGATAGAATAAGTACTAGGCTTACAAAGAAAAAATCCTGGGGTTGATTTGCTCAATTAAAGGCAGTGCTCCAGCATTGCCATGGACTTGTTAGAAATAATAAAGAAATTTTCCTGAAATAACATACAACCTTCTCATAAATACACACACACATATATATAGATATGCTTATTTTTATATACGTATGTGTATATATATATATGTGTGTGTGTATATATATATACACATACACACACACTGTGTATATATATATATACACATACACACACACTCACATGTTTATATATACACATGTGTGTATATATATACATGTTTGTGTATGATAGTAACATAACTATGGTGTTACTGTTGTGAAACAGGCATTTCTTATGCTTGAAGAATTTTGGTATTGGTCTGGAATCCAACAGCTCAGAGCTCAGGTTGGGTTTCTCTGCAAATAATCTACCAGGAACTAACTTATATGTATGTGTGCACATATGTATATGTATTCTCTTATTCCTTTACTTGTTTCAGTAATTTGAATGTGGTCATGCTGGAGCACCACCTTTAGTAGAAGAAATCGATCCGAGGACTTACTCTTTGTAAGCTTAGTAGTTTTTCTATTATTCTTTTTTGCTGAACTGCTAAGTTATAGGGGTGTAAACACAGCAACACTGGTTCTCAAACGATGGTGAGGGTGGACAGTCACAGATGCACAATCATATATATATATATATATATATATATATATATATATATATATATATATATATATATATATATATAAATGAATGTGTATTTTTTCTTGTTAACAATTAACACGGAAAAAATACATAAACAGGTACCAGGAAGTAAAAGAATTTGAACAACACTCGCATTTAACTCTATATCTCTATCTGTCTATCTATCTATCTACCTATCTATCTATATATATATATATATATATATATATATATATATATATATATATATATATATATATATACATACATATATATACACACACACACACAAACACACATGTACTTTGGTTATAGTAGATGACACTTGCTTAAGGTGCCACACAGTGGGACTGAACCTGGAACCATGTAGTTGGGAAGCAAGCCTCTTATCACAAAGACACTCCTGTTGTTATTTGGATTTGATTTTCACTTCCTTCCTCTTAAGATCTAAAAATCCATTTTGAAATAATTCCAGTTGTTTCCAACTGATAAAGCATTCATTTACATTTACTCAACAACTCAAGGGTTTTGTTTACACATTGGTCCCCAAAATGCAAGTATTCACATCCCCACCACCACCACCACCACAAAAAAAAACCCCACTCTCATCACCATCATCATCTTATTCATTAGTTTCAGCGGTCATTTATTAAAAATATAATTATTTATTTCGTAAATATTCTTTCCAATTAATTGTTTTGTTTTCTTTCCTTTTTTTTTCCATGGACACACACACACACAAACACACACACACACACACAAACACACACACACACACACACAGCCTAGATTGTTATGTATTGTTGGTTTTCAAATTTGACAATCCTCAATGCTTATTGCACAAACTTGCTTTGCGTATTGTTTTTGTTTTCCTGTACAGGACCTCATTCTTTCCTCTCTCTCTCTTTCTCTCTTTCACTCTCTCTCTCTCTCTCTCTCACTCTCTTTCCCTCTCTCTCTCTCTCTCTCTCTCTCTCTCTCTCTCTCGTCAAATAATCACTCTGAAATCATTTGATCCTTGTTGTTCTTTTGATTTCGTTTCCCCTCCCTCCCTCTCAACATCTAACAATCTGCTTTTGTGTCACAATGGCTAAGCTGCCTTTAGACAAAAATAAATATAATTGAAACCTCTTTGCAAACTGATAACACATTCATTGACAGATTCAGGGTCATCTCAAGGGTTTTGCTTTTAAAACCCTTAGAAACTGTGGTTTTTCTAATGAATATGCATTGTTCAGTATAAATTTCACTTTCTTCAGTCTGGATGCAAATACTTACACCACCACCACCACCACCAACAACAACAACAACAACAACAGCATTATCACCTTCATCATCATCATCATCACCATCACAATCACTGTGTAATTTTGAATTTATTAAAAATAAATTTATTTATTCTATTTTTATTTCCGTTCACTAATTAAAAAGGTGAAGCAGCACCTTTGGGTGTTTTCCTTTTTCCTATCAGAATACAATCTTGGATGTTTTCATATATTCATAAGTTCAATTAGAGGTGAATTTTGCCTTAGTTAAGGGATTGCACCATTCAAGGAGTTACTGGTTAAATACCTAACATGTTTAGGGAAAATGATAGGAAAATGGGATATACCAATACTATATTTGCATACACATGCATAAACTAAGAATATGCAAATGACTTGCATGTTTCTTTAGGAATTTTTTCCCATTCTTCTTGACAAATTTTCTTCAAATCTGCAATGCATGTTGGGGCTCTTAAATGAATTTTAATTTTCAAATAATGCAACAAATTTTCAATGGGGTTCAAGTCAGGTGGCTGGCTTGGCCATTCTAATAATTTTACATTGTGATCGACAATCCATTTTTTGGTAGACTTCGCTGTGTGTTTAGGATTGTTATCCTGTTGTAAAACCCACCCTTCACAAAGCTGGAGCTTTTTTACAGAGTCCCATAAATCATTGTTCAAAATATTTTGGTACATCTCTGCATTCATTCTACCATCTATCACATGTAAATTTGCAGAGAAACACCCCCACACCATGATGTTGCCTCCTCCAAACTTTACGGTAGGAATTGTGTTTTTCGGCGAATAGGTGGTACCATCTTTCCTCCGAACATGGCTACGTGAATTTCGTCTAGGCAATTCAATTTTTGACTCATCTGTCCATAGAACGTTGTCCCAGAACGTATCAGATTTATCCTTATGTTCATAAACAAATTTTAAACGGGCATCTCTATGCCTTTTAGTCAACAGCGGAGTTTTTCTAGGAGAGCGTGATTTCAGTTCATTCCTATGAAGTTCATTGCTGATTGTTCGTAGTGTAACACTAGTCTCTGAAGCTAACAAATCTTCTTGCAACTCCTTTCTGGTGATCATTGCGTTTTTTTCCAATTCTTCACTTAAGATCTAGGGGAAATCTTGCATGGTGCACCAGATCTTATTCTGTTTTCAACAGTTCCTGATTTTTTTTATATCTTTGAATAAATGAAGATATGGTAGAAAATGGAATACAAAGGGTCTCTGATATTTTCCTGTAACTTTTACCTCTTTTCCACTGTTCAATAATTAAGTTTTTCACTGAATTTGTGAGTTCTTTACTTTTTGCCATTATTACGATACTACATTATGTTGTCTCAATGTTGAATGAAGAAGCTAGTGTTTTGACACTTAAAAATGACAACTGATAAGATTATTGGAACAAACGAGAAAATAATTTTAACAGTATTTTGTGGCATAGAAAATCATAAATTTATTCTGTATGAATACTTTTTTCACCCCTAAATATTTATAATTGTATATAAACTCCTTAGTTACTATAATTTATTAGTTTCTTTTGCATATTCTTAGTTTATGCAGGTGTATGCAAATATAGTATTGGTATATCCCATTTATGTTCATTAGAAATTAAATAAATAAAGAATTATGACATGTACGAATATTTATTTCCCCACCACTGTATGTATATATTTGTTTGTCTGTGGTTGTCCACACCATTGCTTGACAACCGATGTTGGTGTGTTTACATCCCTGTAACTTTGTGATTCGGCAACAGTGACTGACAGAATGAGTACAAGGTTTACAATGAATAAGTCCTGGGGTTGATATGCCTGACTGAAGGTGGTGCTCCAACATGGCCACTGTCATGTGACTAAAACAAATAAAAGACTAAAAGAATATCTATACACACACACACACACACATATATATACATATGTAGTATTGACCTCTAGTGTAAAGGTCACGGCCATGCAGGGGCACCACAGTATCATCATATTCTCTATCTATCTATCTATCTATCTTTCTATCTATCTATTTATCTAACCATCCATCTGCATAGATATATAAACACTCTTTTATTCTTTTACTTGTTTCAGCAATGGGACTGTGGTCATGCTGGAGCAATGCCTTAACGGGCTTTAGCCGAACAAATCGACTCCAGGGCTTACTTTTTGAAAGCTTAGTACATATTCTGGCAGTCTTTTTTACCGAATGAAATTACAGGGATGTAAACACACCACCATCGGTTGTCAAGTTATGATGAGGGTGGAAAGGAGGCAGACACACAGACAGGCACACCTACATGCACATGAATCTATATATATATATATTATATTTATCTATCTATCTATATTTATATATATTATCTATATTCTATCTATCTATCTATCTATCTATCTATCTATCTATCTATATTTATTATATATATATATATAATATATATATATTATATATGGGTAATTGAATGAATTATCTTATTAAGGATAATTCGAAAGATAACCGATACCTGGGTAGCAAATTCACATCAGAAAGAACACGGTTGAAGCTACGTCCATAGGGCATAGACTACGTGTCTCCGTGTGGAAATTTGTATGTTTATTTTAAAATTATAAGTATATGAAAGAATGGAGTTGAACGACTAGTTAACAAATATCCTTTATTCTCGACATATGTTTCGAAGGCTGCATATTCCTAATTCCGAAGGAATAAGGAGTACATTATGCAGATTTCTCATCAGGAAAATCAAGGAACTTATGTCGACATCAAAATGCACAAAAATCTTTTAGCTGACCGCTCTCAAGGAGCCTATGGCGATAATGAGTGTCTCTTTATAATGAGTGATGTCAGAGTGGCTGAATGTAGAAGAATCTAGAAGTTTCTAAAGGTTCAAGAGTTCAAACGAAGTAGGAGGAGGGAGGCATAAGAATAGTAAGGTGAGAGAGTGCAGGTCAAAAGAATGGTGGGTTTAAATGATTTCTTTTGTGAATGAGTGCCTGTGTGTGTGACTGTATATAACTGTTTTAATGTGTGTATGTGTGTGTCTGAATGCGTGATTGTGTTTGTGGATGGGTAGATGTCAGAAAACTGACAGCTGTGAGATAAAAGATCTGTGTCTGTGTGTTCGATTATGTTTACTGTAGAGAAAGCATTTTCCTGATGAGAAATCTGCATAATGTACTCCTTATTCCTTCGGAATTAGGAATATGCAGCCTTCGAAACATATGTCGAGAATAAAGGATATTTGTTAACTAGTCGTTCAACTCCATTCTTTCATATACTTATAATTTTAAAATAAACATACAAATTTCCGCACGAAGACACGTAGTCTATGCCCTATGGACGTAGCTTCAACCGTGTTCTTTCTGATGTGAATTTGCTACCCAGGTATCGGTTATCTTTCGAATTATCCTTAATAAGATAATTCATTCAATTACTCAAATATTCATATACAGCTTCGTCCAGATCCTGCTACCTTAACAGATACCGCAAATGGAGTTGTTCGAGATTAACGCATCCCTTAAGGACATACCAATACCACCAAAAGAAACCTTCCTTAAGGAAATTGTCAACAAAACAAATGCATTCATCAACCGAATTAGATGGCTCGCTTTCTTCCATGATAACGAGGACTTAAAACAGAACGGTACAGAAACATCTTCCAAATATAAGAAGCTATTCAAGTCGAGGGAGACACCGCCACCCAATCCCAGACTGAAGAAATTTGAGGACGACTTGTGGGACATTGTAAGGAGCGTTAAATTCCGTAAATCGCCCCTAAGGAATAAACACCTTAGATACCTCAACAAAATTACCAAAGATATAAACAGCTCAGATGCTATCCTGGTCCAATCAGATAAAACCAGGAATACATACAAGCTAGCAAAAAATCAGTATTTAGAATTGCTCAAGAAGGAAATACAGAAGAATTACAGAACTACGAATAAGGATACACTTAGAAAAGCCAACTTGGAAATTAAGAAAATCATGGTTACTCATGGTTTGCAAATGAAAACACAACCACTCAACCCAAGGCAACCAAGATTCATCGTCAAGGACCATAAACCAAACTTCCAAACCAACCCAGCATTAAGGCTCATTTGCCCTTCTAGTTCCGACATCGGTTCCATAAGTAAGTACATTTTACATAAATACATACCTAGATTAGTTAATAAGCTTAAACTCAACATATGGCCTAACTCCACTCAAATCGTAGAATGGTTCTCTTCCATTTCTATTAAAAATAGCACTAAATTCATTCAATTCGATATTTCCAATTTCTACCCTTTGATAAACCCCATCGTGCTCAATAAGGCCCTATGGCACGCACATAACAAGGCAGGGCTGACAAGGGAGGAAATTAATATAATTCTAGCCGCTAGAAAATCCTTCATTCAATTCGATGATAAGTTATGGGTCCGTAAGGATACTCCCAACGCGTTCGATGTGCCAATGGGAAGCTCAGATAGCGCCCAGGTAGCCGATTTGGTCGGAATCTATATTCTATATGAATTAGCCGACCAATTCCCGGACATTTGCCGCGGTCTGTATCGAGACGATTGTCTTTTTTACCTACAGAATGCCCCTAACAGTAGGATACAGAGACTAAAAATAGATTAGTTAGATTTTCAGCAGGATGAGCATGAGCATAATTTTTGACAACGAACTAACTAAGGCCAATTTCTTAGATGTTACCCTAAATTTGCATAATAATCTTACTTCCCTTACCATAAGCCGTCTACGAACCTAAAATATGTCAGTATTTTCAGTAACCATGCAAAAACTATCACCGATAATTTGGTTAAAAATATATCCTTAAGACTATCTAAGTTATCAGCAAATGTCAACATTTTTAAACAGAAAGCAGAATTTTATAATGCCGCCTTGTCAAAGGCCGGTTATAGGGATAAGGTATCATATATCGATCCGGCCCATCCTAAACTAAGATCTACCCATCAAGATAAGATAACTTCTAATAATAATATAAATAACATAAATAGTGATTTCAGCTCTAGCAACAGCGACACAAATATATTTTACAGGGGAGGCCAGCGTAAACCTAAACCTATTCTACAACACAGAAATATACCCTTTAATGTAAATGTCAACACTCTCAGCCATTCCAAGAACAAAAAAAACTATATCTGGTTTGTGATTCCTTTCGGGAGACAAATCAGGTCCAATCTCCCTTTACAATTCCATGAAGCCGTTACTAAGAATTTTCCTAGGAATTCTAGATACTACTCCACTATAAATTCGCATAAAGTAAGAATAGCATTCTCAAATACTAAAAATTTTCGCAGATAATAGCTTCCCACAATAATAAGCTGCTAAATAGGGTCTCTCCACCCATGAGTAGCGACACCGCCCTTACCCATTCCAACGTAACATACATAATAAAATAATAATAGAAGTAGTATGGATATTAGCAACATTCATAGCAGCATTAGCGTCAGCAATAGTAATAATGAATAACATTAGCCAGATTATTAACAGTGGTGGTGTGTAGTGGTAATAGTACCAGCAGTCTTAATAACAGTTATATATTGATGATAACAATCACAGCATTCCTATAGCCAGGGAATTTGCCGACGATATTACGACTAATAGTAATGATAATAAGATTAATAGTATCGTGGCCAAAGCCAGCAACAATTTTTATACCTATCACAACAATAAAAACACTGTCTTAGTATCGGAAACCAACCCCAACAGATTAAAGTTCTTATCCAAAAATTCCAAAATTAGAAACACCACTTACCAATGCAAAATCTCTTCTGGAACTGATGTCTACTTCTATATTGGTGCAACCTCTTCTAAATTAGCCCAACGGATCTCCAACCATTATTCCACTTTCAGAGATAAGAGAAAGCAACACAGCACGGGGCTAAGCAAATTAGTCTGGCGTCTGAAGAACAATAACACTACGTTCAAGCTCGAACGTCTATTTTGTCGGTGTCCTTCCCGTTTGATAAAGGCAGAAAATGTTGTGGCATCTGTAATTCCGAACTTTTTCATATTTTGTTCGCCAAAGGCCCTTTAATAAACACAATCGTCGAAAGATCCTACAGGTGTTTAAACTGGAAAAGACACACCTTTCACTCATATAAATAGTGACTAATATAGATAACCCCTCGATTTCTAAAAAAAATTTTTCCTATATTTCACCCCAAAAGTCAAAAAGATTTTCTTATATTCCCAATTACTACTATCCATTCTTGCGTTGCCTCTCACCTCGCCCATTTCTTTCTCCCTTTTGCTATCTACTTTCCTTTCTCTACAGTAAACATAATTGAACACACAGACACAGATCTTTTATCTCACAGCTGTCAGTTTTCTGACATCTACCCATCCACAAACACAATCACGCATTCAGACACACACATACACACATTAAGACAGTTATATACAGTCACACACACAGGCACTCATTCACAAAAGAAATCATTTAAACCCACCATTCTTTTGACCTGCACTCTCTCACCTTACTATTCTTATGCCTCCCTCCTCCTACTTCGTTTGAACTCTTGAACCTTTAGAAACTTCTAGATTCTTCTACATTCAGCCACTCTGACATCACTCATTATAAAGAGACACTCATTATCGCCATGGGCTCCTTGAGAGCGGTCAGCTAAAAGATTTTTGTGCATTTTGATTTGTCGACATAAGTTCCTTGATTTTCCTGATGAGAAATCTGCATAATGTACTCCTTATTCCTTCGGAATTATTAGAAATATGCAGCCTTCGAAACATGTCAAGAATAAAGGATATTTGTTAACTAGTCGTTCAACTCCATTCTTTCATATACTTATATAATATATATATATATATATAATATATATATATATATATATATATATATATATATATATATTTATGTCTGATGGGCTCACTTAGTTTTCATCTGACAAGGTCCACTTACAAGGCCCGAGGTCAAAATAGAAGAAAATTGCCCTAGGTGCCATGCTGAAGGACTGAACACAGAACCCTCTGGTTGGAAAGCAAACTTCTTACCACACATGCCTATACATTGTGGAGCACACAAACATGTGTGTATATATTATATATATATATATATATATATATATATATATATATATATATATATATATATATATATATATATATATATATATATACACCACACACACATATATGTGTTTATTATGGTAGTTTGACTTTAATAGTCCCTCGTTGTGTGAAGCATTTATGTATGGTAATGCCCTGATATCTAAACATATATATATGTAAATGTTTGTTGTATAGCTAGAATGATGGATGTATATATATATCCATTCGTATGCTCCCAGTCATCTTCCCAAATACATTCGTAAACTATGACAAGATATACTCTGACATGTGGGTTCCATTCCTTCTCTGCCGATTATATTCGTAGTCTCGTTATGTTGATTTGGGGGCATCAGTCTCACAGATTTTACTTTAGAAATCCACCCCATACGTATTCAGTTAGTCTCTTGTACTGAAGCACAAACCAAATCTAGACGTATATTTTGGGAAGGGACCCTTTCTGAGGAAATATGCAATGCATTCATATAACTGTTGTTTCTAGCAAACTTTGTATTTAAGTTTGTGTCTGTAACTAGTTTTTTGTTGTTGTATTAATTTCATTTTAATAATTAAATGCAAATTAATACCTAATTTAAAAATATAATTAAAAGCATGACATATAAAATGAAACTGAATGCAAGAGCTGCTAGTAATAGCAGCCAAATTTACAGAGAAAACAGCGCTATATTGTGTCAGGTAACGCCATACATAGTTATATACCTAGAGTTGTTCTTGTAGATAGAGAAAGAGAGAGGGAAAGAAGGACAAACAGAGACACATACACTCATACACTCTCACATGTATATATATATATATATATATATATATATATATATACACATATATATATACCAGTGTAAGCACATAAATGTGAAGCAACGTGGAAGAAAGAGTGCTCAAATACCAGAGGTAGAGTTATACGCTTAATTAAAAGCTGCAGAAATATAACAAAAAATATAACAGCTCTTGTCATATTTCTGATGCTTTTAAAGAAGTGTATATATATATGTGTGTGTGTGTGTGTGGTATCTGCTCTCTCTCAGTATCTATTCATCTCCCTCTCACACACACTCACTCTCTTTCGCTCTCTCTCCTATATATACACACATATATATATACAAATATATAGATAGATAGATACTGAGAGAGAGAGAGAGAGAGAGGCAGATACATACATACACTAACAAACGCACGAACACAAACAGGTGTGCTCATACACACACATAGACTCAGAAATACACACCCACACACATGCACACCACACTCTGACATCATTTAGAAAATTCACAAGATTTGCCTTTGTTATGAAAGAAAAAAGGTTTTCCCAATAAATCCCCATAGAATCGGAATCTACACCATCTGAAGCATATTTGTAGGAAATTCCATGAAAAATATCCATTTTTCTGCAAGTTCTTAAGGTAGAAGCATATACATCATCAAGGAACCTTTATACACATGTATATTTATATATACCTACTTATACACACATGTCTTTGCTATGTTTTTTTAAACACATAAAACTCATAGATGCATACTTTTATAATATTTTACACTTAAACCGCCACAGGACAATATTTTTAGAGTTGCTTCTTAAAGTGTCCTTCACTTTTTTTATGAAAAACGATACAAATTTTAGAGTGTTTGGCTGTTATTCCTAGCATGATGTTAGGCCATCTATAGGACAATATTTGACATGGATGCTTTGTAAATTGTCCTTCGATTTTTATTTGTGATGAAATAAAAATGTGAAGGCTTAGATGGTTCTTTCTTGCATGAAATGAGACCATATACAGGCCAATTTTATTTATAAAAGGTTCTTAGCTGTCCTTCAAATTTTATATGAAAAATAAAGTGGTTTCTATTTCTAGCATGCAAAATGACCATCTATGGGAAAGCTTTTACTGAATGCTTCTTAAAGTGTCCTTCTCTTTTGTATGAACCCCCAACAGCAACAACAATAACAACCCTACGAGGATGAAAGGCAATGTTTGTGCGTGTGTGCAGTTGGAATGTCACTGCAACAACAACAACAACAACAATCTATTCTTATTAAACGTTAAAAACTGTCAGATGCAGACTGCACACACGCACACACAACGCTGATGACGACGACGATGATGATGATGATGATGATGATGATGGAGGCGGCGGTGGTGGTCGTCTGCTGCTGTTGTTGTTGTTGTTGTTGTTGTTGTTGGTCGTCTGCCTTTTAATGGAGAATCAATGATTATGAAAGTCTCTGCTTTCGGACCAGACATTCCTATACATACATGCATGCATATATATATATATATATATATATATATACACAAACATACATACTTATAGCCTTATTTCTATACATACATTCCTAAATATGTGTGTATATATATAAACACATGTACATATACTGTATATAAATATACACACACACACAAAGAGAGAGTATTGAGGAATGTTACAACGATAATTGTTAGTGTGTAGAATGCATGTATGCGATGCAGGTTCGATTCCAGGTGAAGCCATTACAACAAACAATAATAAGAAGAAGAAGATTGAAGTTTAATATTTCTGGAAATATTTATTTGTCAAAATAAAAGAAAGCAAAAGATTGACGTCCAGGAATAATTCCAAAAACCATCAAGAATTGTCTGAAACATCCAAACCAAGAACTTCAAACACTTCATTATCATCCAGTCTGAGAGTAAATATTTGGATTATCTTTTAATCCAGGATTCATCATCTTCAGATGTTTCCTCTTCAATATGTTGAGGTATTTTGTAAATATTGTTTATTAAATCTGTTATATAAACACATTCACCAATTATGGTCAGACGAGGTCTTGGAATATAATATCCCCGAAAAGAAATTATTCCTCCTTCTATTCTTATTCTCCTCACCAAAGACTTTTCCCTGAACCATTCCACAAAACACAAATCTTCCCTCCATCCAGACCCCATCTTCTTCATCTCCCACCTCACAACAACAACATCACCAAAAGATGTGACTCCCACACCATCCACCCCTTCTTCTCTCTCCATCCTTCCCGATCTCCTCATCTCCCCACGACACACTTCATCTTTACATTTCCCATCTTTGATATCAACCACATCCACATAATAAGGGTCAAAGATGTCGGGGTCTTTGCAAAGATAGTAATCCTTGTTGTTCTTCCATATTCTTTGGTATTTCTTGTCTCTCTCTTCTTGAGTTATGTCTCTAATAATGACCACCACACACGAGTTGATTGTCGTTGTATTTATAAATCCTGTTGTAGTATTTCTCAGTTCTGATGGTTTTAAACGACGGAGATCCCTGTTGAAGACCTCATTTCTCTCCCAAAGGGCGACATGAAACGTTCCTCTGTCCACCAACAATGTCCAGGGTGGTCGTTGTTGTTGTTCATGTTGAAGTATGTCACTGTTGTTGTTGTTGTTGTTCTGATTAATGTGACACTTTCTCGAAACATCAACACACATTCTCATCTAACTTAATTACTTTACTGTTCCGGTCCCTAATGTCCCAATAATCAAAATCAACAGGTTCCTCGAATGCAGGAATGGAAAAAGGGACCATTGCTGTCCTATATGGAAGTCTCCTCACTGATATTTCATCAATTCCTGAATTATTAATCTCCGCTATGTAATTCAAATCTCACCTTTAATCTACCTTTACCAATTATTCACCTGATTTACCTCTTCTTCTTCCTCTCCATCTCCATCTCCTCCTCTGTATTCCAATTTATGAATTAATTCATTACTGAATATTCCTTGTTTGTTTCAGATGTAAGGAAGGGAAACGAAGACCAGAATCAAGATTTAATAACGACACAGATTCCAGAATGTTCACTTGGTCCCCATCAATCTTTATGCAATGACATTCAATCAATTCATTATGTACACACCAGTAAATACTCGCCACTTTTTCTCCCTAATACACCATAAGGGATGAGACTTGACCAAACTTGAGATGTCTGCAAATCTTCTCCATTCAGTTGAAATATTTCTTTCTTTTAGGAACCGTGGCCATTATGTGTGATTCTTGTGATAAAACACACACCACCAACTAAACTTGCAACGTTCTGTGACATAGCAACTGCCCGTCTTCATCGAATATGTTAACATTTCCATTATTGGCTTTTTCAACACCAAACTGTCTTTCCTTCCTCAGAGACATCAAAAATCTTTTACTTGAACAGGACATTCGTCTGTTTGTAAACGAGCAACCGGGAAGCTGTCTTGATTCACCATAAACAACCCTTCAACATACAATTCATTCCTCTATTCCCTCGTGGGGCTTCCAACAAACCTTGGTCTTTACAGTCTATACTGGAGAATTCTACTTTATCTTATAAAATCTTTTATTTAAAAATATTCTCTTGTATTCCCCATTCTGGGTCAAACACAAAATGTTTCGATATCCAGAGAAACCTAAATATTTCTCCCACCGACCATGAATGTACAAAAAACTGTCATCAATTGTCATCCTGTCATCACCACCAATATAACAATACATGTAGTGTCTGACTGAATGTAAATATTGACCACCACTGTTGAAGAAAATGATGAATCTTATGTTGAAGACAATGATGACATCTTCATCAGTAACTTTAATATCATGGATTCTATCAGAATAATTTCCATCTTCTCTTCTCTCTATTAATGGTTCAGGTATGTCTATTTTTTTTATTTCCTTCACACTCGAATGTATTTCATCAATATCAATAAAATGCAAATGTCTTCCATCTCTCCGTTTACTCAAAACCAGTTGATTGTTTGATAAAGAAGCCACACAATCATAATCATTTCTCGTTTGGTAAATTACCAACGACAATGGAAATTCCACTTTTAATATCAACAGTTGGTGTTTATCATCTAAATAATCCCAATTCGTAATGACCAGTGTGTTTGACTGCCATCGACACATTTTAATATAATCATAAACATTCACTTTGATTGAATCCAAAAGCTGACCATCCAATGTGAATATCTTAATGTTTCCATTCTTCTCATCCCATCCTGCAATCAGATTATTTTCAGTAAGAACCAAATGATTAATCTCCGCTGGTCCTTTGTCTCCCAAATATTTAGGGAGAGGAATATGTCTGGCTTTATCAGAAACTGTCAGGTCCTGTAGATATAAAGTGGAAGACAACATTTCACTGAGAGAAATGTTTCTGGAAAATACATCCACCAGGTCGATATAATAATTAAGTTGATTATAGTAACGAGATCATTAACCAACAAATTCTGATCGTTTATGGCAAACATACGGCTTCTGTCTATCAGATAAACAGACGTTTGGTCAATAGATCCACCTGGAGACTGAGGGGACGTTTCACTTGGGACATTAAAACACTGGGGACCATCTGACGACCGCCATGACCACCACCACCTATTCTAGTCTGTTGTACTGAAAAGCTTTTCCCTAGTAACAATTAATAGCTTTTCTATTTTTGTCTATTGATAATGATTTCACAAACACAGGGATATTTAATGTCTTAATTATTTCAACTTGATTATAATAATTGATGGCTAAAATGTCTAAATGTGATGGTTTATCACAATAACAAACAATTTCACCTTCACCCATCTTACACACCCGTACATAAGGCTGCCTTAATGATACACTTCTCACTGTCTTTGATAGGTTTCGATGACCCTTAATTGTCTGTAGGGGTATGTGACCCTATATGATTAGAATCCCATCGACATATATCTGTGGCTGTAGATGGCAGAGATAATCTGGACACAATGTCTCCTCCCTGAGAAATGTACAACAAGCAATCATGCTTGATGTCGGGACACCACCAACTGTCCATTGGACAGATTACATATTTCGCCAATGACAAGTTTTTGGTCTTTCTCCTTTTCTTTGAGTCGTAGATTTAGATTTCTGATATAAGGATTTTTAATGGGTAAACGACAGCCAGACGACCAGTCTTGATAGTCTTGATAATTGTAAAGAAGAACCCTGTTGAGTTGAGTGTCCGGGACATAAGAGTTCCTTGGAAAACAGCAATGTGAGGGTGAACAGGGAAAGGCAGTTCCCACTGCCATTTCATTTCGCCATATAGATCGTAACATCTGAGAATAGAGTGTCTCTTGAAGAGGACATAGAAATAAAACATTATCAGAGTAGATGTGATGAGGGTAGCCATAGAATGGAAGGAATTTTGAAAAAGTTCTTCACCACATGTGGAAAAATACCATTTTATTTCGTTTCCATCTACGACTACAAAATTAATTGGAGTTGCAGCAATGCTGACATTATGATGTCTGAGAGAAATTCTTTCTGCAATGTCAACTTTATCTTCGTTGATCCATAGGATATGGATCTCGCTTTTTTGTTTTCAGTGGTGGTCACAGCTAGACACTATTTGATATAATATGACATATTTTCATGTAACCAGTTTGCACCTTTATTAAAGGGCCTTTTCTTAGTTCAGGGGACAGTGATATACTGAAACTCTTTCATTTCACGATAAAATACCAGGAATCTGTTTGCGTTTATTCTACAACAGAAAGAAGGAAGCTCAAGGAAACTAAATTACTCTGGTTAATTATTTCCCCGTTATCAGTGAAGTGAATAATTTAGCTTTCTTGTTTTGTAAATTATTAATATAGAAGATGTAGACATAGATAGAATATTTGTAATGTTGTAGCAATCCTCAATATCAATATAGTCTTTTAAACTGGCGGTATGTAGCTGGTGGTTGGTTGTGTATGACAGTTTGGGCCAAAAGTCTTTATTCATTTGAATACCATGTGGTTTGCCGCAATAATCTGTTACACCAAAATGGTATCTTTACCAACAGAAATAGAATGGCATTTCTGCCAATGTCCCTCCTTGTTACACACCTTTAGCTGAAATCCTATAAATTTTGTCCCTGGAGGACATAGAAATAATTTGGTACAGAGAGATTTTCTTGGGAGGTGCAGAGAATGGGTCTCTACCTCCCATACTGTTGGCCATCCAGTTGTAACAGATTACTCTGTTGATGCTGGCGAATGTAATTAAAGTATATTCTGGACCCCTACAGCCATATCTGTAGGTTTCTTGGTAATAAATTGATAGTTAATGGTATTATCTCACAATCAAATTGGTAAACTGTCTTACCAACATTTCTACACCTATAAGTGTAGAATCTTCCAAGTAACTCACCATATGTAACCCCAACTGTATCCTTTTGATCTTGAAGGTTTTGGGGCTGATAATAAAATCATTTCTTGGAAGGGAGGGTTGCCAGAACCATGTCTTCACTGATCTGGTGAAACTGGTCACAGAAGATGGACAATGGACATCAATTCTGTCACTGTCTCTTGTTACTAAACTTATTGTCTTGCAATGGTGGGAATATGTCATCACTCCCTCCCCTATGATGCACAATATTGGATATTCTTGGGATTTCTTCAAATTCTTCTCCAGATTCCTCAATATTTGCTTCTCTGGTCACAACTGGTTGAAGAGGCCGAAATTTTGTGATTATTTTGGTGCTTCAATGGTTTTGTGTTTGTCTTTAAACATCTGTCTTTAAATAGTTTTCCAGGAACAATTCTAGTTTTCCAAAAATTATAATTCTTGATTATAATTTTTTTTTAATGTCTTTCATCAGAATTTCTATTCTCTGTGTAAAATGTTTTAGAAAGTATTTTCATCCATCCCTATTCTTTAAAAAAGTACATATTTCTTTCCGAGAATTTATAAACAAATCAATTTTGTCATCATAGGCATTGAATCTTGTATAAAGTATGTGTTTGTCCAAAATATTTCGTCTTCCATTATTCCCAGTTTTTAGGGTCTCTTTATGTGTCTTTTGTTTTGTTGTTGGCTGAGATGAAGCTCGTTTCTCGGACATTTCTCTCCTTGAACCGTCATCTCTCTCATATTTACACTTTTATTGTCAACTCCTTCTTCATCCCATATTGGTGTTGAGTCCCTTAAAGCAGCTTTTCTGAAGGGTAGGTTTTGTTTGGTGTTCATAGTAAATCTTGTAATGAAATAGGAAAATATTTAACTTTGTGAAAATATTAAAGTTTCAGGGAGATGATGTTTGCTTCATCATTTGAAAAACACAAACAAAACATTTATGTATTTCTGTCAGGGAATTAATGTTTGTCTAATTAATATTTAAACAACTTATTACAATCTATTCTAAGATGTATTAATAAGTTTCATTAATTACATGGAGCCTAAATATTAGAATAATTATTTTCACTGGGAATGATATTTGCTCTCAACATCACAAAGAAATAGTCATGTGTGGCTAGATTTATTTAACGATAATTAGTCAAAGAGATTCCCTGCTCCAAAAGCACTCAAAACGAGACACTCTAAGCTGTAGAGAAAATTAACTTTAATTGGTGTACATGCTATATTATGTCTCCCACCACACAGCAATCATGTTCAAACTTCGTTAACATGGAACAATTAGCAAAAACATAGACTTTATTATGTTTCATAGACATTTGTCAGATACAAGACGACTGAACATTTTGCTAGTTAGATGGAATATAAGTATTACTAATGATTATATGCACTGGAAATGATGTGACAGTCATGGTTGGCTTGTTTCCATCATATTTACCTGGATTCACAGATACCAATAAAGCTGGAGATGAAAACTGTTCTTAACCTGACAAATGCTGTAAATCTCTCGACATTTCAATATAATCCACACAATTATCATACCACATTGATTAACTGGGAAAGCTTATCCAAAGATGGGCTTTCATATAATCACACAATGATAGACAGCATGTTGAGAGGATCTTTATTATTTGTTGCTGATTGAGATCATAAAGATTGGTTAAGGAATAAGCCCAATTAATGAAGTTAGGTTCATCTTAATTATCTTTAATTAAGGGACAATGTTTGGGGGTAGCAATGAGAAAGGTTGTGTTTGTATGAAAAAGGGGTTTGGCAGTGAATGAAAGTGGTTTTGTTTTGTGTTAGGTGAGGAGTTATAACTTGGTGTAGTTTATTATGAAGCTATTGGGGGTTTAATGAGGTGGATTAGGAAATATTGGTGGGCTGTTAATGACATTCTGGTGACCCATCATCATCAGAATGATCCTCCATCGCCTCCTTGGTCTATGAAATAATGACTGTTACTCTATTGACCCCAGGAGGAATGAAAAATAAAAGAGACCTTCTTCAGGATACACATACATATATATGTTTATATGAAAAGGAGTGGCTGAGTGTTGGGGAGAGACTCAGGTAGGTCCAGTAACATCCCTAGTTTCATTGGAAGAATGGTAAAGAGAAGAGATTTACTGCCAATCTTTATCATAGCAGTAAGATAGTAGAGTAAAAAGAAGAAGAGAGAGTGATTGAGAGATGAAAGGTAGAGGTGGGGGTGATAGGGGCGTGACAGTAGGGACTCAAGGTCCGAGAGTTGACACTTATCAAACTGGTTTTTGGAGGTCTGGGAATATACCTCCAAAGAACCAGTTTGATAAATGCTAATAAACAAAACTTTCGGATCTTGGGTCATTTTGATACTTCTGCTAAATATTTATATATATATAAATCAAAATCAAAATCCAAGTCGATCAGCATCAATGGAAGTTGTAGCTGTGATACCAGTGCTGGCGGCACATAAAAAGCACCATCCGATCGTGGCCGTTTGGCAGCCTCGTCTGGCACCTGTATCGGTGGCACGTAAACAGCACCCACTACACTCATGGAGTGGTTGGCATTAGGAAGGGCATCCAGCTGTAGAAACTTTGTCAGATCAGACTGGGCCTGGTGCAGCCTTCTGGCTTCCCACACCCCAGTTGAACCATCCAACCCATGCTAGCATGGAAAGCGGACGATAAATGATGATGATGATATATATATATATATATATTATATATATATATATATAAATGTGGAAGCAAGGATTAGAATCGAAGGGCCATAGAATCAACCTAGCCAAAACGAAAGTCCTAATAAGTAGGAAGGTAGACCAATCACAAACGCCTTCAAGTAGATGGCCTTGCTCGATCTGTAAAAAAGGTGTAGGTAGAAACTCTATAAGGTGCACCAAGTTTAAGCTATGGACACATAAGAGGTGCAGCAATGTCAAAGGAAGGCTAACTAGGAAGATGGTTTTTGTATGTGGCAGATGCTCAGGAGCAATAAACACTGAAAATGTGCAGAGACCAACGTCTACCCTGTTCCAGGGAGAAAAACTAGAAGTAGTTGATAGCTTCCACTACCTAGGTGACCAAGTCAGTAGCGGGGGTAGGTGTGCTGAAAGTGTAACTGCTAGAGTAAGAATAGCCTGGGCAAAGTTCAGAGAGCTCTTACCCCTCCTGGTGACAAAAGGCCTCTCGCTCAGAGTAAAAGGCAGACTGTATGATGCATGTGTACGAACAGCCATGCTACATGGTAGTGAAACATGGGCCGTGACTGCTGAGGATATGCATAAGCTCGCAAGAAATGAAGCCAGTATGATCCGATGGATGTGTAATGTCAGTGTTCATACTCGACAGAGTGTAAGTACCTTGAGAGAAAAGTCGGACCTAAGAAGCATCAGTTGTGGTATGCAAGAGAGACGATTGCGCTGGTATGGTCATGTGACGAGAATGGCTGAAGATAATTGTGTGCAAAAGTGCCACACCCTAGCGGTTGAGGGAACCTGTGGAAGAGGTAGACCCAGGAAAACCTGGGACGAGGTGGTGAAGCATGACCTTCGAACTTTAGGTCTCACAAAGGAAATGACTAGAGACTGAGACCTATGAAAGTATGCTGTGCGTGAGAAGACTAGTGAGACCATAACCCGTGGCCTCTACCTGGTATGTAGCCAGTCGACTGATACATACCTTTCCTTCTTGGGACACAAAACTCTACATGTGAAGACCTGTTGAGGCAAGTGAGAATCAGAATCAAAATCAAAATCAAACAAAATCAAATCAGATATCAGAAAGCAGAACCAAAATCGAAGTCGATCAACATCATCATCATCATCATCAACGTTTAACGTCCGTTCTCCATGCTAGCATGGGTTGGACGGTTCGACCGGGGATCTGAGAAGCCAGAAGGCTGCACCAGTCTCCGGTCTTATCTGGCAATGTTTCTACGGCTGGATGCCCTTCCTAACGCCAACCACTCCGGGAGTGTAGTGGGTGCTTTTTACGTGCCACCTGCACTGGAGCCAGGCGAGGCTGGCATTGGCCACGGTCGGATTGGTGCTTTTTACGTGCCACCGACACGGAAGCCAGTCGAGGCGGCGCTGGCAACAGCCACAATTCGGATAGTGCTTTTTACGTATCTCCAGTCCAGGGGTCCTGGCATCTGCCAGGTGCCAGTCATAGGATTGGTGGTTCAATTTCGATTCCAATTTCGATTTCACTTGCCCCAACATGTCTTCGCAAGCAAAGGGGGGTAGGCGTAGGTGCCTGTCATCGGATGAGGTTCGATATCGACTTCGCTTGCCTCAACAGGTCTTTGTGTGTCCATGGGAGGAAAGGCATGCATAAGTGGGCTGGACTCACTTGTCCTGCCTGGTCTTTTCATGCACAGCATTTTTCCAAAGGTCTCGGTTGCAAGTCATTTCCTCAGTGAGACCTGAAGTTCAAAGGTCGTGCTTCACCACCTCAGCCCAAGTTTTCCTGGGTCTACCTCTTCCACGGGTTCCCTCCACTGCTAGGGATTGGCACTTTTTCACACACCTATCTTCATCCATTCTCGCCACATGACCATACCAGCGCAATCGTCTCTCTTGCACACACAACTGATGCTCCTTAAGTCCAACATTTCTCTCAGGGTACTAACGCTCTGTCGAGCATGCACACTGACATTACACATCCATCGGAGCATACTGGCTTCATTTCTCGCGAGCTTACATGTCCTCAGCAGTCACGGCCCATGTTTCACTGCCATGTAGCATGGCAGTTCGTACACATGCATCATACAGTCTGCCTTTTACTCTGAGCGAGAGCCTTTAGTCACACAGCAGAGGTAAGAGCTCCCTAAACTTTGCCCAGGCTATTCTTACTCTAGCCGTTACACTTTCACACACCCACCCCCACTACTGACTTGGTCACCAAGATAACGGAAGCTATCAACTACTTCTAGTTTTTCTCCCTGGAAAGTGACGGAAGTTGTTTTCTGCAGATTTCAGAGGTTAATGCTCCCGAGCATCTGCCACATACAAAAACAATCTTCCCAGTTAGCCTCCTTTGACATTGCTGCACCTCTTATGTGTCCATAGCTTACACTGGGTACATCTTATAGAGTTTCTACCTACACCTTTTCTACAGATCGAGCAGGGCCATCTTCCTGAAGAAATTTGTGGATTTTCTACCTTCCTACTTATTAGTACTTTGGTTTTAGCTAGGTTGACTCTAAGGCCCCTCGATTCTAGACCCTCCTTCCACACCTGGAACTTCTCCAATTCTGATAGTGACTCAGCAATTATAGCAAGGTCGTCAGCATATAGGAGCTCCCAGGGGCAACCTATCTTGAATTCCTCCGTAATTGCCTGGAGGACTATGATAAATAGGAGGGGGCTGAGTACTGAACCCTGGTGGACCCCAACCTCTACTTTTAATTCTTCTGTGTACATGTTGCCAACCCTAACCTTACTTACGGCATTCCTGTACATGGCTTGCACAGCCCTCACCAGCCATTCATCTATCCCTAGTTTCCTCATTGACCATCAGATAAGGGATCGAGGGACCCTGTCAAAGGCTTTCTCCATGTCAACGAAAGCCAGGTACAGGGGCTTATCTTTGGCTAGGTATTTCTCCTGCAGCTGTCTCACCAGAAATATAGCATCAGTGGTGCTTTTCCCTGGGACAAACCCAAACTGCATCTCATCTAAACTAACTCTCTCTCTAATCAGTTGGTCTATGACCCTCTCTGTGACCTTCATTACCTGATCCAACAGCTTGATACCTCTGTAATTATTTGTATCTAGGGCGTCTCCTTTACCTTTGTAGCAGTTGACTAGTATGCTGCTACACCAGTCATTGGGTATGACTCCTTCGTGCATCACCTGGTTAACTATACGGGTGACTAGGTTATAGCCGACACTGCCAGATATTATGAGCATCTCTGCAGTAATTCCTGATGGGCCTGGGGCTTTCCCTGTCTTCATGCTTCTAATTGCCTTAACTACCAAGGAACTGTCAACTGGGATGGCTGGTCCCTCTGTTGGGTTGACATTCGGCAGACTCTCCTTATCCCATTCATTTTCTTTATTCAGCAACCTTTCATAGTGGCATCTCCAAACCTCTCTCTTTGCATCCTCATTTAGCACAAGTGAACCATCATCCATGCGAACACATTTCTCTCCTGGAAATTGCAGCTGTGATACCAGTGCCGGTGACAAGTAAGCGAACCATCCGATCATAGCCGTTGCCAGCCCGCCCCGACTGGCCTCCATGCCAGTGGCACGTAAAAAGCACTATCCAATCGTGGCCATTGCCAGCCTCACCTAGCCCCCGTGCCGGTGGCACGTAAAAAGCACCATCCATCCATGGCCGTTTGCCAGCTCCGTCTGGCACCTGTGCGGTTGGCACGTAAAAAGCACCCACTACACTCACGGAGTGGTTGGCGTTAGGAAGGGCATCCAGCCGTAGAAACACTCCCAGATCAGACTGGGCCTGATGCAGCCTTCAGGCTTCACAGACCCCAGTTGAACCGTCCAACCCATGCTAGCATGGAAAGTGGACGCTAAATGATGATGATGATATATATATACCTTCACATACCCATGTATAAATATTTGTGTCTATGTGTGTTTATAGATATGAATCAATGAACGACAAAAGAACAAGAGTTACATAGACACCTTCATTAGCTTCCAGCTGTTTCTGCTACAGGGAGCAGTGAACTCGAGCTGAGTGTGTGTGCGCATAGGTGTCTGTGCATTTGTTTATGTTTGCAATCTGTTTTAAGTTGCTCCAAACAGAAACATCTGTCAACCAATCACACCCACCTTGGAAGACATGGGAAATAAGAACTTTTGTTCTTGCAAAATAGGAAGGCTGTCTGCCTGTAAAACAAGGCTACAATAATATATTCATCTAACCCATGCTAGCATACAAAGTCAGATGTGCAATCAAACATAAGTAAACCCATGTTTATTCATTCATATACTCTTATGCATGCATAAACACACACACACACGTGTATGTGTGCATCTGGTGTTAAGAAGATCATCCAGCCGTAGAAATCTTGCCAAATCTTTCATTGCAGCTCAGCAATGTCCTCTGGTTCACTGCTTCCTCGTCAACTGTCCTCCCCATGCCAGTTAGGGAAAATGGATGTCAAAACCTTTATAATACATCAGATGATGTATTTTCTTTTCTGTATTTTCCTTCTCATAATCTTGTTTTGTTTCTTGCCAGGTTCTTGTGAGTCCCACTCAGTCAAGTCTGTGACTACACTCGATGAGGCTCACCAATCCTCACCTGGTTTCAAGCAAGAGAATATTTCCCCAAGTTCTTCCAACATGAACAGCACAATGGTTGGATATGTTTTCTGGTGGAACACTGCAAACAAACGACTCTGTTTATGTGACGTGACATTTGTTTATAATTAGCAGCAGATGTCAAGACAAGGAGACATGAGCAGACATATGCACACACACACACACACACACACACTTACATGCAACACATACATGTACAAATGTAGATATGCATACATGAATATACACACACATGTATATACCATAGGATTTATCAGTTCCATGTACGAAACCCACTCACAAGGCTTGAGTCAACCTGGAACATTAGAAGAAGATAATTCTTTAAGGTGCTGCAAAGTGGGACTGAACCTGAGACCACAAGGTTCTGAAGTGAGTTTCTTAACATACAGCCATGCCCCCAAATTTTTTTGGTAA
>NC_043026.1:3502764-3532764 GCF_006345805.1 Octopus sinensis
TTGTTTCTTTCAGATTTTGGGAACACCAAGATTTCTGAAGAAAGATGTTGCAGGCCGTCAGCCTCCCATGAGCCCCTTCAGCAGTTTACCTGGCAGGGGAAACCACATCAATCAGCATAGATGATTCTACACTATGTCTAAGAAACTCCTCCAAGACAGATTCGAAAGAATTGGAAAGTGGTGGAATTTTTTTTTTTTCTGGTTTTTTTCCCCCCCCGCTTTTTTCGTTTTGGCTTTTTTTTTTTTTTTTTCATTTATTTGTGAAATACAAAATATAAGAATACAATATTTCTCGCATGATTAAGCACTCACTCAGCCAATAAATAGGCAACAAGTACATTTTCAGCAACTGCCATAACTTAGCAAGCACTAACGGCAAGTATGAACTAAGTGTGTGTGTGTGTGCACCGATTTTGACTCAGGGTTGCAATTCTTCCTGGGCCAGTGTATCCAGTCTTCACGTTGTTTACCTTTGTGTGCCATAGCACAGGGCCTGGAACTTACCTGCATTAAACTGCATGTTTGTTTGTCCTCAGCCCACCTGTATATTGTGTCCAGCTCATGTTGCAGATGCGCAATATTTTCAGGGTTTTGTATTGTGTGGGAGACTTTTTGTGTCATCTGCATAGCTAGCAAGGTGGTCATCGTAGCAACTGAAGGCATGTCTGAAAGGGCCAATCGTAGCAACTGAAGGCATGTCTGAAAGGGCCACTATATATATAATATATATGTATAGTGGCCCTTTCAGACATGCCTTCAGTTGCTACGATGACCACCCTTGCTAGCTATGCAGATGACACAAAAGTCTCCCACGCAATACAAAACCCGGAAAATATTGCGCATCTGCAACATGAGCTGGACACAATATACAGGTGGGCTGAGGACAACAACATGCAGTTTAATGCAGGTAAGTTCCAGGCCCTGTGCTACTGGCACACAAAGGTAAACAACGTGAAGACTGGATACACTGGCCCAGGAAGAATTGCAAACCCTGAGTCAAAATCGGTGCATGACCTGGGCATTGACATGAGCAATGATGCATCTTTCCAAATGCATATTGCTAATCTGGTGATAAAATGCAGACGGCTAGCTGGATGGATTCTCCGAACTTTCAGAACAAGAGAGAAGGAGACACTGATGGTCCTATGGGAAACATTCGTCCTCAGCCGCTTGGACTACTGCTCCCAACTTTGGTCACCACACAATATAAAACTAACAACAGAACTCGAAGCAACTCAGAGAAGCTACACAAAGAAAATCGTCTCAATGCAAAATATCAGCTACTGGGAAAGACTGAAGGTATTAAACCTCTTCTCCCTAGAGCGGAGGCAGGAGAGATATGCGGTGATATACATCTGGAAAATCCTGGAGGGTCTTGTCCCAAACTTTGGCATTCAAAGTTACTCCAACCGCAGAACTCCAACCACTGCATGGTGCCAAGGATTCCAACATCACCATCAAAATACAGGTCCAGATACTGCAACAGCTTGGGTTTCAGAGGACCACAGCTCTTTAACATCCTCCTTAAATGCCTGAGAGACTTACATGGTGTGGATGTGGGTTTCTTTAAAACTAAACTGGATCTCTTCTTGTCGGGAGTCCCAGATAAGCCTACCTCACGACAGGAGACGCGGATGCGGGCAGCAGCATCGAACTGCCTTGTTGATCAAGTGCCACGTATCAGAGGTGGATTCACAAATTAGTGTAGCTCATTCAGCGGTGGTGCCCCAGCATGGCCGTGGCCTTCGGGCTAAAACATTTTTAAGGATTTAAGGATATATATATATATGTATGTATGTGTATGTATATATGTATGTGTATGTATATATGTATGTGTATGTATATATGTATGTATGTGTATATATGTATGTGTGTATGTATGTATGTATGTGTATATATATATATGTGTGTGTGTGTGTATGTATGTATGTATGTATGTGTATATATATATATATATGTATATTGGCAGGGCTGGCCTGCTAGGTAGCTGGCCAGAATGCTAGAAAAAGATCATCAACGATCAAACCACAAGGGAAATTCTCTAGAGGAAGAATTCAGCGAGCGCCAGAACCAAATTTGGTGGGCAGGACATATGAAAAATTAAATAAAAAACAGACTTAAATGCATACTCGGTTTCGGTCTTAACAAAAGAATTACTTACATAATTCAAGTGTCCGTGACTTTTCATACATTCGGTCCTCGAGATGCAAACCGCAAGACTAACCCCAGCCCTCTGTGTCAAGACAGACACGTGCTTAGTCTTACTGATTACATCGGGAATAAAATTTCAAATGTCTTGCTCTGGCGCGCTAAGAGACTCCTGAAGCGAAGGGCTGCAGTGAATAATTCACTGCGGGTAATGCTTACAACTAGGGAACGTATTTATTTAAATATTTAAAAATTGAGGGAGATAAATTAATATTAATTTTAATATCAATTTAAAACCAGTAGTCCAGCATTCAAAAAATCTGAGGCTTAGAGGGAAAAATAACGAAAGTTCACCCAGCATATGATTACTTGTGGACGCGTTTCTGGGTTAGTTAGATATATTCCTGTCATCAGCACAAAGATTTCCTTAAATTTAAATTTGAAAGCACTAAAATTTGAACATACCATGTGAAATGCAGTCCTGCTGCATTTCACAAGGGATTTTTGGTCCCCTGAAGTCATCTTGCTTCACAACTCAACCTACCTTTTTTTTGGCTGTAAATTTTGGGTTAGAAAAATTCAATTTGAATCCCAGAAAATATGGTGAAGCTAATTCCTGTCTGAAACCTAAAACATCTCTCTCGAATCTCTTAAGCATCACCTTCACTATGTTTTCTTATTTGCATCTGTTCCAGTTCCCAGTTGTCATATTCTCAGTGCCAGCCCAGTGGAACCGTCTAAGAAGAATGCATCAAAATGGACCTTGAAGGTTGATTACATAAAGTTCACAGGCGAGATGTCTTTGAAAACGTCTACAACATTGTTGCAGGGATCAAAAGAAAATTGCCAGTCTGCTGCCTCTGATATAAATACGCTGGTCAAGTCCTGTAAGTTGAACTTTTATGTTTTCTTGGAGCAATGCCACTAAGCATTTTCTCAAATATGTTTATGTTTCTGCTAGCCTTTAGAAAGCGTTTGATAATTTTTTAAAATTTAGGTAGAAGGCCTGAATACACACGCAAGCATGTACCTGACTCATACATTGTTCGCTTTCCAGACATTTGTACATTACTGCTAATGCAGACACCCATAAAATTATTAATTATAAAATTATGGCAGACCCCCATAAAATTATCAACCATCTTACCAACAATAACTCTGAGCACCTTTTCAAACTCCACCTGTCTAACACCCATGGACATGTTTACAAAGTAAGAAAACAGCACAGCTCCCATGACTTTCGGAAACATTTTTTCATGCTAAAAGTTGCTGGAGCATGGAACAAACTGCCAGCATCAGTTGTTAGTTGTCGGAGCACTGCATCCTTCAAAACTTCCATGCTTTCTGAGATTCGCCAACACTACACCTGATTTTCTCCCCTCCATACACACACAAGCATGTATCTGACTCATACACTGTTCACTTCCCAGACATTTGTACATTACTGCATATACTTTATACGCACTTTTGACAAGTTGTGGTGCACCAGAGCCATGTGCTGAGAGGAATTCTTTGGGGTTTGAATAATTCACCTCTGGAAACATAGGTGTTTCGATCAATATCCTTAAACAACCCTTATTCAGGGACCTTTTGAGCAGGATGGGTTAGTCGACCTGAAAAAAATTCTAACTGGACCCCACCTGCAAGGTCGTGCATTGTTTATCTTGATATGATCTCACCATGACGCGCACATATGGTTGTGATGTATGTGCCTGGTGTACCATTATCAGATGGGTAGTCATGATGGGTATACTGGGCTTTGTATATTTTACCCCAGTGTCACTTTGATGGCATGCACTGCTCTCTCACACAATAATAGTAATATTAATAATAATAACATCGTTAAACAACCCTTATTCAGGGACCTTTTGAGCAGGATGGATTAGTCGACCTGAAAAAAATTCTAACTGGGCCCCCACCAGCAAGGTCGTGCACTGTTTGTCTTGATATGATCTCATCATGCTGCGTACATATGGTTGTGATGTATGTGCCTGGTGTACCATTATCAGATGGGTAGTCATGATGGGTATACTGGGCTTTGTATATTTTACCCCAGTGTCACTTTGATGGCATGCACTGCTCTCTCACACAATAATAGTAATATTAATAATAATAATATCGTTAAACAACCCTTATTCAGGGACCTTTTGAGCAGGATGGATTAGTCGACCTGAAAAAAATTCTAACTGACGCACACATATCATTGTGATGCATGTGCCTAATGTACCCTTATCTAATGGGTAGTCATGATGGGTATACTGGGCTTCGTATATTTTACCCCAGTGTCACTTTGATGGCAATAATAATAATAATAAATTTTTTTTATTGGCCACAAGGGCTGACAAATATGATTGGAAAACATAAAGGGACAAAACAGGATGAAAGGTTACAAAGGGTTTTGTCCGTTTGTGAAAAAAAAAACAAGTAAAAAGCAGTTTAACAATCAAAAATTTTAACAACGAAAAACTCCCAATAGAGGAGACGCTTCGAAAAAAGAAAAGGTCTCATGTGGAAAAACCCATAAAAGCCACGGGAGCCTGGTCAAAAGTGGGGGTAGAGAGCCCCTTTCTCCTTTTATAATACCTTTTTCAATTACAGGCGAAACCTCAGAATTGGTCCTGTAGCAACATATAATAATATATAAAAGTCAAGTTGTGTGTCTATCTCCTAAGATTTAGATTCCTAACTACTCCCACATTTTGCGGTGCAGTTTAACCAAAACTGGGTATCTTATAGTCGTGATTCATATCGAGCCCTTCTGGGTATTAGCGCGCGTCTACGATGAGTCTACGATTAAAAAAAAAATTTACCATAATTTTTTTCCATTTTAATGCGTGCTAATAAGGGAAGTAACTCTCTAAAAATGTCTTCGATGAGTCAACGATTTAAAAAAAAATTTACCATCATTTGTTTTCCATTTTTAATGCATTTTTTTGCTTTTTTTTGCTATAACTCTCTAAAAATGCTTATATAGTTATTTCCCTTACAAACACAAGCAACGCCAGGCGATACTGCTAGTATATATATATATATATTTGTTTTATCGTTAATAACAGTGCCAAACCGAAAGAAAAGCCTTCTTGTGATAGTGAACCCTGTCAGTGGTCGAAAGAAAGGGTTAAAAACTTGCCAGAAAATCCTGCCCTTTTTTGAGCTGGCCAATATAAAGACTGAAGTGATTGGTAAGTTTTCCTTTTGGTATCTTTTAAATTTACTACACAGGAGTGGCTGTGTGGTAAGTAGCTTGCTTACCAACCACATGGTTCCGGGTTCAGTCCCACTGCGTGGCATCTTGGGCAAGTGTCTTCTACTATAGCCCTGGGCCAACCAATGCCTTGTGAGTGGATTTAATAGGCGGAAACTGAAAGAAGCCCGTCATATATATGTGTACGCAGGCGCAGGAGTGGCTGTGTGGTAAGTAGCTTGTTTACCAACCACATGGTTCTGGGTTCAGTCCCACTGCGTGGCACCTTGGGCAAATGTCTTCTACTATAGCCTCAGGCCGACCAAAGCCTTGTGAGTGGATTTGGTAGACAGAAACTGAAAGAAGCCCGTCGTATATATGTATGCGCAGGAGTGGCTGTGTGGTAAGTAGCTTGTTTACCAACCACATGGTTCCTGGTTCAGTCCCACTGCGTGGTATCTTGGGCAAGTGTCTTCTACTATAGCCTCGGGCTGACCAAAGCCTTGTGAGTGGATTTGGTAGACGGAAACTGAAAGAAGCCTGTCGTATATATGTATATATATATATATATAAGTGTGTGTGTCTGTGTTTGTCCTCCTAGCATTGCTTGACAACCGATGCTGGTGTGTTTACGTCCCCGTTACTTAGCGGTTCGGCAAAAGAGACCGATAGAATAAGTACTGGGCTTACAAAAGAATAAGTCCCGGGGTCGAGTTGCTCGATTAAAGGCGGTGCTCCAGCATGGCCGCAGTCAAATGACTGAAACAAGTAAGAGAAAAGAATAAAGAATGTGAGTGCCATGGTGGGAGTGACGATAGTAATAGTAGTAGTAGTAGTGGTGGTGGTGGTGGCAGTGGTAGTGATGGTGGTCATGCTGGTGATGATGGCAGTGGTGGTGGTGGTGGTGGTGCCAGTAGTGGTGATGGCGATGATGGTGGTATTGGTAATAGTAGTCTTGGAGGTGGTGACTTGTTGCAGTTGTGGCATTAATATTCTTTATTATTGTTTGTTGTTGTGGTGGCAGTAGGCTTGGTAATTGTGATCAGGGTGTTACAGTGGTTATTGTTGTTGTGGCCATTGCCAGCCTCGCCTGGCCTCCGTGTCGGTGGCACGTAAAAAGCACCATCCGATCGTGGTCATTTGCCAGCCTCGTCTGGCACCTGTGCAGGTGCCATGTAAAAAGCACCATCCAATCGTGGCTGTTGCCACCCTCGCCTGGCCCCCATGTCGGTGGCATGTGAAAAGCACCATCCGATTGTGGCCGTTGCCAGCCTCACCTGGCCTCCGTGTCGGTGGCACGTAAAAAGCACCATCCAATCATGGCCATTGCCAGCCTCGCCTGGCCTCTGTGTCGGTGGCACGTAAAAAGCACCATCCGATCGTGGTCATTTGCCAGCCTCGTCTGGCACCTGTGCCGGTGGCATGTAAAAAGCACCCACTACACTCACGGAGTGGTTGGCGTTAGGAAGGGCATCCAGCCGTAGAAACACTGCCAGATCAGACTGGAGCCTTGGTGCAGCGTTCTGGCTTCCCAGACCCCAGTTGAGCCATCCAATCCATGCTAGCATGGAAAACAGACGTTACACGATGATGATGTAGTGGTGGTGGTGGTGGTGATAGTGGATGTGGTGGTGATGGCAGTAGCAATGGTGGTTGTAGTAGCAATGCTCGTCATGGTGGTGTTGTTGGCGATGGTGGTCATGGTTGTCATTTTTATGATACTGGTTCTTGTTATCATCATCATACATCCGCTTTTCATGCTGTCATGGGTTGGATGATTTGACTGAGGGCTGCACCAGGCTCCAGTCTTGATCTGGCAAAGTTTCTACAGCTGGATGCCCTTCTAACGCCAACCACTCTGACAGAAATAACAGCAAACAGGTCACGAACTGGCAGAAATGTTAGGACACCGGGTGAAATGCTTAGCGGTATTTCATCTGTCTTCAAGTTCTGAGTTCAAATTCCGCCAAGGTCGACTTCGCCTTTCATCCTTTCGGGGTCGATAAATTAAGCATCCAGTTACGTACTGGGTTCGATGTAATCGACTTAATCCCTTTGTCTGTCCTTGTTTGTCTCCTGCAATTCATTCCCTACACTCTTGATCTATCCTTGTTTGTCCCCTCTATGTTTAGCCCCTTGTGGGTAGTAAAGAAATATATTTTCCCCTCTTCATCTATCAGTATGGCCACTGTCCAGTGGGCTAAACTCCTTAAACAGTATCCAGCTGTAGAAACACTGCCAGATCAGACTGGGCCTGGCGCAGCCTTCTGGCTTCCCAGACCCCAGTTGAACCGTCCAACCCATGCTAGCATGGAAAACAGACGTTAAACGATGATGATGATAATGATTACTATTATCATTATTATTATTATTATTATTATCGGAGGCGCAATGGCCCACTGGTTAGGGCAGCGGACTCGCGGTCGTAGGATCGCGGTTTCGATTCTCAGACCGGGCGTTGTGAGTGTTTATTGAGCGAAAACACCTAAAGCTCCACGAGGCTCCTAAAGCACCACCATCCCTGCTGTACTCTTTCACCACAACTTTCTCTCACTCTTACTTCCTGTTTCTGTTGTAGCTGTATTTCAAGCCTTGTCACTCTCTGTTTCACGCTGAATATCCCCGAGAACTACGTTAAGGGTACACGTGTCTGTGGAGTGCTCAGCCACTTATACGTTAATTTCACGAGCTGGCTGTTCCGTTGATCGGATCAACCGGAACCCTCGTCGCCGTAACCGACGGAGTGCTTCCACCATTATTATTATCATCATCATTATTATTATTATTATTATTATTATTATTATTATCATCATTATTATTATTATTTATTATTGAATTATTTATTGTTTCCAGTAACCAAAGAAAAAGGACACGCATCAAAATTGCTTAAAGAAAAAGATTTGAGCGACATAGATGGGTAAAATTTTTTAAACTTTTTTTTTTACTTTTTGCCATTTAAATTTTCTAATCTTTTACTTGTTTTTCAGTCACTCGACTGCGATCATGCTGGAGCACTGCCTTAAATGGTTTTAGTCAAAGAAATCGATTGCCGGAGTTAGTACCAGTGATTCACTGGGGGTTGATGTAATCGACTAGTCCCCCCCCCCTAAGATTTTAGTAGAAAAGATTATTATTAAGGGTAGCAAGCTGGCAGAAACGTTAGCATGCCGGGCGAAATGCGTAGCCGTATTTCGTCTGCCGTTACGTTCTGAGTTCAAATTCCGCTGAGGTCAACTTTGCCTTTCATCCTTTCGGGGTCGTTAAATTAAGTACCAGTTACACACTGGGGTCGATGTTATCGACTTAATCCCTTTGTCTGTCCTTGTTTGTCCCCTCTATGTTTAGCCCCTTGTGGGTAGTAAAGAAATAGGTATTTCGTCTAGCTTACGTTCTGAGTTCAAATTCCGCCGAGGTTGACTTTGCCTTTCATCCTTTCGGGGTCGTTAAATTAAGTAGCAGTTACACACTGGGGTCGATGTAATCGACTTAATCCTTTGTCTGTCCTTGTTTGTCCCCTCTACGTTTAGCCCCTTGTGGATAATAAAGAAATAAGAAAAGATTATTATTAAGGGTAGCAAGCTGGCAGAAACGTTAGCATGCCGGGCGAAATGCGTAGCCGTATTTCGTCTGCCGTTACGTTCTGAGTTCAAATTCCGCTGAGGTCGACTTTGCCTTTCATCCTTTCGGGGTCGTTAAATTAAGTAGCAGTTACACACTGGGGTCGATGTAATCGACTTAATCCCTTTGTCTGTCCTTGTTTGTCCCCTCTACGTTTAGCCCCTTGTGGACAATAAAGAAATAAGAAATGTTAGCACTCCGGGCGAAATGTTTAGCAGTATTTCGTCTGCCAAGGTAGACTTTGCCTTTCAGGGTCGATAAATTAAGTACCAGTTACACACTGGGGTCGATGTAATCGACTTAATCCCTTTGTCTGTCCTTGTTTGTCCCCTCTACGTTTAGCCCCTTGTGGACAATAAAAAAATAAGAAATGTTAGCACGCCGGGTAAAATGTTTAGCAGTATTTCGTCTGCCAAGGTAGACTTTGCCTTTCAGGGTCGATAAATTAAGTACCCGTTACACACTGGGGTCGATGTAATCGACTTAATCCCTTTGTCTGTCCTTGTTTGTCCCCTCTACGTTTAGCCCCTTGTGGACAATAAAGAAATAAAAAATGTTAGCACGCCGGGTAAAATGTTTAGCAGTATTTCGTCTGCCAAGGTAGACTTTGCCTTTCGGGTTCGATAAATAAAGTACCAGTTATGCACTGGGGTCGATGTAATCGACTTAATCCCTTTGTCTGTCCTTGTTTGTCCCCTCTATGTTTAGCCCCTTGTGGGTAATAAAGAAATAGTTATTTCATATGTCTTTACATTCTGAGTTCAAATCCTGCTGGGGTTGATCTTTGCCTTTCATCCTTTTGGGGGGTCAATAAATTAAGTACCAGTTATGAACTGGGGTCGATATAATCGACTTAATCCGTTTGTCTGTCCTTGTTTGTCCTCTCTGTGTTTGGCCCCTTGTGGACAATAAAGAAATAAGAAAAGATTATTATTAAGGCAGGTAGCTAACAAAACCATTAGTATGTCAGGTAAAATGCTAAGCAGCAATTTACCTGTCTTCGCTTTGTAAGTTCAAATTCTACCGAGGTTTTCTTTGCCTTTCATCCTTTTGGGGTTGATAAAATAAGTACCAGTTAAGCGCTGGGGTCGATGTAATTGATTAACCCTCTCCCTTGAAAGTGCTGGCCTTGATACTGAAATTTGAAATCATTATTTTTTTCAATTGATTTCCATTTTATTTCATCTTCCAGTTATTATTATTATTTGTCTTATTGCAGAATTGTATTGGTTGGTGGCGATGGTACCTACTATGAGGTGTTGAATGGCCTACTGTACCGAGCGCAAGTTGATGCCAAGTATGATTTGGATATACCTGGCTGTGATTGGATGCCAAGTCCCCTACCTGTTGGCATAATACCTAGTGGTAATTATTTGTATTATATTGTAAAAGAAGCTGTGACGGCGCGTGGCTTAGTGGTTAGGGCATTCGGCTTGTGATTGTAAGGTCGTGAGTTCAATTCCCAGCGATGCGTTGTGCTCTTGAGCAAGACACTTTATTTCACGTTGCTCCATTCCAATCAGCTGGCAAAAGTGAGTTGTACCTGTATTTCAAAGGGCCGGGCCTTGTCACACTCTGTGTCACACTGAATCTCCCCGAGAACTACATTAAGGGTACACGTGTTTGTGGAGTCCTCAGCCACTTGCACGTTAATTTCACGAGCAAGCTGTCAATACATTTATCGACCCCGAAAGGATGAAAGACAAAGTCAACCTCGGTGGAATTTGAACTCAGAACGTAAAGACAGACGAAATACCGCTAAGCATTTCGCCCGGCAGTGCTAATGTTTCTGCCAGCTCGTCTGCTGCTATGTTCTGAGTTCAAATTCTGCTGAGGTTGACTTTGCCTTTCATCCTTTTGGGGTCAATACACCAAGTGCTACTAGTATACCTATAATTACAAGGATATATTTTACCTGCACTTTCCATAGTCTCTGTAAGTCAGTGGCTAGGTCCTGACACTTTGCTATTTTTCTCTGTATCTCTCATATTGACTTTTTCATTATTATTATTATTATTATTATTATTATTATTATTGTCCAGGAAGTGGCAATGGGATCGCCAAAATTTTGGTTAGTCGTGACCCAGTTACAGCGGCCCTAGCTATTGTCATTGGTAAGTTCTTCAAAACCTTTGTCTTCTTGCATTTGTCAAAGAGGGAAGGACAGGGTCCATGGCTTTCATATTTTCTCAATTAGTCTTACACAGAACAACAAAATAAGGAAAATGAATTTGTTTTAATGCTTAGTTTAATTTAATTTTACTTTAAATATTACAGCGCATATAATATATATATATATATATATATATATATATATATATATATATATATATATAAATATATATTATTAATAATAGCAGATAATATAAAATTCCAAACTTACAGGGAAAAATTCAATTTAGCAAATATACACATGTATATATATAACCCCACAAGTAATTATACATCATAGTTTAAATATGTAAAAACATAATACCAATACCAGTATAAGCCAGACTACATGCGAGTATATACCTATATATATATATAAAGCACCCACTACACTCGCGGAGTGGTTGGCGTTAGGAAGGGCATCCAGCTGTAGAAACATTGCCAGATAAGACCGGAGCCTGGTGCAGCCTTCTGGCTTCCCAGATCCCCAGTCGAACCGTCCAACTCATGCTAGCATGGAGAACGGACGTTAAACGATGATGATGATATATACCCCTACATACATACAAACCTATACAATCATCACATACACAAAAGTGTCCTGAAGTCTAGCTTGTTGTAGTTCATAATACACTTCATGGAATGCAATTATAATTAATGGGTTATTTAGAATTGAAATATTTAAATGCTTTTTCTATATTTGTGAGAACATTTCAATGTAAAATTAACTGTATAATTCAAGAATATTAATTTAGAAGTAATCATATAATACATATACTCATGACAAAGATCACATTTAAAATTACCATCATTGTACAATAGTGCCTAACTAATAATAGACCACTTCAAATCATACTTAAGGTTCCTGTCTTTTAAATCTGAAATGCATTTCCTAAGATTTGAAGAATTCCATATTTTTCTGTACTTAAATGGATGAGAATAAATAAATAAATATAAATATATATATATATAGCAATAATAAATCTCTGAGCGCTACGCCAGTGACTGTGGTTACTGTGAAAATCTATATATATCTGGCCTGTACAGGAAGTCCCTCAGCGAAGAACGGTGCTTGCCATGCGCTGACAAGAGGCAAATACCTCGAAACCGGTCCGTGTGTAGCATCCGTATCTTCGGTGAGGCTGATCTCCCTTTGCAGGCTAGCAAGGACACCGTGATGGTGTCGGCTCTTCTGGTGACATCGATAGTCGCCTGGGGCTAAATGCATCAGTAACACCACCCCGCCCTGTCCCTAGCCACATTCAGATGGCTGACCCCGCTTATATTATATATATATATATATATATAAGAGAACAAGGTGTACGTATGCCACAATAATATATGAATAAAAATATATATATAAAAATACAAAATGGGACAAGAACGCAAAGCATTCAAATAGACGATACAAAAAACGAACGGGTCATTCGAAGCCTCTAATCTTCAGTCAAGAAACGGATCATCCTCGCAATTTTGGCTGATTACTCTTGAGATTGCTCCGATCAGGCTTCGAATGACCCGTCCGTTTTTTGTATCGTCTATTTGAATGTTTTGCGTTCTTGTCCCATTTTGTATTTTTATATATATATTTTTTATACATATATGTATATATATTATTCAAAGGAATTCCAACCCTGTTTGTTTTTTTATGTTTTATTTATATTCTTTGTAATATTAATGCACAGGAGTGGCTGTGTGGTAAGTAGCTTGCTAACCAACCACATGGTTGCGGGTTCAGTCCCACTGCGTGGCATCTTGGGCAAGTGTCTTCTGCTATAGCCTCGGGCCGACCAAAGCCTTGGGTGGATTTGGTAGACGGAAACTGAAAGAAGCCTGTCGTATATATGTATATATATATATAAGTGTGTGTGTATATGTTTGTGTGTCTGTGTTTGTCCCCCTAGCATTGCTTGACAACCGATGCTGGTGTGTTTACGTCCCCGTCACTTAGCGGTTCGGCAAAAGAGACCGATAGAATAAGTACTGGGCTTACAAAAGAATAAGTCCCGGGATCGATTTGCTCGACTAAAGGCGGTGCTCCAGCATGGCCGCAGTCAAATGACTGAAACAAGTAAAAGAGTATATAGTAAAATGAAATGAAATGAAGTGTGTGTTAGGGTGTATGTGTGTGTGCCTATACGCACCCTTTTTTGATTCCTACTTTACCCCCTCCTCCCCTCCATGTTATTTTCCCTATATACACCCATCTTACTATACACACCCCTTCCATGTAAATTAACTGCCCCCCCACTACCTGCATCTCTAAGTTGTTTTCTTCTTTTTCTCTTTTCCTATTCATATCCACACTCGCACTCTGACATGCACTCACTCTCAAACATGTGCTCACACTCGTGTTCATTCACTCATGTATGCTTGCACTCGTATATACACTCACGTCATTATGTACACTCTCCACTCCCACTCATTCATGTATACTCACTCTCATATGCATACACTCATGTATACCCTCACTCAAACATACACTTTCACTCCTACATATACCCTCACGCCTACATATACCCTCACTAATACATATACCCTCACTCATACATATACCCTCACTCCTACATATACTCTCACTCCTACATATACTCTCACTCCTACATATATCCTCACTCATACATATACCCTCACTCATACATATACCCTCACTCCTACATATACCCTCACTAATACATATGCTCTCACTCATACATATACTCTCACTCATACATACCCTCACTCATACATATACCCTCACCCCTACATACACTTTCACTCCTACATATACCCTCACTCAAACATATACCCTCACCTATACATACCCTCACTCCTACATATACCCTCACTCCTACATATACCCTCACTCCTACATATACCCTCACTCATACATATACCCTACTCCAACATATACCCTCACTCATACATATACCCTCACTCATACATATACCCTCACTCCTACATATACCCTCACTCCTACATATACCCTCACTCCTACATATGCCCTCACTCATACATATGCCCTCACTCATACATATGCCCTCACTCATACATATGCCCTCACTCATACATATACCCTCACTCACGTATATACCCTCACTCACAAATATACCCTCACTCACAAATATACCTTCACTCACATATATACCTTCACTCATGTATATACCCTCACCCATACATACTTTCACTCCTACATATACCCTCACTCCTACATATACCCTCACTCCTACATATACCCTCACTCCTACATATACCCTCACTCATATATACACTTGCTTATATGAAAACTTACACTCTCTTTTACACGCACTCACTTTTGCACTATGATGTACACCTGTATACACACATACATACACACACACTAACACACACACACTAACACACACACACTAACACATACACACGCTAATACACATGCACACAGGCAAGACGAGAGGAATGACTACATACACAGTGCACCAGAATTCCGGTAAATTCCTGACGTTTGGTGGTCTTTTGGTTGGTTATGGCTTTTTCAGTGATATTATTTATAAAGCTGAGAACAGACGCACCCTGGGAATCTTCAGGTACCCAGGTAAGTGGAGACTTCTTTTAATTAATTGTTCTACAGGTATACAACTGATACAGGTATACAACTGATACAGGTATACAACTGAGGCGGCGAGCTAGCAGAAACGCTAGCACGCCGGGCGAAATGCTTAGTGGTATTTCGTCTGCGTTACGTTGTGAGTTCAAATTCCGACGAGGTTGACATTGCCTTTCATCCTTTCAGGGTCGATAAATTAAGTACCAGTTACAAACTGGGGTCGATGTAATCGACTTAATACCTATGTCTGTCCTTGTTTGTCCCCTCTGTGTTTAGCCCCTTGTGGGTAATAAAGAAATAGGTATACAACTGATATTACAGTGGCAGATGATTCCATATCTCTTTTACTAATTGCTTAGGATACTAGAAAGACTGTCATCAGATAGGTAGGAGCACTCCGTCGGTTATGATGACGAGGGTCCCAGCTGATACGATCAACGGAACAGCCTGCTCATGAAATTAACGTGCAAGTCACTGAGCAATCCACAGACGTTCTGAGTTCAAATTCCGCCGAGGTCGACTTTGTCTTTCATCCTTTCGGGATCGATAAATCTAGTACCAGTTACGCACTGGGGTTGATGTAATCGACTTAATCCCTTTGTTTAGCCCCTTGTGGGGCAATAGAGAAATAAGAAACATTAGCACGCCAGGCGAAATGCTTAGTGGTATTTCATCTCCCGTTACGTTCTGAGTTCAAATTCCACCAAGGTTCACTTTACCTTTTATCCTTTTGGGATCGATAAATTTAGTACCAGTTACGCACAGGGGTCGATGTATTTGACTTAATCCCTTTGTCTGTCTTTGTTTGTCCCTTCTGTTTAGCCCCTTGGGGACAATAAAGAAATAAGAACATAGCAGCAGATGAAATATTACTAACCTCTTGCTCTGCAAGCTGGCAGATATGTTACCATGCAGGGCGAAATGCTTAGTGGTATTTCGTCTGTCTTTACGTTCTGAGTTCAAATTCCACCGAGGTCAACTTTGTCTTTCATCCTTTCGGGGTCGATAAATTTATCGACAGCTTGCTCGTGAAATTAACATGCAAGTGACTGAGCAATCCACAGACATGTGTACCCCTAATGGAGTTCTCAGGGAGATTCAGTGTGACACAGAGTGTGACAAGGCCGGCCCTTTGAAATACAGGTACAACTCATTTTTGCCAGCTGAGTGGACTGGAGCAATGTGAAATAAAGTGTCTTGCTCAAGGACACAACGCCTCACCGGGAATTGAACTCATGACCTTACAATCGTGAGCCAAATGCCCTAACCACTAAACCACGTTCCATCACAAGGACTATCATCATCATCATCATCAATTAATGTCTGTTTTCCATGCTGGCATGGGTTGAATGGCTTGTAAAGAACTGGCAAGGTCAGGGGCCACACAAGGTCCCATAGTCTGTTGTGGCTTGGTTTCTATGGCTGGATGCCCTTCCTAATACCAACCACTTTGCAGAGTGTACTATATTTTACATGGCACCATCACCAGAGCTTTTTATGTGACACTAACACCTGTGCATTTACATGGCATATTCACCTGTGATTTTATGTGGCACATTCACCTGTGATTTTATGTGGCACATTCACCTGTGATTTTATGTGGCACATTCACCTGTGATTTTACATGGAACTAGTACTGCTGCTTCTTATGTGGCACCATCACCTGTGCTTTTTACATGGCACCATCACCTGTGCTTTTTATGTGGAATCGTTAGCATGCAGAGCAAAATGCTTACCAGCATTTCAGCCCTCTTTACGTTCTGAGTTCAAACTCCACTGAGGTCAGCTTTGCCTTTTATCTTTCCAGGGTTGATTAACCCTTTTGTTACCAACCCGGCCAAAACCGGCTCTGGCTCTGTAGTATAAATGTCTTGTTTTCATAAGTTTTGATTTAAAATCTTCCACCAAACCTTAGTCACAATTTATGTTCCTAACACTAGCTGAATGATAACTAAGTTATTTTACTAAATTCTTTGTTATATTTAAAGTAATTGAAAGAAACACAAAACATCTCAACAGAAATATAGTAACAAGAGGGTTAAAATATAAAAGAGAAACAATTCTTAACCCTTTTGATAGCAACCTGGTTGAAACCACCTCTGGCTCTGTAGTACAAATGTCTTGTTTTCATAAGTTCTGAATTAAAATCTTCCACCAAACCTTAGTCACAATTTATGATCCTAACACTAGCTTAATGATAACTAAGTTATTTTACTAAATTCTTTGTTATGTTTAAAATAATTGAAAGAAACACAGAGCATCTCAAAATGAATACGGTAACGAAAGGGCTAAATAAGTACCAGTTGAACATTGGGGTTGATCTAATTGATTTATCCCCTCCCCTGACATTCCTGGCCTTGTGCTAAACTTTGAAATCAATATTATTATATACAGGAACATTTGGAAAAGGGATGTTTTGTATCCTGAAACTAGAAGTTATCTGAAGCATGTCAGTAAGGAAAGGGTTTATAAAATGTATCTATTTTTCAATCTTTCTGCAGTTTACTTGTTATGGGGATTATTTAATTTGCGAAGGTTTAAAGTTTGTATAGAATATGAAGTCCCCAAGGACAATTTGACAGAGCCAAGTGAAGGCGGAGCTTCAACTGTGATAAAAGGAGGCGGAGATTGCTCTGTGATAAAAGGAGGCGGAGATTCCAGTGTGCAACAAAAAGAAGGTGGAGCTCCGATTGAGCAAAAGGGAGGCAAAGATTGTGCATCAGATGTGAACTTTGGCAGCAAACCAGAAAATATCAGGTATGGACCACAGGATTTTTGTCTATTTATTTGATGGTAGAGTCACTGGAGTGTCCAGGTGTGATCCCAGGAATTTTTCAACAGGAGGGCACAGGGTCAGAAAGGAATACAATTCTAGGAGAAAAGGACATAATAACATTATTTAGAAGGGCACACTTCTTTTCTCGAGTGGGGAACATGCCCTTCAGCACCACCACCCACTTTGGGTCTGCCCCTGGTGTTGGACAAAATGCCTTTTATTTTATTCTGGCCCTTTAAATTCTGAGTTTAAATCCTACCAAATTCATCTTTGCCTTTCATCCTTTCAGGATCTATAAAGTACCAGTCATGTACTGGGGTTGATGATACTGACTAACCCCATCATCATCATCATCATCATAACATCCATTTTCCATGTTGATATGAGTTGGCCAGTTTAACAGGATCTGATGAAGAACTAGCTTGCTTACTAACCACATGGTTCCGGGTTCAGTCCCACTGCGTGGCACCTTGGGCAAGTGTCCTCTACTATTGCCTCGGGCTGACCGAAGCCTTGCAAGTGGATTTGGTAGATGGAAACTGAAAAGAAGCCTGTTGTATATATGTATATATATATGTGTGTGTGTGTGTTTGTCCCCCCAACATCGCTACACAACTGATGCTGGTGTGTTTACGTCCCCTGTAACTTAGCAGTTCAGTAAAATTGACCGATAGAATAAGTACTAGGCTTACAAAGAATAAGTCCTGGGGTCGATTTGCTCGACTAAAGGCGGTGCTCCATTATGGCCACAGTCAAATGACTGAAACAAGTAAAAGAGTAAAAAGAATAATTCTTCATCTCTTAACCCTTTTGTTACTAACCCGGCCAAAACCAGCTCTGGCTCTGTGGTAAAATGTCTTGTTTTCATAAGTTTTGAATTAAAATCTTCCACCAAACCTTAGTCACATTTTATGTTCCTAACACTAGCTTAATGATAACGAAGTTCTTTTACTAATTTCTTTTTATATTTAAAATAATTGAAAGAAACACAGAGCATCTCAACAGAAATATGGTAACAAGAGGGTTAAAATATAAAAGAGAAACAATTCTTAACCCTTTGATACCAACCCACCTGAAACCACCTCTGGCTCTATAGTACAATTTAGTACAAATGTCTTGTTTTCATAAGTTTTAAATTAAAATCTTCCACCAAACCTTAGTCACATTTTATGTTCCTAACACCAGCTTAATGATAACTAAGTTATTTTTACTAAATTCTTTGTTATATTTAAAATTAATTGAAAGAAACACAGAGCATCTCAAAATAAATACAGTAACGAAAGGGTTAAATATAGAATTGTATTATATACTCTTTTACTCTTGTTTCAGTCATCTGACTGCGGCCATGCTGGAGCACCGCCTTTTGTCGAGCAACTCGACCCCGGGACTTATTCTTTGTAAGCCCAGTATTTATTCTATTGGTCTCTTTTTGCCGAACCGCTAAGTGACGGGGGACATAAACACACCAGCATCAGTTGTCAAGCAATGCTAGCGGGACAAACACAGACACACAAACATACACGCACACACACACACACATATATATTATATATATATATATATATATATATATATATATATATATATACACACACACGACGGGCTTCTTTCAGTTTCTGTCTACCAAATCCACTCACAAGGCTTTGGTCGGCCCGAAGCTATAGTAGACGACACTTGCCCAAGGTGCCATGCAGTGGGACTGAACCCGGAACCATGTGGTTGGTAGGCAAGCTACTTACCACACAGCCACTCATTTATTTATACTTATTTTGTTGTGTAGTGTAACCAGTCCACACAAAGAACCAGTCCGGAGGAAGGTCATAGCTGAGATCAACAGGAACAATGATGGCGAATCAAATTTAGAGGTCAAAGGTCAGAATGATGCTGAAGACCAAAATAGAAAGCTGTCAGATGGTGAAAGTAAAACCGGTGATAATGAGGCTGCCCAAAGTGTGGGTGCTGGTGACTGCCCGAACGGGTCAGTTACGGATGGGGCTGTGCCTAATAACATTCCCAAAGGGCCAGTGGCTACTGTTGAATTTGATGTCGCTGATAATACCAATGGTGCCGCTGCTGTTGCTACTGCAGTCTCAGGTGTCGATCGTAAAGGTTTGTATGTGAATACTAGCAGTATCGCCCGGCGTTGCTCGGGTTTGTAAGGGAAATAACTATATAATCATTTTTAGAGAGTTACTTTCCTTATATAACCCGAGCAAAAAATGCATTAAAAATGCGGAAAAATTATGGTAATTTTTTTTTTTACTCGTAGACTCATCATAGACGCGCGCTAATACCCAGAAGGGCTCAATATGAATCATGACTATAAGATACCCGGTTTTGGTTAAACTGCACCGCAAAATGTGGGAGTAGTTAGGAATCTAAATCGGAGGAGACAGAGTCTCACACACACACACAACTTCAATTTTATATATAAAGATATTTGTGTCTACTGCTTAAAGGTAATTTCAGTAAATCTGTGGCAGAGAGAGAGAGAGAGAGAGAGAAAGTGTGTGTGTGTGTAAGAGAAAGAGAATTAAAAGGTTGCGTTTTTGCTCTTTTACTTGTTTCAGTCATTTGACTGCGGCCATGCTGGAGCACCGCCTTTAGTCGAGCAAATCGACCCCGGGACTTATTCTTTGTAAGCCCAGTACTTATTCTATCGGTCTCTTTTGCCGAACCACTAAATTAAGGGGATATAAACACACCAGCATCAGTTGTCAAGCGGTGTTGGGGGAACAAACACAGACACACAAACATATGCACACACATACATATATATATATATATACATATATACGACAGGCTTCTTTCAGTTTCCGTCTACCAAATCCACTCACAAGGCTTTGGTCGGCCCGAGGCTGTAGTAGAAGACACTTGCCCAAGGTGCTACGCAGTGGGACTGAACCTGGAACCATGTGGCTGGTAAGCAAGCTACTTACCACACAGCCACTCCTACGCCTATATACATATATATGATAAGCTTCTTTCTGTTTCTGTCTACCAAATCCACTCACAAGGCTTTGGTCGGCCCGAGGCTATAGTAGGAGACACTTGCCCCAGGTCCCACCAGTGGGATTGAACCCGGAACCATGTGGTTGGTAAGCAAGCTACTTACCACACAGCAACTCCTATGCCTATATATATATATTTATTGATAAATTCTTTTGTGAATTTTAGTCTGAAATTTTTATAATGTTGTTGTTGTTCTTGTTATTGTAGATTGGAAATGTATAACAGGCACATACATCTCGTTTGGCACGTTCCTTCATCTTTTTGAACTGACCGAAACAGAAGCTGTAGAAGTTATCTTGTGCAATACAGTCGGTGACTTGAAAGACATGTTTAGGAATCTCGTAAACCCCAACAACGTAAGAAGCTTCCATTTTATTCCAATCCACTGAATTTAGATTTTGTTCATCTGCAACAACCAGGATGTGTTACCAAGTTTGCTTACAAATCACATGGTTCCAGGTTCAGTCCCACTATGTGCCACCTTGGGCAAGTGTCTTCTACTATAAACTTGGGCCGAGCAAAGCTTTCATCATCGTTTAACGTCCATTTTCCATAGGTATTTCGTCTGCCGTTACGTTCTGAGATCAAATTCCGCCAAGGTCGACTTTGCCTTTCATCCTTTCGGGGTCGATGAATTAAGTACCAGTTACGCACTGGGGTCGATATAATCGACTTAATCCCTTTGTCTGTCCTTGTTTGTCCTCTCTGTGTTTAGCCCCTTGTGTGCAAACTAGATGACTGCACCAGGCTCCAATCTGATCTGGTGGGCCGAGCAAAGCCTTCGTCATCATTTAACGTCCGTTTTCCATGCTAGCATGGGTTGGACGATTTGACTGAGGACTGGCAAACTAGATGGCTGCACCAGGCTCCAATCTGATCTGGTGGGCCGAGCAAAGCCTTCATCATCATTTAACGTCTGTTTTCCATGCTAGCATGGGTTGGACGATTTGACTGAGGACTGGCAAACTAGATGGCTGCACCAGGCTCCATAATGATCTGGTGGGCCGAGCAAAGCCTTCATCATCATTTAACGTCCGTTTTCCATGCTAGCATGGGTTGGACGATTTGACTGAGGACTGGTGAACTAGAAGGCTGCACCAGGCTCCAATCTGATCTGGCAGAGTTTCTACAGTTGGATGCCTTTCCTAATGCCAACCACTCTGAGAGTGTAGTGGGTGCTTTTACATGCTACCGGCACAAAGGCCAGTCAGGCAGTGAGCTGGCAGAGTGGTTAGCATGCTGGGCGAAATGCGTAGCCGTATTTCGTCTGACGTTACGTTTTGAGTTCAAATTCTGCCATGGTCGACTTTGCCTTTCATCCTTTCGGGGTCGATAAATTAAGTACCAGTTACGCACTGGGGTCGATATAATCGACTTAATCCCTTTGTCTGTCCTTGTTTGTCCTCTCTGTGTTTAGCCCCTTGTGTGCAAACTAGATGACTGCACCAGGCTCCAATCTGATCTGGTGGGCCGAGCAAAGCCTTCGTCATCATTAACGTCCGTTTTCCATGCTAGCATGGGTTGGACGATTTGACTGAGGACTGGCAAACTAGATGGCTGCACCAGCTCCAATCTGATCTGGTGGGCCGAGCAAAGCCTTCATCATCATTTAACGTCTGTTTTCCATGCTAGCATGGGTTGGACGATTTGACTGAGGACTGGCAAACTAGATGGCTGCACCAGGCTCCATAATGATCTGGTGGGCCGAGCAAAGCCTTCATCATCATTTAACGTCCGTTTTCCATGCTAGCATGGGTTGGACGATTTGACTGAGGACTGGTGAACTAGAAGGCTGCACCAGGCTCCAATCTGATCTGGCAGAGTTTCTACAGTTGGATGCCTTTCCTAATGCCAACCACTCTGAGAGTGTAGTGGGTGCTTTTACATGCTACCGGCACAAAGGCCAGTCAGGCAGTGAGCTGGCAGAGTGGTTAGCATGCTGGGCGAAATGCGTAGCCGTATTTCGTCTGACGTTACGTTTTGAGTTCAAATTCTGCCATGGTCGACTTTGCCTTTCATCCTTTCGGGGTCGATAAATTAAGTACCAGTTACGCACTGGGGTCGATATAATCGACTTAATCCCTTTGTCTGTCCTTGTTTGTCTTCTCTGTGTTTAGCCCCTTGTGGGCAGTAAAAAAAATGGGTATTTCGTCTGCCGTTACGTTCTGAGTTCAAATTCCGCCGAGGTCGACTTTGCCTTTCATCCTTTCAGGGTCGATAAATTCAGTACCAGTTATGCACTGGGGTTGATATAATCGACTTAATCCCTTTGTCTGTCCTTGTTTGTCCTCTCTGTGTTTAGCCCCTTGTGGGTAGTAAAGAAATAGGTATTGGCAATAACCACACTCAAATGGTGTTTTTCATGTGCCACCTGTGCAGGAGCCAGTCCAGCGGCACTAGCAATGACCTCACTCAAATGTTTTTTCATGTGCCACCAGCACAAGTGCCAATAAGAATCATGCTCGAATGGAGCTTTTTACGTGCCACCGGCACAGAAGCCAGTCAGCTGCTCTGGTAACTATCACGTTCGGATGGTACTCTTAGTGCTCCACTAGCGTGGATGCCAGTCATCGAATTTGATTTCGATGTGAATGGATTTCATCATCATCATCGTTTAACGTCCGTTTTCCGTGCTAGCATGGGTTGGACGGTTCCACCGGGGTCTGGGAAGCCAGGAGGCTGCACCAGGCTCCGGTCTGATCTGACAGTGTTTCTACAGCTGGATGCCCTTCCTAATGCCAACCACTCCGTGAGTGTATTGGGTGCTTTTTACGCGCCACCGGCACAGGTGCCAGTCAAGGCGGTGCTGGCATCGGCCACGTTCGGATGGTGCTTTTTACGTGCCACCGGGGAATACAATCTAAATTTTTCAAAACTGTGATTATTTTAAACCTCTACTCAATCTTCCATTAGTGTTATGTGTATATTAGATGAAAGGAAGATTTTGTAGGGTTTTTTGGGGGTGGGGTGGGGACTGTAACCCGTAGCGATCTCGAGTATTTTGTTGAGTGCTGTGTTTTTCACAGCTTGTTATTAACCCTTTAGTGTTCAGATTACTCTATCAAATGTAATACTTATTCACTCAAATTGTTTTGAAAAATCAGGCATTATTTTATAGCTTTGAGGTTTCAATGATGTGATTGTTTATTTTTAGAATGTCAATGTAGGTTAGGTGTGAGAGGCTAGATATGGCCAGTTTGAATATAAAACCTGTAGAATATCTGGGCCAGATATGGCCGGTTTAAACACTAAAGGGTTAAACCCCTAAGATGCCACCCAATTGCCCTACACCAGTGGTTCCCAAACTATGAGTCACGACCCACAGATGGGTCGTGAACAGAATCTTAGTGGGTCGCAAAAAGTTATAAAATTACTCATTAGCTTTGATTAACTGTTGTCTATCGAGATAGTTCAAGACTTTTAACACCCGAAAATTGGTACAGTTCTGGGCATCTCTTCAAACCTCGTACCCATTCATTTCCACCGAAGGGATTAACCCTTTAGCATTTAAACCGGCCATATCCAGCCAAAAGTATTCTGCTTGTTTTATGTTCAAACTGACCAGATCTGGTCTCTCACACCAACCCTACAATATCGTTTTAAAAATTAACAGCTACCTCATCAAAATCTCAAAGCTACAAGATTAATGCATGATTAGTTCAAAACAATGTGGATGAAAAAGGATTAATTTTGGTAGAATAATGTGAACCCTAAAGGCTTAATTAGGCACAAGCTTATTTGTACAGGAAAAAAATCATTATTACTGAATACATCTGTAGTAAATCCTTCTTTTTAAATCATTGTTTGACCCTTTAGCATTCAAACCGGCCATATCCGGCCAAAAGTATTCTGCCTGTTTTATGTTCAAACTGTCCAGATCTGGTCTCTCCCACCAACCCTACAATATCGTTTTAAAAATTAACAGCTACCTCATCAAAATCTCATAGCTACAAGATAATGCATGATTAGTTCAAAACGATGTGGATAAAAAAGGATTAATTTTGGCAGAATAATGTGAACACTAAAGGCTTAATTAGGCACAGGCTTATTTGTACAGGAAAAAAATCATTATTACTGAATACATCTGTAGTAAATCCTTCTTTTTAAATCATTGTTTGACCCTTTAGCATTCAAACCGGCCATATCTGGCCAAAAGTATTCTGCCTGTTTTATATTCAAACTGTCCAGATCTGGTCTCTCACACCAACCCTACAATATCGTTTTAAAAATTAACAGCTACCTCATCAAAATCTCAAAGCTACAAGATAATGCCTGATTAGTCCAAAACAATTTGGATAAAAAAGCATTAATTTTGGCAGAATGATGCGAACACTATAGGGTTAACAATTGCTTTCCTTTAGTAACTTAACCCTTTAGCATTTAAACCGGCCAAAAGTATTCTGCCTGTTTTATGTTCAAACTGGCCAGATCTGGTCTCTCACACCAACCCTACAATATCGTTTTAAAAATTAACAGCTACCTCATCAAAATCTCATAGCTACAAGATAATGCATGATTAATTCAAAACAATGTGGATAAAAAAGGATTAATTTTGGCAGAATGATGCGAACACTATAGGGTTAATAATTGCTTTCCTTTAGTAACTTAACCCTTTAGCATTTAAACCGGCCAAAAGTATTCTGCCTGTTTTATGTTCAAACTGGCCAGATCTGGTCTCTCACACCAACCCTACAATATCGTTTTAAAAATTAACAGCTACCTCATCAAAATCTCAAAACTACAAGATAATGCATGATTAATTCAAAACAATGTGGATAAAAAAGGATTAATTTTGGCAGAATGATGCGAACACTATAGGGTTAATAATTGCTTTCCTTTAGTAACTTAACCCTTTAGCATTTAAACCGGCCAAAAGTATTCTGCCTGTTTTATGTTCAAACTGGCCAGATCTGGTCTCTCACACCAACCCTACAATATCATTTTAAAAATTAACAGCTACCTCATCAAAATCTCATAGCTACAAGATAATGCATGATTAATTCAAAACAATGTGGATAAAAAAGGATTAATTTTGGCAGAATGATGCGAACACTATAGGGTTAATAATTGCTTTCCTTTAGTAACTTAACCCTTTAGCATTTAAACCGGCCAAAAGTATTCTGCCTGTTTTATGTTCAAACTGGCCAGATCTGGTCTCTCACACCAACCCTACAATATCGTTTTAAAAATTAACAGCTACCTCTTCAAAATCTCGTGGCTACAAGATAATGCCTGATTAGTTCAAGACAATGTGGATGAAAAAGGATTAATTTTGGCAGAATGATGTGAACACTAAAGGCTTAATTAGGCACAGGCTTATTTGTACAGGAAAAAAATCATTATTACTGAATACATCTGTAGTAAATCCTTCTTTTTAAATCATTGTTTGACCTTTAGCATTCAAACCGGCCATATCTGGCCAAAAGTATTCTGCCTGTTTTATGTTCAAACTGTCCAGATCTGGTCTCTCACACCAACCCTACAATATCGTTTTAAAAATTAACAGCTACCTCTTCAAAATCTCATAGCTCCAAGATAATGCATGATTAGTTCAAGGCAATTTGGATAAAAAAGCATTAATTTTGCAGATGATGCGAACACTATAGGGTTAACAATTGCTTTCCTTTAGTAACTTAACACTTTAGCATTTAAACCGGCCAAAAGTATTCTGCCTGTTTTATGTTCAAACTGGCCAGATCTGGTCTCTCACACCAACCCTACAATATCATTTTAAAAATTAACAGCTACCTCATCAAAATCTCATAGCTACAAGATAATGCATGATTAATTCAAAACAATGTGGATAAAAAAGGATTAATTTTGGCAGAATGATGCGAACACTATAGGGTTAATAATTGCTTTCCTTTAGTAACTTAACCCTTTAGCATTTAAACCGGCCAAAAGTATTCTGCCTGTTTTATGTTCAAACTGGCCAGATCTGGTCTCTCACACCAACCCTACAATATCGTTTTAAAAATTAACAGCTACCTCTTCAAAATCTCGTGGCTACAAGATAATGCCTGATTAGTTCAAGACAATGTGGATGAAAAAGGATTAATTTTGGCAGAATGATGTGAACACTAAAGGCTTAATTAGGCACAGGCTTATTTGTACAGGAAAAAAATCATTATTACTGAATACATCTGTAGTAAATCCTTCTTTTTAAATCATTGTTTGACCCTTTAGCATTCAAACCGGCCATATCTGGCCAAAAGTATTCTGCCTGTTTTATGTTCAAACTGTCCAGATCTGGTCTCTCACACCAACCCTACAATATCGTTTTAAAAATTAACAGCTACCTCTTCAAAATCTCATAGCTCCAAGATAATGCATGATTAGTTCAAGGCAATTTGGATAAAAAAGCATTAATTTTGGCAGAATGATGCGAACACTATAGGGTTAACAATTGCTTTCCTTTAGTAACTTAACACTTTAGCATTTAAACCGGCCAAAAGTATTCTGCCTGTTTTATGTGCAAACTGGCCAGATCTGGTCTCTCCCACCAACCCTACAATATCGTTTTAAAAATTAACAGCTACCTCATCAAAATCTCATAGCTACAAGATAATGCATGATTAGTTCAAAACAATGTGGATAAAAAAGGATTAATTTTGGTAGAATAATGCAAACACTAAAGGGTTAAAAGTACTTCTCCCTTTCACGTCATCTTATATTTGTGAAGCTGGATTTTCAGCAATGGTCGGGATTAAAAGCAAACATTGAAATAAACTGCAGCTCTCAAATTCTTTAAGCCTGAAACTATCCCACAATGAACCTGATGTTAATTCTATTATTGAGCGTAGCAAGAGACAGGCTCATCCTTCTCACAGGCCTCACTGAAGATGTAATCTGAAATAAATTTGTTAATTTCATTAATGTTTTGACTCAGTAGAGTTAAGTGGGTCGTCATAAACTGGTGTGATAAATAGTGGGTCACGACTCTAAAATGTTTTTTATTGAATTTCTGCTGCTTTTAAATAAAGCATATTACTCCGGTATATATATATATATATGTGAAGGCGCATGGCTCAGTGGTTAGAGCATCGAGCTTACGATCGTGAGGTTGTGAGCTCGAATCCCGGACCGGGCTGCGTGTTGTGTTCTCGTGCAAGGCACTTTATTTCACGTTGCTCCAGTTCACTCAGCTGTAGAAATGAGTTGCGATGTCACTGGTGCCAAGCTGTATCGACCTTTGTCTTTCCCTTGGATGACACTGGTGGCGTGGAGAGGGGAGGCCGGTATGCATGGGCGACTGCTGGCCTTCCATAAAAACAACCTTGCCCAGACTTGTGTCTAGGAGGGTAACTTTCTAGGTGCAATCCCATGGTCATTCATGACCGAAGGGGGTCTTTATATATATATATCAGGTGGCACGTAAAATGCACCAATCCGACCGTGGCCGATGCCAGCCTCGCCTGGCACCATTGCAGGTGTCACGTAAAAAGCACCCACTACACTCACGGAGTGGTTGGCGTTAGGAAGGGCATCCAGCTGTAGAAACATTGCCAGATAAGACCGGAGCCTGGTGCAGCCTTCTGGCTTCCCAGACCCCCGGTCGAACCGTCCAACCCATGCTAGCATGGAGAACGGACGTTAAACGATGATGATGATGATACCGGAGTAAACACATAAATGTGAAACAAGGTGGAAAAAAGAGTACTCAAATACCAAGGGTAGAGTAATATGCTTTATTTAAAAGCAACAGAAATTCAACAAAAACTTTTTAGAGTCGCGACACACTATTATATATATTTTTTACGTTACATTTTGACATTTATAGGCATTTTTATGGATCACGTCCAATATTTGCAGTTTTTCACAATTCATGTGTGCTCTAGGAACATAACATCCGTGACTACCAGGGGACTGCTGTGTGTGTGTGTGTGTATATATATATATGTATATATGTAAGAGAACAAAGTGTACATACGCTGCTATATATATATATATATATTTATATATATATATATAAAATTGGACAAGAACGGGTCATTCTAAGTTTTCTATCTTCAGTCAAGAACCAGATTATCCTCGCAATTTTGGCTGATTATTCTTGAGGTGGCTCCAATCTGGCCAGCCCCAAGGAAAAACTAAGCTAAGAGCATTAGATTCCTTGGAAGAAAGCATCGAATGTATACAAAAACAAGGACGGCAAAAACAGAAAACGTTACACAAATATAAATACAATAAAAATAATAACAGGACATAACAACAGGTGTCTTTCGACTAAGGACGAATTGCAACAGGTGTCTTTCGACTAAGGACGAATTGCAACAGGTGTCTTTCGACTAAGGACGAATTGCAACAGGTGTCTTTCGACTAAGGACGAATTGCAACAGGTGTCTTTCGACTAAGGACGAATTGCAACAGGTGTCTTTCGACTAAGGACGAATTGCAACAGGTGTCTTTCGACTAAGGACGAATTGCAACAGGTGTCTTTCGACTAAGGACGAATTGCAACAGGTGTCTTTTGACTAAGGACGAATTGAATTAAGTGGCGCGTGTGGAATTGAAGACTTATGGCAGAGATATCTCAGTTTTATGATGAACACTAAAAGAGAAATGTTTACCCTCTGATGAACTTGTCATGAAATAGCTTTTGATAAATCCAGCCACCACAAGTTTTCTCGGAGCAGACTTCTGGGTTTTAATTTCAAGTTTTATTTTGCAATTTTCTTTGTAACAGGGCCCTGTTGGTACAACATTTAAAACAAGGCGTCTGTTGCTAGAGGTCCCAGCAATCAATCAGGATAATGAAATGGAACTGGCATTGAACTGTGACGGTGACTACATCATTTTGGAAACCCCAATTGCCATACAGATCTGGTGAGTTACTCTTTTACTCTTTTACTTGTTTCAGTCATTTGACTGCGGCCATGCTGGAGCACCGCCTTTAGTCGAGCAAATCGACCCCGGGACTTATTCTTTGTAAGCCCAGTACTTATTCTATTGGTCACTTTTGCCGAACTGCTAAGTAACGGGGACGTAAACACCAGCATCGGTTGTCAAGCAATGCTAGGGGGACAAACACACACACACACACAAACATATATATATATATATATATATATATATATATAAATACATGTATACGACAGGCTTCTTTCAGTTTCTGTTTACCAAATCCACTCACAAGGCTTTGGTCGGCCCGAGACTATAGTAGAAGACACTTGCCCAAGATGCCATGGGGACATAAACACACCAGCATCGGTTGTCAAGCAATGCTAGGGGGACAAACACACACACCACACAAACATATATATATATTATATATATATATATATATATATGTATACATATATACGACGGGCTTCTTTCAGTTTCCATCTACCAAATCCACTCACAAGGCTTTGGTCGGCCCGAGGCTATAGTAGAAGACACTTGCCCAAGATGCCACGCAGTGGGACTGAACCCGGAACCATGTGGTTGGTTAGCAAGCCACTTACCACACAGCCACTCCTGCTCCTTGTTGAAGGTTTTCTTTTAAAGGGGCTCAATTATAGCATTTCGTGCATCATCACCATAAGCTTCTTTCGTCTCCTCAAA
>NC_043026.1:3537764-3570264 GCF_006345805.1 Octopus sinensis
CCAGCAAGCCGTTCCTCTACGTTTGTCTATCTGCAAGCTTTATATATAAATTTAAATCGTATTTTTGTCCGTTCCACTTCATACTTACTTTCAAATGGAAAACAATGGAATAACATGTCCAATTCTTTGCCTTTGAAGGGCCGCAAGCCTTTGAAGGGCCGCAAGCCTTTGAAGGGCTGTAGAAAATTTAGTAACAGTAATAAATAATTTATCCTCATCTAATACCAGCCAAAGTTAAATTCACCATTCAAAATAGTTTCAAAGGCAGAGGTAATAATAAGTTCTACTCGGGAATTTTTAAATAAATAGTATGAGACTTTTTGGTTTTCTTTTCTCTTAAATTCTGGCCTTCCTTTAGTATTCCTGTTGTTTTAGATTGATATATATATATATATATATATGTATGTATATATATGTAAGTATACTCAAAAGTGTTAATATGTATGTATCTATATTATAATGGAGAAAGCTGCTGATTAATTAGGTATGTAGCAGTCACTAAAAGTACTAAAAGAAAGCAATTATTAAAGGGCTGACTATCTGGAAATATTTTTATAAATTCATGTTCTAAGAAATTTCCTATAATTTTGATTTCTCAAGTTTATTTAATTTTTAACTCCAATTTCTCGCAAATTTAAATATTCATTGCATCCACTGCATGCAATTCTTCCCAAATTTAAACATTCATTGAATTCACTGTGAAGTATTCCATTTTCATTTGCAAAGTCTCACTTTCTCTTTTAATGTTTTCATTTCAAGTTTTAATTCACCATTTGGAAAACCAACGGTATACTTAATGTAAAAACATTATTCATCCATTGAAATATTTTTATAATACCCATATAATTTTTGTAGTTGTGGACTTGGACAAGGTCTCCCCAATCCCTTAGGAATGAGAACCCAGGTTCGAAATTTCCCCAAGACACCCGATGGAGGCTAGAGGGTATATCAGCCGAAACGTTGTGTTAGCAACAAACAAGATGAGGAGAAATATCCATCAAATGTAAACAATGTACATAATTCCTCATCTCTTAAATATAGAACTGTATTGTTACACTATATAAAACTGGTGGGCAGATGAATCACTGTTATCTCTAGCAGTCTGTTGTCCATCATTGGTAAGACCAAGGAAGGTCAAAATCACATGTTCTTGTGAATTCTGTGCTGGAGATGGCAGAGTTTTATCTCTCTGCTAGCAATATAAAGAAGAGTGCATTTTGCACCAAAAACATCAATATAAGAGTTTCTCTCGTGGTATCTACCGCAGTATAGCTTGTTCTAACAGAACAGCCATGTTTAAGGGGAGATAAATATTACCTCCCAGAATTCATTGCAAAAAGGCAAGTTTAGCCTTATTTTTCAATGCCAAATTTTATTTATTTACCAAAGATAGACAAGAAAAATACAAAATTTCTGTATTCAAATGTTTCCTTTTCAATACATAATATTTTTTCAATAATATACAGTAATATATCATTTTCATAATGTCGGAATCAACCCACAAACTGTACATTAACCGATCCCTGGATCCAGAAACAAATCTGCCTGTTTAAAGTGGTTTGTTTCAAGTTCTTGATTTTACTTAAACTATTTTTGTTTCAAGCCTCTAATATTTCTTTTTAATTTAAAATGAATAAAATATGTCTAATCTTTTGAACTCGAGATAAAATACGGGACATGAATGTCTCACCCCTCCCCCTATATATATATATATATATATATATATAAAAAGGAAATGAAGAAAATGCTGACAAAATAATTTAAGTAAGGGAGAGTGTATTTAATTAGGTGAAACAAATCTTAAACAACTCTGGAGCCTCTTTTTTCACATATAAGAGACAGCAAACCCAACATAAAGTCAGATAAGAGAAAAAAATCTATCAGAAAGGAACTCTATCTCTCTTAAAAAATATCTTTTGATAAGCATAACAAATGCGCAACCGGTAAAAAGAACTTTCACCTAATTAAATACACTCTCCCTTACTTAAATTATTTTGTCAGCATTTTCTTCATTTCCTTTTTTTATATATCACAACTCGTGTTCCACATCTCCTTTTTTAAATATATATATATATATACCGGAGTAAACACATAAATGTGAAACAAGGTGGAAAAAAGAGTACTCAAATACCAGTGGTAGAGTAATATGCTTTATTTAAAGCACCAGAAAATTCAACAAAACCTGTTACTCTGAGTTTCACGTTCCTGTTCGTCGGACAGTTTTTTAGTAACAGGTTTTGTTGAATTTTCTGCTGCTTTAAATAAAGTATATATATATATATATATATATATATATATATATGTGTGTGTAATGTATGTACAAACAGTCTTTATTTTTTTTCACTTATCGGTCAGTAGGCTGCAGTCATACTGGAACACTGCCTTGAAGAATTTTTAGTCAAATCGACCCTAGGACTTATCTTTTTAAGGCCTGTTACTTATTCTATCAGTCTCTTTTGTCAAACCACTAAGTTACGAGGACATAAACACACCAACACCAGTTAAGTGGGGACGGTCTAATACAAACATCTTTTTAAGGCTTGTTACTTATTCTATCAGTCTCTTTTGTCAAACCACTAAGTTACAAGGACATAAACACACCAACACCAGTTAAGTGGGGACGGTCTAATACAAACATCTTTTTAAGGTTTGTTATTCTATCAGTCTCTTTTGTCAAACCACTAAGTTACGAGGACATAAACACACCAACACCAGTTAAGTGGGGACGGTCTAATACAAACATCTTTTTAAGGCTTGTTACTTATTCTATCAGTCTCTTTTGTCAAACCACTAAGTTACGAGGACATAAACACACCAACACCAGTTAAGTGGGGACGGTCTAATACAAACATCTTTTTAAGTTTGTTATTCTATCAGTCTCTTTTGTCAAACCACTAAGTTACGAGGACATAAACACACCAACACCAGTTAAGTGGGGACGGTCTAATACAAACATCTTTTTAAGGCTTGTTACTTATTCTATCAGTCTCTTTTTTCAAACTACTGAGTTACAAGGACATAAACACACCAACACCAGTTAAGTGGGGACGGTCTAATACAAACATCTTAAGGCTTGTTACTTATTCTATCAGTCTCTTTTGTCAAACCACTAAGTTACAAGAACATAAACACACCAACACCTTGTAAGTGGGGATGGACTAACAAACACACACACACACACGCATGTATGCATTTATAAAACCCTTCTCTGCTCCCTATCACTTCTCTCATACTTTAACCCTTCATACCTCTAACATGAAGTGGAGCCCCACCTCCCTTGGGTTCATAGTGTTGTGAGCTTCATAGAAATCTGTTATGATGAGGTTCACTTGCTAACCAGGTTTCTTTTAACGATGTGTAGAACAAGAGATCCGTTGCTTGGAGAACAGGTAAGGGTTTGTGACAGGAAAATCATGGGGCTGTCAAACAGCTCAAAAGGCAAGACTGGAATATATCTTTTTGTTTCCTTCTCCTTCTTGTGTTATATATGTCAAACTTACCTTATGCATACATACACCATCTGTCAGGTGAAAATATATTTTTATGTTCAAATATATATATATGTGTATAAATAGAATAAAACTATTTGCCCTTAAGAAAATTAAGCTTGTTTTATTTAAACCAAATATATATTTATATATATAAAAAAAGAGCCATTTATTTCTTTGTCATCTCTCTTATGGATTTCATTTGCTTACAGCTGTTTCGTACTCATAGTTGAATGCCTGAATAACACTTTATATAACACCAATATGTATTCATTAAAATTATAATACAAAGGTATCTGTTAGGTGAAAATATATTTTTATATTCAAATATATATATATATGTATAAATAGAATAAAACTATTTGCCCTTAAGAAAATTAAGCTTGTTTTATTTAAACCAAATATATATTTATATATATAAAAAAAGAGCCATTTATTTCTTTGTCATCTCTCTTATGGATTTCATTTGCTTACAGCTGTTTCGTACTCATAGTTGAATGCCTGAATAACACTTTATATAACACCAATATGTATTCATTAAAATTATAATACAAAGGTATCTGTTAGGTGAAAATATATTTTTATATTCAAATATATATATATGAATAAATAGAATAAAACTATTTGCCCTTAAGAAAATTAAGCTTGTTTTATTTAAACCAAATATATATCTATATATATAAAAAAGAGCCATTTATTTCTTTGTCATCTCTCTTATGGATTTCATTTGCTTACAGCTGTTTCGTACTCATAGTTGAATGCCTGAATAACACTTTATATAACACCGATATATATTCATTAAAATTATAATACAAAGGCATCTGTAAGGTGAAAATATATTTTTGTATTCAAATATATATATATGTGTATAAATAGAATAAAACTATTTGCCCTTAAGAAAATTAAGCTTGTTTTATTTAAATTAAATATATATTTATACTAGCTTAAGGTGACCCGCTCTACGCTCGGGTGAGGGTATGGTTGTTATTTTCTGTTGCTTCCTTTGCTCTCTTCAAAGCATGAAGAAATAAAATTTTTACAAAATGACCGAGAGAAATGCAGAATAAGAAAAAGACAGAGGCGGTGCTCCAGCATGGCCACAGTCAAATGACTGAAACAGGTGAAAGAGTAAAAGAGAGAGAAACAAGAGAAAGAAAGACAGAAAACAAATTTCTATAGAAGTTCAAAGAGAAATAGTGGATGAGAGACAGATGCTGATGTTTCATACCATGTGTATACTCTTTTACTCTTTCACTTGTTCCAGTCATTTGACTGCGGCCATGCTGGAGCACCGCCTTTAATCGAGCAACTCGACCCCGGGACATATTCTTTTGTAAGCCCAGTACTTATTCTATCGGTCTCTTTTGCCGAACCGCTAAGTAACGGGGACATAAACACACCAGCATCAGTTGTCAAGCAATGCTAGGGTGACAAACAGACACACAAACACACACACGCATATATATATATGCATATATACGATGGGCTTCTTTCAGTTTCCGTCTACCAAATCCACTCACAAGGCTTTGGTCGGCCCAAGGCTATAGTAGAAGACACTTGCCCAAGGTGCCACGCAGTGGGACTGATCCCGGAACCATGTGGTTGGTAAGCAAGCTACTTACTACACAGCCACTCCTGTGCCTTATATGTATATGTATGACAGGCTTCTTTCAGTTTCCGCCTACCAAATCCACTCACAAGGCTTTGGTCGGCCCGAGGCTATAGTAGAAGACACTTGCCCAAGGTGCCACACAGTGGGACTGAACCCGGAACCATGTGGTTGGTAAACAAGCTACTTACTACACAGTGACTCATCGTTTAACATCATCATCACCACCATTGTCATCATCGACGTCATCATCAATGACAGCAGCATCTTCCACACCAACAATTACAACAACAATTTTTGTCAGTTTCAATCTTTCTTTATGTGTATTATCAAATTATCATTTATTTCACAAAGTTCTTCGCAAAAGCCTTGAGGGCAACGAAAAGTTCACGGTAACTGGGCTGTATTTCGGATTCTGGCATGATGAAACCCCTCATGCTGTGAGGATCAGGGCGCAGTTCAAAGGCATAAGCGTACTTGACATTCATTTTCATTTTTGCCCAGTCATAAGCACCACCTGTGGCAGGATCTATTAGAAATGAAGAAAGAGGGGAAAAAATTTCAGAGAGAAGGGAGTAAAAATTCATTCTTATTTCTTTACTACCCACAAGGGGCTAAACACAGAGAGGACAAACAAGGACAGACAAATGGATTAAGTCGATTATATCGACCCCAGAGCGTAACTGGTGCTTAATTTATCGACCCCGAAAGGATGAAAGGCAAAGTCGACTTCAGCGGAATTTGAACTCAGAACGTAACGGCAGACAAAATACCTATTTCTTTACTACCCACAAGGGGCTAAACACAGAGAGGACAAACAAGGACAGACAAACGGATTAAGTCCATTATATCGGCCCAGTGCGTAACTGGTACTTAATTTATCAACCCCGAAAGGATGAAAGGCAAAGTTGACTTCAGCGGAATTTGAACTCAGAACGTAACGGCAGACAAAATAATGCTAAGCATTTCGTCCAGCATGCTAATGTTTCTTATTTCTTTATTGCCCACAAGGGGCTAAACACAGAGGGGACAAACAAGGACAGACAAACAGATTAAGTCGATTATATCGACCCCAGGGCATAACTGGTACTTAATTTATCGACCCCGAAAGGATGAAAGGCAAAGTCAACCTGGGCGGAATTTGAACTCAAAATGTAACGGCAGACGAAATACCGCAAAGCATTTTGCCCGGCGTGCTAACGTTTCTGCCAGCTCACTCCCTTTAAAAGAGTGAAAATTCATTAAAGACATCAAAGGTACTTTCATACACATACAAATGTATATATATACAGGGTGTCCCAAAAAAATGTATACACACCTTAAATAATTGTAAATTTGGGGTTTATTATAATTCGAATAATTTTCAACATGTAAAAGAATTTACAAATATCATTCTATTGTCTTGTTATCGCATGTTCTCAAACTGATGTCCGTTCTGCTCCAGACACTGCTGACAACGCGAAGCCATGGAATGGCACACATCATGGAACAATTCCCTTGGGATATTCGTACATTCATGTTCAATGGTTGCCCTCAATTGAACGACTGTTGCGGGTTTCTGTGCGTAGACTTTGTCCTTTAGGTATCTCCATGAAAAGAAGTGTAGTGGTGTGAGGTCTGGTGAACGTGGAGGGTATTCGACAAAACCTCTCCGTCCAATCCACCTGTTTGGCAAGATCCCATCAAGAAAGGATCTAACATCGCGATGGTAGTGTGGAGATGCCCCATCTTGCTGGAAATAAAACTCTTCCTGTTCAAAGTCCTCTCTAATGCTTGGTATGACAGACTGTTGCAGTCTGTGTATACATTTTTTGGGGACACCCTGTGTATATATATATATATATATATATATATATATTTACTGTCACGCATACTCACATACAAAGGTACATGCATGTATTCATACATACATGATAATAGTACATTGATCGTCGAAGCAGTTTATCATGGACCAATAGCCGGATTACTACCCCCCACTTTGAAGGGTACGCGTTTGCAACCCAGGAACAGGAAATATCAACCAAATACCTGATCCAGAAAAGGGATAGAGATGCAGGAAAAGCCGTAAAATGTGACGACCAATGCAGACTCAGACTCTGTGGAGTTAACTCCAAAGATATTGCCCGCATCATAAGCAGTTGTCCAAAAACGTCATCATGGTATTATCTACCAATAAGATATGACATTGTAGCTAGCACACTCTATAATGAAATCCATTGGAAGGATAATCCCAAGGATAAAGGAATAAGAACCCACAATAAGGTAGAAGCCATAGCTACTCATCATCATCATCATCATCATCATCGTTTAACGTCCGCTTTCCATGCTAGAATGGGTTGGTCGGTTCAACTGGGGTCTGGGAAGCCTGAAGGCTGCACCAAGCCAGTCAGATCTGGCAGTGTTTCTACAGCTGGATGCCCTTCCTAATGCCAACCACTCCGAGAGTGTAGTGGGTGATTTTATGTGCCACTGACACAGATTCCAGACGGGGCTGGCGAACGGCCATGCTCGGATGGTGTTTTCTACATGCCACCGGCACGGAGGCCAGTCAATGCGGTACTGGCTATAGCCACCTTCGGATGGTTTTCATATGTGCCACCGGCACTGGTACCACAAAACTACAAATTCCATTAATGTTCATCGAGTTTGCTTACTCATAATAAAAAAGGAATACTGGTGGAATGTCCCAGTGAAGACCTCAATAAAATGTAAGCATAACAGGCCTGATATAATGATTGGGGATAGGGAAGAGAAACTGTGCACAGTTGTGGAAATTAGCTGGCCAATGGGTGTTGACATAAAGCGGGAGATCAGTTTCCTGGTTTCTATGGCGTATGTGTTCCCCAGCTGGATGGGATGCCAATCCATCGCAGCGTTACTCATTTTTGCCAGCTGAGTGAACTGGAGCAATGTGAAATGAAGTGTTTTGCTCAAGAACACAATGCGTCGCCCGGTCCAGGAATCGAAACCACAATCTTACGATCATGGTGCTGACACCCTAACCACTAAGCCACGCGCCTCCACACACACACACACACACACACACACACACACACACACATATATATGCCCTTTTAAAGCCTAGTCCAGCTCATGGGCCTGGTTTCCCAGTTTCTATGGCGTATGTGTTCCCCAGCTGGACGGGACACCAGTCCATCGCAGCGTTACTCATTTTTGCCAGCTGAGTGAACTGGAGCAATGTGAAATGAAGTGTTTTGCCCAAGAACACAATGCGTTGCCCGGTCCAGGAATTGAAACCACAATCTTACGATCATGATGCTGACACCCTAGCCACTAAGCCACGTGCCTCCACACACACACACACACATAATATAATATAATAATATAGGCACGGGCATGGCTGTGTGGTTAGGGAGCTTGCTTCCTAGCTACATGGTTTCGGGTTCAGTCCCACTGCATGGCACTTTGGCCAGGTGTCCTCCACTATAGCCCGGAGCCGACCGAAGCTTTGTAATTGAATTCGGTAGGCGGAAGTTACTGCCGTGTGTGTATGTGTGCGTATAGCTGCTCAGTGCCTCTCCGAAAGAGAGAGAGAGGGAATAGCTGCACTCTTGTTACACAAGAAAAGCCATTGCCAAGAAGACGTACTGAAATGAAGTGTCTTGCTCAAGAATACAATGTACTTTCCAGTGCCATGTAAAATGCATTTGTGTTGGTGCTGCATATACCCGGGGCATGTAAGGACCACCCAGCACACCCTGTAAAGTGTTTGGTGTTAGGAAGGGCGTCCAGCTGTACAAACCATGCCAAAATATACAATTGCGGTTTGACCTGCGGAATCTCTCTCAGAAGCACAGTAAGGGTATGCCTGTCTGTGGAGTACTCAGCCACTTGCATGTCAATTTCACAAGGATGCTGATTTGTCAATCGGATCAACTGGAGCCCTAACCATCATAACTGACCAGAAGCCAGTAAGACAAATTGGTGTAAACACGCCTGGCATCTGCTCGGAGTATCCTCTTGTGGGTTGATGTACCTATGCATTTCAAATCAGTTATCTTTTCATCAGTATCAATGTATGACTATGTGTGTTTTCTGTACTTACACAGGATATCTGGTGGTGTCCCCACAACAAATTGTTTTCCAGTTTCATAGTAAATAGCTTGTTTGGCTAGTTCTGCTACGTGGGTCTAAAAATAAAATTTAAGCAATAAAAACCAATACAGTTCTATATTTAAGAGACGTAGAATTATTTACATTTGACAGATATTTGTCCTCATCTTGTTTGTTGTTAACACAACGTTTCAGCTGATATACTCTCCAGCCTTCATCAGGTGTCTTGGGGAAATTTTGAACCTGGGTTCTTATTCATCATCATCATCATCATCGTTTAACGTCCGTTCTCCATGCTAGCATGGGTTGGACGGTTCAACCAGGGATCGGTTCAACCAGGGATCTGGGAAGCCAGAAGGCTGCACCAGGCTCCAGTCTGATCTGGCAGTGTTTCCAGATCAGACTGGAGCCTAGGTATTTTTCAATGTTATTATTATTATTATTCAGGTCACTGCCTGGAATCAAACTTGGTACCTTGGAGTTTGTAGTCCGTGCTCTTAACCACTACGGGCATATGGCGTAGTGGTTAAGAGCACGGGCTACTAACCCCAAGATTCCGAGTTTGATTCCAAGCAGTGACCTGAATAATAATAATAATAATAATAATTATAACATCGAAAATTACCTTAGGAATGAGAACCCAGGTTTGAAATTCCCCCAAGACATCTGACGAAGGCTGGAGGGTATATCAGCCGAAACGTTGTGTTAACAACCAACAAGATGAGGACAAATATCCGTCAAATGTAAATAATGTAAATAATTGAAACAGAAGAGATGGACATATATATATTAAAAAAGATAAAATGAACAAGCAAAATATGGTGTCCCTTTAGAGTGTGTAATTTATATTTTATTTTTATTTATGGGCCCTTTTCAAGCCTAGCCAGGCTCATGGGCCTGGTTTCCCTGTTTCTGTGGTGTATGTGTTCCTCCCAGCTGGACGGAATGCCAGTCCATCGCAGCGTTACTCAAGAAACAGGAAGAAAGAGTGAGAGAAAATTGGGGCGAAAGAGTACAACAGGGGTCGCCACCACCCACCGCCAGAGCCTCGTGGACCTTTTAGGTGTTTTCGCTCAATAAACACACACAACGCCCAGTCTGGAAATCGAAACCGTGATCCTCTGACCACGAGTCTGCTGCCCTAACCACTGGGCCATTGCGCCTCCCCATGTAATTTATAATTCAAACATAATTGCACAGTTGATAGAGTAAATAAAGGATTAACAATTTATGCATAAATTCTTTTACAGCTGTTTCTAGAATAGTTGTGCATATTGTGCAAATCTCATTGAGCAAAGATTTCCATAGGTGCAGGCATGGCTGTGTGGTAAGGAGTTTGTTTTTCCCAGCCACATGGTTCTAGGTTTATTCCTAATCCTTTCTACTATAGGCACAAAGCCTGGATTTTGTGGGGAAGGAGACAGTCGATCACATCGGCCCCCAGTGTTCAACCGGTACTTGACTTATCCACCCCAAAAGGATGAAAAGCAAAGTTGAACTTGGTGGAATTTGAACTCAGAGCATAGCGATCAGGTTCAGTCTTGATGTGTGGCACCTTGAGAAAGTGTCTCCTACTATAACCTCAGACCAACCAAAGCTTTGTGAGTAGATTTGGTAGATGGAAACTGAATGAAGCCCATCATAAACATGTACATATGAGTGTCTGTGGTGTCTTTGCCTCACAGCTGGTGTTGGTGTGTTTATGTCCCTGTAACTTTAGCATTTCAGCAAAAGAGACCGCAGGAGTGGCTGTGTGGTAAGTAGCTTGCTAACCAACCACATGGTTCCGGGTTCAGTCCCACTGCGTGGCATCTTGGGCAAGTGTCTTCTGCTATAGCCCCGGGCCGACCAAAGCCTTGTGAGTGGATTTGGTAGACGGAAACTGAAAGAAGCCTGTCGTATATATGTATATATATATGTGTGTGTGTGTGTGTGTTTGTGTGTCTGTGTTTGTCCCCCTAGCATTGCTTGACAACCGATGCTGGTGTGTTTACGTCCCCGTCACTTAGCGGTTCGGCAAAAAGAGACCGATAGAATAAGTACTGGGCTTACAAAGAATAAGTCCTGGGGTCGATTTGCCCGACTAAAGGCGGTGCTCCAGCATGGTTGCAGTCAAATGACTGAAACAAGTAAAAGAGTAAAGAGAGATAAATGCAAGGCTTTACAAAAAGTAAGGACTGGGGTCGATTTGTTTGACTAAAATTCTTCAAGGTAGTGCCCCAGCATGGCCACACTCTAATGACAAACAAGGAAAAGATAAAAGATGTGAAAGCCAATGGAATAACTGGCTTTTATATGGAAATCTTTGCTCAATCAGAATTTTTTTCGGGTTGATTAGCCCACCCTGCTCAAAAGATCCCTGAATATGCTTTATTTTAAACTCCTATGTTTCCAGGGGTGAATTATTCAAATCTCAAAGAATTCCTCTTGACCTTTGAACACTAGGCGTCACCGAGGCAACGACTAGTGACCGTGACCTTTGGAAATATGCTGTGCTTGAGAAGACCCAGCAAGCCAAGTGAGACCATAACCTCGTGGCCTATGCCAGGGGTGTAACCAGCCCACTTATGTGTACCTTTCCTTCATTGGACACTAAACTCTGCTAGTGAAGCCCTATTTGAGGCAAGTGAAATCGAATTTGATTTGATTTCAATTTCACTTGCCTCAACAGGTCTTCGCAAGCAGAGTTTAGTGTCCAATGAAGGAAAGGTATGCATAAGTGGGCTGGTTACACCCCTGGCATAGTCCATGAGGTTATGGTCTCACTTGGCTTGCCAGGTCTTCTCAAGCACAGAATATTTTTTATATTCAGTTGTCTTGTAGCTTTGAGATTTTGATGAGGTAAGTATTAAATTTTAGAACGACATTGTAGGATTGGTGTGAATGGTCAGATCTGGCCAGCTCGAGCATAAAGCAGGTAAAATATTTTGGCTGGATATGGCCTGATTAAATGCAGGAGTGTTAAGAATTTCTGGGGTACTTACCAAATGACTACTGTCCCTTGGCTTCTTTCTTTGGCATCCAAAAGGGGTGAGTATAAGTTGGGAGTAAGCATGCACAGAGAAAAATGCTATCTTGTTTCGGGTGGACCTAACCAATCTGGAAAGGTAGCGGGATTCAGGTTCTGAGAAAACTCCGCTGCCCCGGTATGTAGGATGACATGGATTTGGACTGGCTCCCTCTGAAATGTAGGCACAGAGACAGGGAGCAAGAAATAAGCAAGCAAATAAGATACAGAGAGGGAGATAGGGAGGGAGAGAGAGATTGACTGAGGGGAAACAGATGAACAAAAACAAAAAGGGAATAAACTCCCTGCCCCATACACCCACCCACCCACACACACACACACACACACATTGAATGCAACATCTTTTAGGTCAAAGGAACTACTTAATCGGAGTTGAGGTGGGGGTCAACTCTGAGGAAGGATACGACGACCACAAAGGGTTGCAGAACACTACATGTCTCTGTTGTAGAAACTGTGTGAAGCTTTGAAACAGAAACACAGTGGTGTCCAGTTTTTGCAAGACGATTCACCAACATACACAGTATATGAAACTCTATGCAAAATACGCAATATATATATATATATAGATATATATATATATATATATATATACTGTATATATATATATATACTGTATATGGGCACAGGAGTGGCTGTGTGGTAAGTAGCTTGTTTACCAACCACATGGTTCTGGGTTCAGTCCCACTGCGTGGCATCTTGGGCAAGTGTCTTCTACTATAGCCTCGGGCTGACCAAAGCCTTGTGAGTGGATTTGGTTGATGGAAACTGAAAGAAGCCCGTCGTATATATGTATATATATGTATGCGTGTGTGTGTGCTTGTGTGTCTGTGTTTGTTCCCCTAGCATTGCTTGACAACCGATGCTGGTGTGTTTATGTCCCCGTCATTTAGCGGTTTGGCAAAAGAGACAGATAGAATAAGTACTGGGCTTACAAAGAATAAGTCCCGGGGTCGATTTGCTCGACTAAAGGCGGTGCTCCAGCATGGCTGCAGTCAAAATGACTGAAACAAGTAAAAAGAAAAAGAAAAAAAAAGAAAATACATATATTGTATGTATATATATATTGTATGTATATATATATATATATTATATATATATATATATATAAATAGATATAGATATAGATACTGTATATACATATTGGCACCTGTGCCAGTGGCATGTGTAAAAAGATTCGAGCGAGGTCATTGCCAGTACCGCCTGACTGGCCCCCGTGCCGGTGGCACGTAAAAAGCACCCACTACACTCTCGGAGTGGTTGGTGTTAGAAAGGGCATCCAGCTGTAGAAACTCTGCCAGATCAAGATTGGAGCCTGGTGCAGTCATCTGGTTCGCCAGCCCACAGTGAAAATCGTCCAACCCATGCTAGCATGGAAAGCGGATGTTAAACGATGATGATGATGATGATGATGATATATATACTGTATATCAATATATTATTATGATTATTATTGAGTGAGAGAGCAGTGCATGCCATCAAAGTGACACTGGGGTAAAATATACGAAGCCCAGTATACCCATCATGACTACCCGTCTGATAAGGGTACACCAGGCACATGCATCACAACCATACGTACGTGACATGGGGATTTCATATCAAGATAAACAGCACATAACCTTGCAGGTGGGGCCCAGTTAGAATTTTCTTCTGGTCAAGTAACCCATCCTGCTCAAAAGGTCCCTGAATAAGGGTTGTTTAAGGATGTTGAACAAAACACCCATGTTTCCAGAGTTGAATTATCCAAACCCCAAAGAGTCCCTCTCAACGCATGGCTATGATGCTCCCCCACTACTTCTGCTTGTGATCAGAGATGCAAATATCGTCAGCCACCAAGGGACATGGTCAACTGGTTAAGGTCAAACAACTGACAAGCAAATCTGTGGTATTGAGCAGAATATTTGCTGTAGCCCATCTTTTATACCAAGACAAAACAATGTACATGACAACACTTCCAATCAGTTAAGATCAGAAGCCATAAGAGCCACTGCCTGGTACTGCATCAGGGCATAAAGAAAGTGTTCCCATGTCGGGAATCGAACCCAGGCCGCCTGGGTGAAAGCCAGGAATCCTTTATTATTATCCTTATTATTATTATTATTATTATTATTATTATTATTATCATTATTTATTATACAATATCTGAATGACGTTTTTAGTGATCTAATGAACTTTAGTCTTGATCTGTGAACAATTAGTAGAACATTATCATTAAAATATCTATTTCTAGACTTCAGTAATTGTTGCTAAGAGTACAAAACATACTCTTACATCCAATGTTGTTTAACCACATACCAACTCCTGCAACAATATTAGTAACCCCCAGCACAATAAGCAAAGCCCTCTACATCATTCTCAGTATGATTGAAGTATAGGGTTGTCCGGAAAGTTCATGCCGATTTTTAAAGGAAAGAAAAAGGTCAATAAATATTTGCCATTACATTTTTAATTAACCAAATATGAACCATTTTGTTGCACAATGCATCTCCATCTTTCCTTTAACTTGAAAATACCCTCTTCCCAGAATCGAGGTGTTTCATGGCAAAGAATTCATCAAGGTATCTTTTTACGTCATCCAAGGAATTGAAGTTTCTACCATTAAGACTATTCTGCAGAGACCTGAATAAGTGGAAATCTGAAGGAGCAATATCTGGTGAATATGGAGGGTGGGGTAACACATCCAAGCCCAGCTGCAGCAATTTTTGTCTGGTTCCCAAAGCATCAAGTGCCGGAAATGAACTTTCTTATCTTCCATTTAAAAGGGTTACAGAATTAACACAGGTTATAGGAACATAAACCTTCTTCCACGAAAAGATAGCTTAAACTGTGCTCTAAATGGAGGTGTAGTCAAATCCTATTTTATGGGTCTCCATCTTTCCTTTAACTTGAAAATACCCCTCTTCCCAGAATTGAGGTGGTTTCATGGCAAAGAATTCATCAAGGTATCTTTTTACGTCATCCAAGGAATTGAAATTTTTACCATTAAGACTATTCTGCAGAGACCCGGATAAGTGGAAATCTGAAGGAGCAATATCTGGTGAATATGGAGGGTGGGGGCAACACATCCCAGCCGAGCTGCAGCAATTTTTGTCTGGTTCCCAAAGCATCAAGTGCCGGAAATGAACTTTCTTATCTTCCATTTAAAAGGGTTACAGAATTAACACAGGTTATAGGAACATAAACCTTCTTCCACAAAAAGATAGCTTAAACTGTGCTCTAAATTGAGGTGTAGTCAAATCCTATTTTATGGGTCTCCATCTTTCCTTTAACTTGAAAATACCTTCTTCCCAGAATTGAGGTGGTTTCATGGCAAAGAATTCATCAAGGTATCTTTTTACGTCATCCAAGGAATTGAAATTTCTACCATTAAGACTATTCTGCTGAGACCTGAATAAGTGGAAATCTGAAGGAGCAATATTTGGTGAATATGGAGGGTGGGGGCAACACATCCAAGCCGAGCTGCAGCAATTTTTGTCTGGTTCCCAAAGCATCAAGTGCCGGAAATGAACTTTCTTATCTTCCATTTTAAAGGGTTACAGAATTAACACAGGTTATAGGAACATAAACCTTCTTCCACGAAAAGATAGCTTAAACTGTGCTCTAAATGGAGGTGTAGTCAAAATCCTATTTTATGGGTCTCCATCTTTCCTTTAACTTGAAAATACCCTCTTCCCAGAATTGAGGTGGTTTCATGGCAAAGAATTCATCAAGGTATCTTTTTACGTCATCCAAGGAATTGAAATTTTTTCCATTAAGGCTATTCTGCAGAGATCTGAATAAGGGGAAATCCGAAGGAGCAATATTTGGTGAATATGGAGGGTGGGGTAGTACATCCCAGCCCAGCTGCAGCAATTTTTGTCTGGTTCCCAAAGCATCAAGTGCCAAAAATGAACTTTCTTATCTTCCATTTTAAAGGGTTACAGAATTAACACAGGTTATAGGAACATAAACCTTCTTCCACAAAAAGATAGCTTAAACTGTGCTCTAAATGGAGGTGTAGTCAAATCCTATTTTATGGGTCTCCATCTTTCCTTTAACTTGAAAATACCCCTCTTCCCAGAATTGAGGTGTTTCATGGCAAAGAATTCATCAAGGTATCTTTTTACGTCATCCAAGGAATTGAAATTTTTTCCATTAAGGCTATTCTGCAGAGATCTGAATAAGGGGAAATCCGAAGGAGCAATATTTGGTGAATATGGAGGGTGGGGTAGTACATCCCAGCCCAGCTGCAGCAATTTTTGTCTGGTTCCCAAAGCATCAAGTGCCAAAAATGAACTTTCTTATCTTCCATTTTAAAGGGTTACAGAATTAACACAGGTTATAGGAACATAAACCTTCTTCCACAAAAAGATAGCTTAAACTGTGCTCTAAATGGAGGTGTAGTCAAAATCCTATTTTATGGGTCTCCATCTTTCCTTTAACTTGAAAATACCCTCTTCCCAGAATTGAGGTGGTTTCATGGCAAAGAATTCATCAAGGTATCTTTTTACGTCATCCAAGGAATTGAAATTTTTTCCATTAAGGCTATTCTGCAGAGACCTGAATAAGTGGAAATCTGGAGGAGCAATATTTGGTGAATATGGAGGGTGGGGTAACACCGGTCTGGGAATCTAAACTGCGTTCTTACGACTGCAAGTCCGCTGCCCTAACCACTGGGCCATTGCACCTCCACGACTGCTGCTGCTGCTGTTGTTGTTGTTGTTGTTGAGTAACAAGATGGGTAAGGGTGATTAGGTGATGGTCTAGGGCTTAGGGGAGGGAGACCCCAGACCTTGGAAAAAAAAAAAAACTTTGGTTGTCTTGTTGTAGTCGATGGCTCTTTGTTGATGCCCGACACCACTGGGAGGTGGCCCTCAAAGTCGCTGGAAATGGAGATCTCCAGGTCCAAATTCTTGGACGGCCGCTGGTGCTGCCGTCCCTGTTGCTTCTATTGTTACTGCCACCGATGACGATGATGACAATAGTGGTAGTAATGAGGATGATAGATTGATAAATAGGGAAAACAGACTAACAAAGAGACAGGTAGACGTGCAAACAGGTACACAGGTAGGCAGATAAATAGGTAGACTAGTCAGAAAATAGACAAGTAGACCAGTGCTTTTCAAACATTTTGCTGGAGCTGAACCCCAAGGAAACATTCCACTGGCTCGAGGAACCCCTGTGCAATAATTTAATAGTCTTATGCACACATATCTGCACAGGAGAATTAAGAATTACTGTCGATTTTAGCAGTTTTGTAACTTCTTGCGGAACCCCTGCACTGTACTGGCTGAACACTAAGGTTCCACGGAACCCTGGTTGAAAACCACTGAGTTAGACTGGTAGTCAGTTAGACACTAGTTAGACAAGTGCTTTTCAAACTTTTTGCTGGAGCGGAACCCCAAGGAAACATTCCACTGGCTCGAGGAACCCCTGTGCAATAATTTAATAGTCTTATGCACACATATCTGCACAGGAGAATTAAGAATTACTGTCGATTTTAGCAGTTTTGTAACTTCTTGCGGAACCCCTGGACTGCACTGGCGGAACCCTAAGGTTCCGCGGAACCCTGGTTGAAAACCATTGAGTTAGACACAGTCAGTTAGACACTAGTTAGACCAGTGCTTTTCAATCTTTTTGCTGGAGCGGAACCCCAAGGAAACATTCCACTGGCTCGAGGAACCCCTGTGCAATAATTTGATTGTCTTATGCACACATATCTGCACAGGAGACTTAAAAATTACTGCCGATTTTAGCAGTTTTGTAACTTCTTGCGGAACCCTGGTTGAAAACCACTGAGTTAGACACAGTCAGTTAGACACTAGTTAGACCAGTGCTTTTCAATCTTTTTGCTGGAGCGGAACCCCAAGGAAACATTCCACTGGCTCGAGGAACCCCTGTGCAATAATTTGATTGTCTTATGCACACATATCTGCACAGGAGAATTAAAAATTACTGCCGATTTTAGCAGTTTTGTAACTTCTTGCGGAACCCCTGCACTGTACTGGCGGAACCCTGGTTGAAAACCACTGATTTAGACACAGTCAGTTAGACACTAGTTAGACCAGTGCTTTTCAATCTTTTTGCTGGAGCGGAACCCCAAGGAAACATCCCACTGGCTCGAGGAACCCCTGTGCAATAATTTAATAGTCTTATGCACACATACCTGCACAGGAGACTTAAAAATTACTGCCGATTTTAGCAGTTTTGTAACTTCTTGCGGAACCCCTGCACTGTACTGGCGGAACCCTGGTTGAAAACCACTGAGTTAGACACAGTCAGTTAGACACTAGTTAGACCAGTGCTTTTCAATCTTTTTGCTGGAGCGGAACCCCAAGGAAACATCCCACTGGCTCGAGGAACCCCTGTGCAATAATTTAATAGTCTTATGCACACATACCTGCACAGGAGAATTAAAAATTACTGCCGATTTTAGCAGTTTTGTAACTTCTTGCGGAACCCCTTGACTGTACTGGCAGAACCCTAAGGTTCCGCGGAACCCTGGTTGAAAACCACTGAATTAGACACAGTCAGTTAGGCACTAGTTAGACCAGTGCTTTTCAATCTTTTTGCTGGAGCGGAACCCCAAGGAAACACCCACTGGCTCGAGGAACCCCTGTGCAATAATTTAATAGTCTTATGCACACATATCTGCACAGGAGACTTAAAAATTACTGCCGATTTTAGCAGTTTTGTAACTTCTTGCGGAACCCCTGCACTGTACTGGCGGAACCCTGGTTGAAAACCACTGAGTTAGACACAGTCAGTTAGACACTAGTTAGACCAGTGCTTTTCAATCTTTTTGCTGGAGCGGACCCCAGGAAACATCCACTGGCTCGAGGAACCCCTGTGCAATAATTTAATAGTCTTATGCACACATATCTGCACAGGAGACTTAAAAATTACTGCCGATTTTAGCAGTTTTGTAACTTCTTGCGGAACCCCTGCACTGTACTGGCGGAACCCTGGTTGAAAACCACTGAGTTAGACACATCAGTTAGACACTAGTTAGACCAGTGCTTTTCAATCTTTTTGCTGGAGCGGAACCCCAGGAAACATCCCACTGGCTCGAGGAACCCCGTGCAATAATTTAATAGTCTATGCACACATATCTGCACAGGAGACTTAAAAATTACTGCCGATTTTAGCAGTTTTGTAACTTCTTGCGGAACCCCTGCACTGTACTGGCGGAACCCTGGTTGAAAACCACTGAGTTAGACACAGTCAGTTAGACACTAGTTAGACCAGTGCTTTTCAATCTTTTTGCTGGAGCGGAACCCCAAGGAAACATCCCACTGGCTCGAGGAACCCCTGTGCAATAATTTAATAGTCTTATGCACACATATCTGCACAGGACTTTAAAATTACTGCCGATTTTAGCAGTTTTGTACTTCTTCTTGCGGAACCCCTGCACTGTACTGGCGGAACCCTGGTTGAAAACCACTGAGTTAGACACAGTCAGTTAGACACTAGTTAGACCAGTGCTTTTCAATCTTTTTGCTGGAGCGGAACCCCAAGGAAACATCCACTGGCTCGAGGAACCCCTGTGCAATAATTTAATAGTCTTATGCACACATATCTGCACAGGAGACTTAAAATTACTGCCGATTTTAGCAGTTTTTGTAATTCTTGCGGAACCCCTGCACTGTACTGGCGGAACCCTGGTTGAAAACCACTGAGTTAGACACAGTCAGTTAGACACTAGTTAGACCAGTGCTTTTCAATCTTTTTGCTGGAGCGGAACCCCAAGAAACATCCCACTGGCTCGAGGAACCCCTGTGCAATAATTAATAGTCTTATGCCACACATATCTGCACAGGAGACTTAAAAATTACTGCCGATTTTAGCAGTTTTGTAACTTCTTGCGGAACCCCTGCACTGTACTGGCGGAACCCTGGTTGAAAACCACTGAGTTACACAGTCATTAGACACTAGTTAGACCACGTGCTTTTCAATCTTTTTGCTGGAGCGGAACCCCAAGGAAACATCCCACTGGCTCGAGGAACCCCTGTGCAATAATTTAATAGTCTTATGCACACATACCTGCACAGGAGAATTAAAAATTACTGCCGATTTTAGCAGTTTTGTAACTTCTTGCGGAACCCCTGCACTGTACTGGCGGAACCCTGGTTGAAAACCACTGAGTTAGACACAGTCAGTTAGACACTAGTTAGACCAGTGCTTTTCAATCTTTTTGCTGGAGCGGAACCCCAAGGAAACATCCCACTGGCTCGAGGAACCCCTGTGCAATAATTTAATAGTCTTATGCACACATATCTGCACAGGAGACTTAAAATTACTGCCGATTTAGAGCGTTTTGTAACTTCTTGCGGAACCCCTGCACTGTACTGGCGGAACCCTGGTTGAAAACCACTGAGTTAGACACAGTCAGTTAGACACTAGTTAGAACAGTGCTTTTCAATCTTTTTGCTGGAGCGGAACCCCAAGGAAACATCCCACTGGCTCGAGGAACCCCTGTGCAATATTTAATAGTCTTATGCACACATATCTGCACAGGAGACTTAAAATTACTGCCGATTTTAGCAGTTTTGTAACTTCTTGCGGAACCCCTGCACTGTACTGGCGGAACCCTGGTTGAAAACCACTGAGTTAGACAGTCAGTAGACACTAGTTAGACCAGTGCTTTTCAATCTTTTTGCTGGAGCGGAACCCCAAGGAAACATCCCACTGGCTCGAGGAACCCCTGTGCAATAATTTAATAGTCTTATGCACACATATCTGCACAGGAGACTTAAAAATTACTGCCGATTTTAGCAGTTTTGTAACTTCTTGCGGAACCCCTGCACTGTACTGGCGGAACCCTGGTTGAAAACCACTGAGTTAGACACAGTCAGTTAGACACTAGTTAGACCAGTGCTTTTCAATCTTTTTGCTGGAGCGGAACCCCAAGGAAACATCCCACTGGCTCGAGGAACCCCTGTGCAATAATTTAATAGTCTTATGCACACATACCTGCACAGGAGAATTAAAAATTACTGCCGATTTTAGCAGTTTTGTAACTTCTTGCGGAACCCCTGCACTGTACTGGCGGAACCCTGGTTGAAAACCACTGAGTTAGACACAGTCAGTTAGACACTAGTTAGACCAGTGCTTTTCAATCTTTTTGCTGGAGCGGAACCCCAAGGAAACATCCCACTGGCTCGAGGAACCCCTGTGCAATAATTTAATAGTCTTATGCACACATATCTGCACAGGAGACTTAAAAATTACTGCCGATTTTAGCAGTTTTGTAACTTCTTGCGGAACCCCTGCACTGTACTGGCGGAACCCTGGTTGAAAACCACTGAGTTAGACACAGTCAGTTAGACACTAGTTAGACCAGTGCTTTTCAATCTTTTTGCTGGAGCGGAACCCCAAGGAAACATCCCACTGGCTCGAGGAACCCCTGTGCAATGATTTAATAGTCTTATGCACACATACCTGCACAGGAGACTTAAAAATTACTGCCGATTTTAGCAGTTTTGTAACTTCTTGCGGAACCCCTGGACTGTACTGGCAGAACCCTAAGGTTCCGCGGAACCCTGGTTGAAAACCACTGATTTAGACACAGTCAGTTAGGCACTAGTTAGACCAGTGCTTTTCAATCTTTTTGCTGGAGCAGAACCCCCAAGGAAACATTCCACTGGCTCGAGGAACCCCTGTGCAATAATTTGATTGTCTTATGCACACATATCTGCACAGAAGAATTAAAAATTACTGCCGATTTTAGCAGTTTTGTAACTTCTTGCGGAACCCCTGCACTGTACTGGCGGAACCCTGGTTGAAAACCACTGAGTTAGACACAGTCAGTTAGACTAAGGTTCCACAGAACCCTGGTTGAAAACCACTGAAGTAGACATTTAGACTGGTAGACAGTAGACAGGTAAACAGATAGTATAACACATTACCTCCTCCCCACAAGGCATCAAAATTCCTGTTCAAGTCTGTACCATTGCAGCCTCCCGCCTGTGGTCTTGTATTCTTTCGCCACATTCTATCCTGAAAATATACATGTAATGAGAGCTTTTTTTTTTTTTTGCATGATACACATATAATATTTCGTTTTTGGATTTGGTTTGCAAGATTCTTTATATGAGTTTGTGTGTTGAAGCTTATTCTGTTGTGTCAAGAGTCGAGACTATTGAAAAGGTTGCAAGATGCAACGGAAATTTTAGGAAAATATAAATTAAGAAATAAGTGGAAATTTTACCAGTGAGTGTGTTACATTATAAGGCACAAAAAGAAAATGGCTCTCCCCAGACACAACAGAATATGCTTCAACACACGAACTCACATAGAGAATCTTGCAAACCAAATCCCAAAACGATATATATCTAAATATATATATATATAAGTACATATATATGTACATATATATATATATATATATATATATATATATATATATATATATATATAAATAAATGAAAGAATGGAGTTGAACTACGATTTAACAAAATTTTGTTAAATCGTCGTTAAACTCCATTCTTTCATTTATTTATAGTAAAAAAAACACACAAATTTCCACACGAAAATACGTGATCTCTGCCCTTGGCATGTAGCTTCAACCATGTTTTCTGACGTGTATTTGCTACCCGGGTATCGGTTAACCGAATTATCCATACTAGGATAATTCATTCAACTACTTAAATATATATATATATATATATATATATATATATCGTTTTGGGATTTGGTGTAAATAACGGGCAGAGTCAAGACTATTGAAAAAGTTGCAAGACGCAACGATAATTTTAGGAAAATAAAAATAAGAAATAAGTGGAAATTTTATCGGTGAGTGTGTTACATTATTAGGCACAAAAAGAAAATGACTCTCCCCAGGCATAAGAGTATATATATAATACAAAACTTCGTTAAAATACAAATCCGAAACCAAAAAAAAACAAAAAAAAAACAAACACAAACATTACTAAAGAAAGAAAAAAAATGGAAAAAAGAGGTAAAAGAGGAAGAAAGAAAGAAAGAAAAAAGTAAAAACAGTAATTCAACACCAAGTGCCCCAACTGGCCACACACCACAAGGTTATAGGTTATACGTACACACAAAGGAAACGTATACATGCAAATTTGCTTTATTGTGGTGTATTTACATTAAGTATCGGTGAAGGACAGAGTCTCCAACACTGAGGTGCTTCACAGAGCAGAAATGCCTGGAATCGAAGCCCTCATCATGAAGGCCCAGCTCCGGTGGATTGAACATGTAGTTCGAATGGACGATGCACGATTCATGATTGTAAGGTCGTGAGTTCAATTCCGGTGGCGCGTTGTGTCCTTGAGCAAGACACTTTATTTCACATTGCTCCAATCCACTCAGCTGGCAAAATTTGAGTTGTACCTGTATTTCAAAGGCCAGCCTTGTCACACACTGTGTCACGCTGAATCTCTCTGAGAACTATGTGAAGAGTACACGCGTCTGTGGAGTACTCAGCCACTTGCACGTTAATTTCACAGCAAGCTGTTCCGTTGATCATATCAGCTGGGACCCTCGTCGTTGCAACCGACGGAGTGCTCCTATGGGGGAAGGAATAGTAGATGTAGTAGCAGAACTTGATATAACATGTGATGAAGGGCCATACCATTGTATGTGTCATATGATAGCCATCAGGGTTTGTGACAGGAACAAACAACCAATCATATTTCTCCAATAAGTCCGTGACTTCCTTATCGACGTTCCGTTTAGTTGCAAACTGTTAAAAGATATAAAGAAGCAATAGATATACAATATATATTAGAAAAACCACAAGAAGCGCTTCAAGGACAGTCTCAAAGTCTCTCTCAAAGACTTCTCCATCGGCACAGAGACTTGGGAGACACTTGCTGCCGACCACTCATCCTGGCGCAGCGCAATCACCACAGGAGCAGGACAGCCGAGGAGAGACGGATTCAGTCAGCAGAACAGAAACGCCAGATGCGGAAAGCCAGAGCCACCTGCACCAATAGCGCAGCCCCTACCCACTTCTGCCCCACCTGTGGGAGGGGCTTTCTTGCCCGGTATTGGCCTCACCAGCCACCTCCGGTCTCATAGCAGCAATTCCACCAAATGATGTCAATGGTCATCTTCAAACCCGAAGGACGAACATTAGAAAAACCACCTTTTATCAATTCAAAATGAACAGTTAAATTACACCATCTAAAAAATTACGTATAATAGAAATATTAAACACACAAAAGCCGTTCGTTTCACTTCAACATTTAAGCTTAATTTGTCAATCAAATAAGTTTAATTAGTTTAATTAAACTTAAATATTGAAGTGAATCGAACGGCTTTTGTGTGTTTCTTAAATGGCTTACAAACACTTTCAACGCTGCAATTGTTTTCGTTTCAGCACACGATCTCAGATCAAATCACTTGCTATGCAAGTACATCTCCGTAAATAGAATATTAAAATTAAAATTAAAATTAAAATAATATACCGATGATTAAGTAAATTGCAAAAAAATAATAAAAACGTATATTACACTTTTATTATACGTTTTATTACGTTTTTATTATGTTTTTATCATTTTTTTGCAATTTACTTAATCATCGGTATATTATTGTTATTTTAATTTTAATATTTCTATTATATGTAATTTTCTAGATGGTGTAATTTAATTGTTCATTTTGAATTGATAAAAGGTGATTTTTCTAATTTATATATATAAATAGTGGTTTTGTCTCTAATATATATAATATATATATATATATAATATATATATATATATATATATATATATATATCGTTTTGGGATTTGGTGTAAATAACGGGCAGAGTCAAGACTATTGAAAAAGTTGCAAGACGCAACGATAATTTTAGGAAAATAAAAATAAGAAATAAGTGGAAATTTTATCGGTGAGTGTGTTACATTATTAGGCACAAAAAGAAAATGACTCTCCCCAGGCATAAGAGTATATATATAATACAAAACTTCGTTAAATACAAATCCGAAACCAAAAAAAAACAAAAAAAAAACAAACACAAACATTACTAAAGAAAGAAAAAATGGAAAAAAGAGGTAAAAGAGGAAGAAAGAAAGAAGGAAAAAAGTAAAAACAGTAATTCAACACCAAGTGCCCCAACTGGCCACACACCACAAGGTTATAGGTTATACGTACACACAAAGGAAACGTATACATGCAAATTTGCTTTATTGTGGTGTATTTACATTAAGTATCGGTGAAGGACAGAGTCTCCAACACTGAGGTGCTTCACAGAGCAGAAATGCCTGGAATCGAAGCCCTCATCATGAAGGCCCAGCTCCGGTGGATTGAACATGTAGTTCGAATGGACGATGCACGATTCATGATTGTAAGGTCGTGAGTTCAATTCCCGGTGGCGCGTTGTGTCCTTGAGCAAGACACTTTATTTCACATTGCTCCAATCCACTCAGCTGGCAAAATTTGAGTTGTACCTGTATTTCAAAGGGCCAGCCTTGTCACACACTGTGTCACGCTGAATCTCTCTGAGAACTATGTGAAGAGTACACGCGTCTGTGGAGTACTCAGCCACTTGCACGTTAATTTCACAAGCAAGCTGTTCCGTTGATCATATCAGCTGGGACCCTCGTCGTTGCAACCGACGGAGTGCTCCTATGGGGGAAGGAATAGTAGATGTAGTAGCAGAACTTGATATAACATGTGATGAAGGGCCATACCATTGTATGTGTCATATGATAGCCATCAGGGTTTGTGACAGGAACAAACAACCAATCATATTTCTCCAATAAGTCCGTGACTTCCTTATCGACGTTCCGTTTAGTTGCAAACTGTTAAAAGATATAAAGAAGCAATAGATATACAATATATATTAGAAAAACCACAAGAAGCGCTTCAAGGACAGTCTCAAAGTCTCTCTCAAAGACTTCTCCATCGGCACAGAGACTTGGGAGACACTTGCTGCCGACCACTCATCCTGGCGCAGCGCAATCACCACAGGAGCAGGGACAGCCGAGGAGAGACGGATTCAGTCAGCAGAACAGAAACGCCAGATGCGGAAAGCCAGAGCCACCTGCACCAATAGCGCAGCCCCTACCCACTTCTGCCCCACCTGTGGGAGGGGCTTTCTTGCCCGGTATTGGCCTCACCAGCCACCTCCGGTCTCATAGCAGCAATTCCACCAAATGATGTCAATGGTCATCTTCAAACCCGAAGGACGAACATTAGAAAAACCACCTTTTATCAATTCAAAATGAACAGTTAAATTACACCATCTAAAAAATTACGTATAATAGAAATATTAAACACACAAAAGCCGTTCGTTTCACTTCAACATTTAAGCTTAATTTGTCAATCAAATAAGTTTAATTAGTTTAATTAAACTTAAATATTGAAGTGAATCGAACGGCTTTTGTGTGTTTCTTAAATGGCTTACAAACACTTTCAACGCTGCAATTGTTTTCGTTTCAGCACACGATCTCAGATCAAATCACTTGCTATGCAAGTACATCTCCGTAAATAGAAATATTAAAATTAAAATTAAAATTAAAATAATATACCGATGATTAAGTAAATTGCAAAAAAATAATAAAAACGTATATTACACTTTTATTATACGTTTTATTACGTTTTTATTATGTTTTTATCATTTTTTTGCAATTTACTTAATCATCGGTATATTATTGTTATTTTAATTTTAATATTTCTATTATATGTAATTTTCTAGATGGTGTAATTTAATTGTTCATTTTGAATTGATAAAAGGTGATTTTTCTAATTTATATATATAATAGTGGTTTTGTCTCTAATATAATATAATATATATTATATATATATATATATTATATATATATATATATAATATATATATATATATTATATTGTGTGAAATTTGATTTAGCATTTCTAAATTGAATCCTGTAAGTTAGGATTAATATTCCATCAAATAATTATTATATATATATATATTATATATATATATATACATATATACACAGGGTGTGTAAGGTATTTGAGGACATACCTTTCTTGGGACATTGCTGCATTTTTTCCTAATTCCAAACTTACAGGGAAAAATTCAATTTAGCAATTCTAAATCAAATTTCACAATATATAATATATGTATATAATTAAGAGAAATAACCTCTATTAAGTAAATCAATTGATAGTGAAAGATATAATCTATATTAAATCATATAGAAAAAAATTTTAATATTTTGTAATAAATCTTTATATATAAAAGTGAAGTTGTGTGTCTGTCTCCTACGATTTAGATTCCTAACTACTCCCACATTTTGCAGTGCAGTTTAACCAAAACCGGGTATCTTATAGTCGTGATTAATATCGAGCCCTTCTGGGTATTAGCGCATGTCTACGATGAGTCTACAATTTTAAAAATAATTTACCATCATTTTTTCCATTTTAATGCATTTTTTCGCTATTATATAAGGGAAGTAACTCTCTAAAAATGTCTACGATGAGTCAATGATTTAAAAAAAAATTTACCATCATTTTTTTTTTCCATTTTTGATGCATTTTTTTGCTATTTTTTGGCTATAACTCTCTAAAAATGCTTATATAGTTATTTCCCTTACAAACCCGAGCAACGCCGGGCGATACTGCTAGTATATTATAATATATTGAGACAAAGAATTTATTTAAATAACAGGGCTGTAAGGCACACACACACACACACACACACACATACAAATATGCTGATGTGTATATATATATATATCAGTTTCAGGTATAATTCTTGTTCAGTTCAGTTCGTCTTTTTTTCATGGTACCCACAAACCAAATGTGGTTTTTTTTCACCTCCAATAACATAAAGCAGTTGCCATATTTAATACCAAGTGCAAAACTGCTTGGTAAAATTGGCTGTAATGGATAAAAATACATACATACATACATACATACATACATACGTATATATATATATATATATATATGTATATGTATATATGTATGTATTTTTGTATAAATATATATATATATATATCTTTCTCTCTTTTCTCTTTTACTTGTTTCAGCACCGCCTTTAGCCGAACAAATCGACCCCAGGACTTATTCTTTGTAAGCCTAGTACTTATTCTATCGGTCTCTTTTGCCGAACCGCTAAGTAACGGGAATATAAACACAACAGCATCGGGGATCAAGCGATTTGGGGTGGGGGCAAACACAGACGCTCAAACATACACACACATACATACATATATATATATATATATACATATATACGACGATCTTCTTTCAGTTTTCATCGGCCAAATCCACTCAAAAGGCTTTGGTCAGCCTGAGGCTATAGTAGAAGACACTTGCCCAAGGTGCCACACAGTGGAACTGAACCCGGGACCATGTGGTTCATAAGCAAGCTACTTACCACACAGCCACTCCACTACATAAAACTATTTGAGAAATGGAAACAGAATGATATGCTTATGGAATCTCTTTACTCTTTTACTCTTTTACTTGTTTCAGTCATTTGACTGCGGCCATGCTGGAGCACCGCCTTTAATCGAGCAACTCGACCCCGGGACTTATTCTTTTGTAAGCCCAGTACTTATTCTATCGGTCTCTTTTGCCGAACCGCTAAGTAACGGGGACATAAACACACCAGCATCGGTTGCCAAGCAATGACAGGGGGACAAACACAGACACACAAACACACACACATACATATATATATATATATACGACAGGCTTCTTTCAGTTTCCGTCTACCAAATCCACTCACAAGGCTTCGGTCGGCCCGAGGCTATAGCAGAAGACACTTGCCCAAGATGATACGCAGTGGGACTGAACCCGGAACCATGTGGTTGGTTAGCAAGCTACTTACCACACAGCCACTCCTGCGCCTATATATATATATACATATATACGATGGGCTTCTTTCAGTTTCCGTCTACCAAATCCACTCACAAGGCTTCGGTCGGCCCGGGGCTATAGCAGAAGACACTTGCCCAAGATGCCACACAGTGGGACTGAACCCGGAACCATGTGGTTGGTTAGCAAGCTACTTACCACACAGCCACTCCGGCGCCTATATGATTGACTAAAAATCCACATAGGAAACGTCCCAAAATTGTTGTAAACCAATGGGTGAAGCAAAGAATAAGAAAAATTTAAGGAGGTATATCTTACACTTTCAATGACTTTTAGGGTGGAAGCAATTGCGATCCATTCACGGCTGTGCATTCCTGCTTCAACGATGATTGTGTCCTTTCCAGGGCCAACGGAAAACTGTTTGAAATTGAAAATACAGATTAGCAAAGGTTTTACAGCATGGCAGACTGGGTTACATTCTTTTGGAGCTGTGGTGTGTTGGTGCTTCTGTTTGGTGGTAATGTGTTGTAGAGTAATGTGGAAACGGTGGTTTGGTGTCATCTTGCAGTGTTGCAGTATGGTATGGTGGTATGGTATGGTGACGTGGTGGTGTACTGTGCTGTTGTGAAGGCAGCTAGCTGGCAGAACCGTTAGCACACCAGGCGAAATGCTTAGGAGTATTTCATCTGCCGCTGTTACGTTCTGAGTTCAAATTCCGCCGAGGTCGACATTGCCTTTCATCCTTTCGGGGTCAATAAATTAAGTACCAGTTACGCACTGGGGTCGATATAAATAGGTATTTCATCTGCCGCTACGTTCTGAGTTCAAATTCCACCGAGGTTAACTTTGCCTTTCATCCTTTCGGGGTCGATTAAATAAGTACCAGTTAAGTACTGGGGTCGATATAATCGGCTTAATCCGTTTGTCTGTCCTTGTTTGTCCCCTCTGTGTTTAGCCCCTTGTGGGTAGTAAAGAAATAGGTATTTCGTCTGTCGTTACGTTCTGAGTTCAAATTCCGCCGAAGTCGACTTTGCCTTTCATCCTTTCGACTTAATCCGTTTGTCTGTCCTTGTTTGTCCCCTCTGTGTGTAGCCCCTTGTGGGCAGTGAAGAAATTGGTATACAGTGTTGTTGTGTAGAAGAACTGATATAAGATTGTTATACTGTAGTTTTGGGGTATGAACATGCACAAGTAGGTGGACTGAAAAGTTTATAACTTGAGTATGAAGGGGTGAGACTAGAACTGGGAAACCTTGTATTCATTAATTTTATCCCTTATCAATAACTACATAGTTTCTTTCTGAGCAATCACACACAAACACACACACACATTTGTACATATATATATTAGAGACCTCCTTCGGTCACGACACTGACCATGGGATTGCACCTAGAAAGTTACCCTCCCAGGCACAAGTCTGGGCAAGGTTGTTTATGGAAGACCAGCAGTCGCCCATGCATACCGGCCTCTGCTCTCCACGCCACCAGTGTTATCCAAGGGAAAGGCAAAGTGCTTTTCTAGTTGCTGTTGTTTGTTTGTTTGTTTGTTTGTTTGTTGAGTGAAGCGGTCTTCGTCCCTTGGGAGAAGTCCGAAACGAGGTCTTTTGCTATTTGTAAGACCCGCAGAAGAGAAATCAGATCAACCCCCGACACCAAGAGCATTGACGGATGGATGAATGCGCATCCAGGCTCAGCGGTTGCGTAGGAAGTCGGGGACAAGAAACAGGATGAAAGAGTGAGAGAAAGTTGGGGTGAAAGAGTACAACAGGGGTCGCCACCACCCTCTGCCGGAGCCTCGTGGAGCCTTAGGTGTTTTTGCTCAATAAACACATACAACGCCTGATCTGGGGATCGAAACCGTGATCCTCCGACCGCGAGTCCGCTGCACTAACCACTGGGCCATTGCACCTCCACACACACATATATATAAGAAAATAAAGGAGCAACAATTAACCCTTAGAAGTTGATTCTTAGTATTAAAAGCTTTAGGTGTTTTTGCACAATAAACACACACAACGTCTGGTCTGGGAATCAAAACCGCGATCCTCCGACCACGAGTCCACTGGGCCATTACGCCTCCACTGCTCTGCTATTGTTGTCTGTAAAAAGTCAACACAGTTGTCCTTGTGCTTTGATAAAATTCATTAAATGTTTGTGGTTATTCAGTTACCCATTTTCATTCACCACCACAGACCCATTTTCATTCACCAGCTCAACCATTCACCACCACAGACCAGCCCACAACCTTCAGACTGCGACGTGGTTATCTCTGCTTAACAATTTGAAAGTGGGGCTTCTACTGTCTACTCCAATGAACTGTGACAGATATTTTATCTTGAGATTAGAGATAAATACAAAGCTGAATTGAATGAATGAATGAATATATATATATAAATATGTGTGTATGTATGTACAGGTATGAAAATATATATGCATGTACGTATATGTATATATATATATAAATATGTGTGTATGTATGTATGTACACGTATGAAAATATATAAGCATGTATGTATATGTATGTACATATATATACATTTATATATGCGTGCATGTATATGTATACAAATGTATGTTATGTATATGTGTGTATGTATATATATATATATATATGTATATATATATATATATATATATAATTATAAATATTAGGGAATAAATCCAAATTTACAGGGAAAAAAATCAGATTTAGGATTAAATCCAATTTTATAGTAAAATATTATAAAATATTATTAGAGACAAAACCACTATTTTGCAAAACAAACAAGGAAAGACTTAATCAATACATAAAATTTTAATAAATAGTCAAAAAAACCGCCACTACAATTGTTTCTTGTCTTGATCGACAATCTTCAGGTGGACTTCCAATAAGTCAGTTTCAAATTATGAATTTTGGAAACTGACTTATTGGAAGTCCACCTGAAGATTGTCGATCAAGACAAGAAACAATGTAGTGGCGGTTTTTTGACTATTTATTAAAATTTTATGTATTGATTAAGTCTTTCCTTGTTGTTTTGCAAAATAGTGGTTTTGTCACTATAATATTTTATATATATATACATATATATATATATTATGTATATATATATATATATATATATGTATATATATATATATACATATGTATATATATATTGGCATACATACATTATATGAAAATACATATAAGGTCTTGTATTGTTTATCGTAGTAATGTTCTACATACATTGATTTAGCTGAGTTCAAAAGTTATATATGTCAAAAGTTATATATATATATGCCAGTGTGTCATTGATAATGTTGATAAAATTATTAGGGATCAAATTTGTAATATAGTAAATTATGTACAATAGATATAGATATACAGATATAGGCATGGCTATGTGGTAAGGAGTTTGCTTTCCGACCACATACATCCAGGTTCAGTCCCACTGTATGGTACCTTTGGAAAGTGTCTTCTCCTATTGTCTCAGGTTAACCAATGCCTTGTGAATGGATTTAATAGATGGAAACTGAAAGAAGCCCATTGCATGTGTTTATATATATATATACATATATATATACTCTTTTACTCTTTTACTTGTTT
>NC_043026.1:3580264-3592500 GCF_006345805.1 Octopus sinensis
TGTTAACAACAAACAAGATGTGGACAAATATCCGTCAAATGTAAAGTGTTAAAAACAAACAAGATGAGGACAAATATCTGTCAAATGTAAAGTGTTAAAAACAAATAAGATGAGGACAAATATCTGTCAAATGTAAAGTGTTAAAAACAAACAAGATGAGGACAAATATCTGTCAAATGTAAAGTGTTATCAACAAGCAAGATGAGGACAAATATCCGTCAAATGTAAAGTGTTAACAACAAGCAAGTTGAGGACAAATATCCGTCAAATGTAAAGTGTTAACAACAAACAAGATGAGGACAAACATCCGTCAAATGTAAAGTGTTAACAACAAACAAGATGAGGACAAATATCCGTCAAGTGTAAAGTGTTAAAAACAAACAAGATGAGGACAAATATCTGTCAAATGTAAAGTGTTATCAACAAGCAAGATGAGGACAAATATCCGTCAAATGTAAAGTGTTAACAACAAACAAGATGTGGACAAATATCCGTCAAGTGTAAAGTGTTAACAACAAACAAGATGAGGACAAACATCCGTCAAATGTAAAGTGTTAACAACAAACAAGATGAGGACAAATATCCGTCAAGTGTAAAGTGTTAACAACCAACAAGATGAGGACAAACATCTGTCAAATGTAAAGTGTTAACAACAAACAAGATGAGGACAAATATCCGTCAAGTGTAAAGTGTTAACAACAAGCAAGATGTGGACAAACATCCGTCAAATGTAAAGTGTTAACAACAAACAAGATGAGGACAAATATCCGTCAAGTGTAAAGTGTTAACAACAAGCAAGATGAGGACAAACATCCGTCAAATGTAAAGTGTTAACAACAAGCAAGTTGAGGATAAATATCCGTCAAATATAAAGTGTTAACAACAAGCAAGTTGAGGACAAATATCCGTCAAGTGTAAAGTGTTAACAACAAGCAAGATGAAGACAATGCAAAGTGTAAACTGACATAGCAGACATACAAACATAGTAAATGTACCTATTTCTTTATAGTCTGAAAAAACAAACATCCTTAATCAATTTTCAACCATTAATTGGAGCCTCATTAGAGGTGTCTACATCACTTGACAAATCTCAGAAAAACAAGTTGCCATTCTGTTTATATACAGATGAAATCCAGTAACTCCAGAGAACTGGGGCGACTAACGTGCATGCTATTAGTGTTTCATGCTTTATTTAACATTAGTGGTCTACCAACGAGGAACTCATTTCACACAAAGTTCATTTATATATATATATATAGTAGACAGTTTGGAGATGATGTACAGGTATTAGTTTCATGGTCCCTTGGCTTGGCAGTGTTGAAGAGGGTGACTGTAGTGGTAAAAGTTTTGTCTCATGTACTGTTGTAGAGGCAGAAATCCACTGAGTCGAAACAGGTGAGTGCCAAGTAGGTTAGTGCCAAATGCTTGAATGAACTTTCTGTGAAATGAGTTCCTCGTTGGCAGACCACTAATATTAAATAAAGCATGAAACACTAAAACAATTGTACCAAATTACCGGAGTCATTCTTGTTGCTTATTTTTTATAATAATCACCCCACAAATTTTTATGGATAACACCATTCAAAATTCCGGTGCATCTAAATTAAGTACCATATTCATTTGAATCTAAATTGTTGCTGAACTTATATATATATATATATATATATATATAATTATTATTTGAGGGAATAAAATCCAAACTTACAAGGAAAAAAATTCAATTTAGAAGTACTAAATCAAATTTCACACTATATAATATATATATATAAAATTAGAAAAAAACTCACCTTTTATCAATTCAAAATGAATAATTAAATTACACCATCTAGAAAATTACATATAATAGAAAAGTTAAAATTAAAATAACAATAAAATGTAAATATTAAGTAAATTGCAAAAATAATAATAAAAATGTAATAAAAATGTATATAATAGGTAGAAAAACATTTTTATTATTATTTTGGCAATTTACTTAATATTTACATTTTATTGTTATTTTAATTTTAACTTTTCTATATATGTAATTTTCTAGATGGTGTAATTTAATTATTCATTTTGAATTGATATAAGGTGTTTTTTTTCTAATCTTATATATAATATATATATAATTATAATAAAGGGTTAATTGCACACAAGTTGCTTAAACCACATACCGAAAATATTAGAAATAGCAGCCAAATAGGTTACCATTACTACTACTAGAAAAATAAGTCTCCACAAACAAACGGAGACTTATTTTTCTAGTAGTAGTAATGGTACTTATTTGGCTGCTATTTCTAATATTTTCGGTATGTGGTTTAAGCAACTTGTTGCAATTACCCTTTATTATAATTATATATAATCTTTACCGAATATGGTCCTTTCCATACCGAAAAAACTACAAGGTGAAATTTATTAATTTTATAAATTAATTATATTTCACCCTTATGTGTGTGTATATATCTTTATATATAAAAGAGAGGTTTTGTGTCTGTCTCCTACGATTTAGATTCCTAACTACTCCCACATTTTGCGGTGCAGTTTAACCAAAACCGGGTATCTTATAGTCGTGATTCATATCGAGCCCTTCTGGGTATTAGCATGCGTCGACGATGAGTCTATGATTTTTAAAAAAATTTACCATCATTTTTTTCCATTTTAATGCATTTTTTCGCTATTATATAAGGGAAGTAACTCTCTAAAAATGTCTACGATGAGTCAACGATTTAAAAAAAAATTTACCATAATTTTTTTTCCATTTTAATGCATTTTTTGGCTATTTTTTGGCTATAACTCTCTAAAAACGCTTATATAGTTATTTCCCTTACAAACCCGAGCAACGCCGGCGATACTGCTAGTATATATATATATATATATATATATTATATAAAAGGCTTAGTAAAATAAATTACTTTGCCGCATACTGAACTCATTAGAATAGCAGCTAAAAAACTTTTTAAGGCTATTTCTAATACTTAAAGAAAATCTCTCTCATATATAGTGTTTGCTTAATTCAACTCACAAAAGTTTGGGGTAAGGACATCGAAAAATCAAATGCTAAGGTTATTCGAGAACGTACGTTTCAAGATTAGTCAAAACAACATTTCTATCATCGGCTCAGAAATTCCTTGGTTTGGATTTGGAAACACTGAAAATAAGAACATACCCTTTCGAAGATCTGCTTCCAACTAACAGTGCCAACAAATTCAAAATAAGCAAGCGAAGAATCTCTGTTCTCCCCTTTCCACCAGCGTGGGTTAAAATCATCAAACAATATGCTTATTTCGGTAAAATCCGAAGCATTAATCAGAGGGAGATTAATTACAATTTCAACAATTGAGGGCAAAATTAATTAATTATTAATCAATTTCACCAAGTGTTCAGTATGCAAAGGGACCATTCAAGGCGAATTCAAATTATTACATTATATAAAAGGGCTTAGTAAAATAAATTACTTTGCCGCATACTGAACTCATTAGAAATAGCAGCTAAAAAACTTTTTTAAGGCTATTTCTAATACTTAAAGAAAATCTCTCTCATATATAGTGTTTGCTTAATTCAACTCACAAAAGTTTGGGGGTAAGGACATCGAAAAATCAAATGCTAAGGTTATTCGAGAACGTACGTTTCAAGATTAGTCAAAACAACATTTCTATCATCGGCTCAGAAATTCCTTGGTTTGGATTTGGAAACACTGAAAATAAGAACATACCCTTTCGAAGATCTGCTTCCAACTAACAGTGCCAACAAATTCAAAATAAGCAAGCGAAGAATCTCTGTTCTCCCCTTTCCACCAGCGTGGGTTAAAATCATCAAACAATATGCTTATTTCGGTAAAATCCGAAGCATTAATCAGAGGGAGATTAATTACAATTTCAACAATGAGTTAGGGGTTATGCAACAGTCTAAGGGATAAAGGTATCTGTAGGTACTACTAGTGTATTACCTAACTATGTATAGGCCTTGCTGTAAGGTTAACAGTAGTTGGTAATTTAAATGGTAAACTGTGGTTTAGTATATTTTGATAAGAAAAGGAACGGAGGAACAATTAACTATTTTAAGTTGGTCATTGGTATTAAAAAGTCATAATTTAATTATAAAGAAATGGAGTAACAATTAACAATTAAAAGTTGATCACTGGAATTAAAAGGTCATAGATTAATTGTAATTTAACTACAATTAAACGATGACCTTTTAATATATCAAGGATCAACTTCTCAGGGTTAATTGTTGCTCCTTCTTTTTTCTTATATGTTGTGTGTGTGTGTGGTGTGTGTGGAGGTGCAATGGCCCAGTGGTTAGGGCAGCAGACTCGCGGTCGTAGGATCGCGGTTTCGATTTCTAGACCAGACGTTGTGTGTGTTTAATGAGCGAAAACACCTAAAGCTTTTAATACCAAGGATCAACTTCTAAGGGTTAATTGTTGCTCCTTTTCTTCTTATATATATGTGTGTGTGTGTGTGTGTGTGTGGAGGTGCAATGGCCCAGTGGTTAGTGCAGCGGACTCGCGGTCGTAGGATCGCGGTTTCGATTCCCAGACCGGGCGTTGTGAGTGTTTATTGAGCGAAAACACCTAAAGCTCCACGAGGCTCCGGCAGGGGGTCGTGGCGATCCCTGCTGTACTCTTTCACCACAACTTTCTCTCACTCTTTCTTCTGTTGGCCTGCTTGCTTAGCCAGTGGGGTGACACCATTTAAAGGCTAAAACAATGCAAAGTGCATTGTGACCAGCGATGTGTAACAACATCTGATAGCCTGGTTGGTCACATGATCATGTGATATATATATATATATATTTTGGCGCAAATGTTCTTTTTTATACGCCACCGAGTTTACAATCCTGTAAATAATAGAAATGGTATTTTTATATAAGCTTAAAGCTTATGGCGATCACTGTGCAATGACTAAGGAAAATAGTCTAATAAAGGGGCATATAAGCCCTCGACAGAAGAGGGAGACTTGAGAGACATGGGTTGGACGATTTTGACTGAGGGCTGGTGAACCAGATGGCTGCACCAGGCCCCAATCTTGATCTGGCAGAGTTTCTACAGCTGGATGCTCTTCCTAATGCCAACCACTCCAAGAGTGTAGTGGGTGCTTTTTATGTGCCACCAACACGGGGGCCAGTAAGGTGGTACTGGCAATGACCTAGCTCGAATAAATTTACAAGTGCCACCAGCACAGGTGCCAGTGAAGCAACGTTGGTAACGATCATGCTCGAATGGTGCTCTTTTACGTGCCACTGGTACGGAAGGCAGTTGACTGCTCTGGCAACGATCACGCTCAGGTGGTGCTCTTGGCACCCTACTAGCACGGGCCACAAGTGCAGTAAGGTACGACGCTGGTACGATCACGCTCGAATGGTGCCCTTTAAATGCCACTGGTACGGAAGCCAGTTGGCTGCTCTGGCAATGATCACGCTCGGATGGTGCTCTTGGCACCCTACTAGCACGGGCACAAGTGCCAGTTAGGCGATGCTGGTAACAATCATGTTCGAATGGTGCCCTTTTACGTGCCACGGGTACAGAAGCCAGTTGGCTGCTCTGGCAACGATCACGCTCGGATGGTGCTCTTAGCACCCTATTAGCACAGGCATAAGTGCCAGAAATATGTCACAACTATTTTAGTTGTAAAATACAAATATTTTAGAAAATAGCATTTTGTTATTCCTGATTTTTAGATCTTAATGTTTACCTTTTAATTTTCTTAAAAATCAATTAAGAAATAGCATACCCTGCTATATTCATTACTTAATCAGCACTAGGTATTAAGAAATTTAATAACATAGACAAATTAAAAAAACTTGAATAAAATAATTTTTAAATTTCTATAATTATTACATAAATTCTATATATAGGTGCAGGAGTGGCTGTGTGGTAAGTAGCTTGCTAACCAACCACATGGTTCCGGGTTCAGTCCCACTGCGTGGCATCTTCTGCTATAGCTCCGGGGCGACCAATGCCTTGTGAGTGGATTTGGTAGACGGAAACTGAAAGAAGCCTATCGTATATTGTATATATATATATGTGTGTGTGTGTTATGTCTGTGTTTGTCCCCCTAGCATTGCTTGACAACCGATGCTGGTGTGTTTACGTACCCGTCACTTAGCGGTTCGGCATAAGAGACCGATAGAATAAGTACTGGGCTTAAAAAGAATAAGTCCCGGGGTCGATTTGCTCGACTAAAGGCGGTGCTCCAGCATGGCCACAGTCAAATGACTGAAACAAGTAAAAGAATAAAAGAATAAAAAAAAAAGAAAGAATATCTAATGAAGTTATTAATTGTATACTTACTCTACAATAAATTTTAAGAATTTGGTAATTTTCACATCTTTTTCTACGAGAATTCTACTCCACCTAATCATCATCATCATCATCATTTAATGTCCATTTTCCATGCTAGCATGGGTAGGATGGTTCAACCGGGGTCTGGAAGCCATGGAGGCTGCACCAGGCTCCAGTCTGATCTGGCAGTGTTTCTACAGCTGGATGCCCTTCCTAATGCCAACCACTCCGAGAGTGTAGTGGGTGTTTTTTTACGTGCCACCGGCACAGGGGCCAGAGCAGGCTGGCAAGCGGCCATGGTCGGTTGGTGCTTTTACATGTCACCGACACGGGTGTCTTAACTACAATTTCCATTTGAATTTTTATTTTGATGCTGATGTACATGACTCAATAGGTCTATTTTTTGATATTATAATAATACCTTTATAGAAGCCTAATTTATTACACCCCATATAACCATACTTTACTCTTAATATGAAATATAAGATTTCCCCCAAAAATAATAATAATCTTATCTCTCTCTATATAAAGCTGAAGTTGTCTGTGTGCGCCAGGTTTGGTAGCCTTCAACTAACACTATCTCCTCCGAGACCCTGCGGCACAAGTTGACCAAAATTGAGAGTATGATAGAAGGGTTGCTCTTCCCTCCGTAGAAGATAAAATTCAAATCGGACCATGTTAACACCAAAAATTATTTACATCAAAAAGGTGCTTTTTTTTCTATGAAAATCCCTATTTTTTATGATTTTTTCACTGCTGTGTCGCCACTTTTCGGTGTATTTCAACCAGAAAAATGTTCACTTGAAGAGAATAACAAGCTCCATAATGCAAAATCTTTACTTTTCAAAAATTCCAATTCTAAAGGGGTGAAACAAACCCAAGCAACGCCGGGCGATACTGCTAGTTTCTCCATATTTTCATTTTATAATTACAATTTTGGTTACCTCACTTCTATTCTAATTTAAGGATTTTGGCATGTGAATCAAAGCCTTATTTACTGGGAATCTCCTCTTTAAAAAAATCTTCTAAATCTCTTTAATTAATATTAGAACCTGATAAAAATAGATAATAATATTTAAATTCTTGAACCTGGAACCATGTGGTTGGTAAGCAAGCTACTTACCACACAGCTACACCTACACCAAATGCTAATTTGATTAATATCAATTTAAAACCAGTGGTCTAGCATATTGAAAAATCTGAATATTCAGAAAAATTATATTACATACATATAAGAGGGATGACCACTATCTAGCAGAAGGGATGTCCACTTAGTGGTCATTCCTCTGATATGTATGACAAATATCCGTCAAATGTAAAGTGTTAACAACAAACAAGTTGAGGACAAACATCCGTCAAATGTAAAGTGTTAACAACAAACAAGATGAGGACAAATATCCGTCAAATGTAAAGTGTTAACAACAAACAAGTGGAGGACAAACATCCGTCAAATGTAAAGTGTTAACAACAAACAAGATGAGGACAAATATCCGTCAAGTGTAAAGTGTTAACAACAAGCAAGATGAGGACAAACATCCGTCAAATGTAAAGTGTTAACAACAAGCAAGTTGAGGATAAATATCCGTCAAATATAAAGTGTTAACAACAAGCAAGTTGAGGACAAATATCCGTCAATGTAAAGTGTTACACAAGCAAGATGAAGACAATGCAAAGTGTAAACTGACACAGCAGACATACAAACATAGTAAATGTACCTATTTCTTTATAGTCTGAAGAAACAAACATCCTTAATCAATTTTCAACCATTAATTGGAGCCTCATCAGAGGTGTCTACATCACTTGACAAATCTCAGAAAAACAAGTTGCCATTCTGTTTATATACAGATGAAATCCAGTAACTCCAGAGAACTGGGGCGACTAACGTGCATGCTATTGGTTTCATGCTTTATTTAACATTAGTGGTCTACCAACGAGGAACTCATTTCCACACAAAGTTCATTTATATATATATATAGTAGACAGTTTGGAGATGATGTACAGGTATTAGTTTCATGGTCCCTTGGATTGGCAGTGTTGAAGAGGGTGACTGTAGTGGAAAAGTTTTGTTTCATGTACTGTTGTAGAGGCAGAAATCCACTGAGTCGAAACAGGTGAGTGCCAAGTAGGTTAGTGCCAAATGCTTGAATGAACTTTCTGTGAAATGAGTTCCTCGTTGGCAGACCACTAATATTAAATAAAGCATGAAACACTAAAACAATTGTACCAAATTACCGAGTCATTCTTGTTGCTTATTTTTTATAATAATCACCCCGCAAATTTTTATGGATAACACCATTCAAATTCCGGTGCATCTAAATTAAGTACCATATTCATTTGAATCTAAATTGTTGCTGAACTTAAATATATATATATATATATATATATATATATATATAATATATATATATTATATATAATTATTATTTGAGGAATAAAATCCAAACTTACAAGGAAAAAAATTCAATTTAGAAGTACTAAATCAAATTTCACACTATATAATATATATATATAAAATTAGAAAAAAACCCACCTTTTATCAATTCAAAATGAATAATTAAATTACACCATCTAGAAAATTACATATAATAGAAAAGTTAAAATTAAAAATAACAAAAAATGTAATATTAAGTAAATTGCAAAAAATAATAAAAATGTAATAAAAATGTATATAATAAGTAGAAAAACATTTTTATTATTATTTTTGCAATTTACTTAATATTTACATTTTATTGTTATTTTAATTTTAACTTTTCTATTATATGTAATTTTCTAGATGGTGTAATTTAATTATTCATTTTGAATTGATATAAGGTGTTTTTTTTCTAATCTTATATATATATATATATATAATTATAATAAAGGGTTAATTGCAACAAGTTGCTTAAACCACATACCGAAAATATTAGAAATAGCAGCCAAATAGGTTACCATTACTACTACTAGAAAAATAAGTCTCCACAAACAAACAGGAGACTTATTTTTCTAGTAGTAGTAATGGTAACTTATTTGGCTGCTATTTCTAATATTTTCGGTATGTGGTTTAAGCAACTTGTTGCAATTAACCCTTTATTATAATTATATATAATCTTTACCGAATATGGTCCTTTCCATACCGAAAAAACTACAAGGTGAAATTTATTAATTTTATTAAATTAATTATATTTCACCCCTTATGTGTGTGTATATATCTTTATATATAAAAGAGAGGTTTTGTGTCTGTCTCCTACGATTTAGATTCCTAACTACTCCCACATTTTGCGGTGCAGTTTAACCAAAACCGGGTATCTTATAGTCGTGATTCATATCGAGCCCTTCTGGGTATTAGCATGCGTCTACGATGAGTCTATGATTTAAAAAAAAATTTACCATCATTTTTTTCCATTTTAATGCATTTTTTCGCTATTATATAAGGGAAGTAACTCTCTAAAAATGTCTACGATGAGTCAACGATTTAAAAAAAAATTTACCATAATTTTTTTTCCATTTTTAATGCATTTTTTGGCTATTTTTTGGCTATAACTCTCTAAAAACGCTTATATAGTTATTTCCCTTACAAACCCGAGCAACGCCGGGCGATACTGCTAGTATATATATATATATATATATATATATAATGAGTTAGGGGTTATGCAACAGTCTAAGGGATAAAGGTATCTGTAGGTACTACTAGTGTATTACCTAACTATGTATAGGCCTTGCTGTAAGGTTAACAGTAGTTGGTAATTTAAATGGTAAACTGTGGTTTAGTATATTTTGATAAGAAAAGGAACGGAGGAACAATTAACTATTTTAAGTTGGTCATTGGTATTAAAAAGTCATAATTTAATTATAAAGAAATGGTAACAATAAACAATTAAAAGTTGATCACTGGAATTAAAAGGTCATAGATTAATTGTAATTTAACTACAATTAAACGATGACCTTTTAATATATCAAGGATCAACTTCTCAGGGTTAATTGTTGCTCCTTCTTTTTTCTTATATATGTGTGTGTGTGTGTGGAGGTGCAATGGCCCAGTGGTTAGGGCAGCAGACTCGCAGTCGTAGGATCGCGGTTTCGATTTCTAGACCAGACTTTGTGTGTGTTTTAATGAGCGAAAACACCTAAAGCTTTTAATACCAAGGATCAACTTCTAAGGGTTAATTGTTGCTCCTTTTCTTCTTATAATATATTGTGTGTGTGTGGTGTGGTGTGGAGGTGCAATGGCCCAGTGGTTAGTGCAGCGGACTCGCGGTCGTAGGATCGCGGTTTCGATTCCCAGACCGGGCATTGTGAGTGTTTATTGAGCGAAAACACCTAAAGCTCCACGAGGCTCCGGCAGGGGGTCGTGGCGATCCCTGCTGTACTCTTTCACCACAACTTTCTCTCACTCTTTCTTCTGTTGGCCTGCTTGCTTAGCCAGCGGGGTGACACAATTTAAAGGCTAAAACAATGCAAAGTGCATTGTGACCAGCGATGTGGTAACAACATCTGATAGCCTGTTTGGTCACATGATCATGTGATATATATATATATATTTTGGCGCAAATGTTCTTTTTTATACGCCACCGAGTTTACAATCCTGTAAATAATAGAAATGGTATTTTTTATATAAGCTTAAGGCTTATGGCGATCACTGTGCAATGACTAAGGAAAATAGTCTAATAAGGGGCATATAAGCCCTCGACAGAAGAGGGAGACTTGAGAGACATGGGTTGGACGATTTTGACTGAGGGCTGGTGAACCAGATGGCTGCACCAGGCCCCAATCTTGATCTGGCAGAGTTTTTTCTACAGCTGGATGCTCTTCCTAATGCCAACCACTCCAAGAGTGTAGTGGGTGCTTTTTATGTGCCACCGACATGGGGGCCAGTAAGGTGGTACTGGCAATGACCTAGCTCGAATAAATTTACAAGTGCCACCAGCACAGGTGCCAGTGAAGCAACGTTGGTAACGATCATGCTCGAATGGTGCTCTTTTACGTGCCACTGGTACGGAAGGCAGTTGACTGCTCTGGCAACGATCACGCTCAGGTGGTGCTCTTGGCACCCTACTAGCACGGGCACAAGTGCCAGTAAGGCGACGCTGGTAACGATCACGCTCGAATGGTGCCCTTTAAATGCCACTGGTACGGAAGCCAGTTGGCTGCTCTGGCAATGATCACGCTCGGATGGTGCTCTTGGCACCCTACTAGCACGGGCACAAGTGCCAGTTAGGCAATGCTGGTAACAATCATGCTCGAATGGTGCCCTTTTACGTGCCACGGGTACGGAAGCCAGTTGGCTGCTCTGGCAACGATCACGCTCGGATGGTGCTCTTAGCACCCTATTAGCACAGGCATAAGTGCCAGAAATATGTCACAACTATTTTAGTTGTAAAATACAAATATTTTAGAAAATAGCATTTTGTTATTCCTGATTTTTAGATCTTAATGTTTACCTTTTAATTTTCTTAAAAATCAATTAAGAAATAGCATACCCTGCTATATTCATTACTTAATCAGCACTAGGTATTAAGAAATTTAATAACATAGACAAATTAAAAAAACTTGAATAAAATAATTTTTAAATTTCTATAATTATTACATAAATTCTATATATAGGTGCAGGAGTGGCTGTGTGGTAAGTAGCTTGCTAACCAACCACATGGTTCCGGGTTCAGTCCCACTGCGTGGCATCTTCTGCTATAGCTCCAGGGCGACCAATGCCTTGTGAGTGGATTTGGTAGACGGAAACTGAAAGAAGCCTATCGTATATATGTATATATATATATATGTGTGTGTGTGTATGTCTGTGTTTGTCCCCCTAGCATTGCTTGACAACCGATGCTGGTGTGTTTACGTACCCGTCACTTAGCGGTTCGGCATAAGAGACCGATAGAATAAGTACTGGGCTTAAAAAGAATAAGTCCCGGGTTGATTTGCTCGACTAAAGGCGGTGCTCCAGCATGGCCACAGTCAAATGACTGAAACAAGTAAAAGAATAAGAATATAAAAA
>NC_043026.1:3592600-3607600 GCF_006345805.1 Octopus sinensis
TATGGCCGTTCCTTGATTGTGATATATATATATATATATATATATATATAGATATATATATTATTTTAATATTAGGGAGTAAATCCAAACTTACAGGGAAAAATTATATATATATTTAAATTTTAAAAAAGTTAAAATTATTTATTTAAAAATTTTTTTTATATTTTTAAAAATATAAATTTATAATTTTAAATTTAAATAATATAAATTTTGAATTTTATATTTTTTATATATTTTGTATATTATATTAATTATTTTTATTTTTATGTTTTGGTTTATGTTTTTCACTGTTTGATTTGACTAATCACCTCTAATTTAATTTATATATATATATATATATATATTTGTGTGTGTGTATATATATATAATGACCCGTCCTTGTTTTCTTTCTGAATATTTTGTTGTCCCTTTTTGTAACATCTAGCTGTCCGGATGTTTTGCGTTCTTGTCTCATTTTGTATTTCATATATATATATATATATATATATATATATGAGTTCAGCAAAATTTAGATTCAAATGAATATGATACTTAAGTCAGATGCACCAGAATTTTGTCTGGTGTTATCCATATAAATCCATGGAGTGATTATAATCAAAATAAGCAACAAAAATAACTTCGGTAATTTGGTACGATCGTTTCGCGCTACATCATTTTATTAAATATTGTAAGTATTACAACAGTCTTAAAATGTTGATCAATCATCAGCCATTTATAGAGGTTTTCCATTAATACATAATTTTCATTTCAATTGATAACATTATAGAGAAGGTAGATAAATAGACAAAGATGTCGATTTAAATTTTAAGAACATTAAGGTAGTAGAGTTTATCTTCTGACTGAAGAATATTCTTTAAGTTATTTTGAACTGCAAGAAGGTTGGGAAGCATAATCAATTGAAAGGAGACAAAAACGATTTTCTATTTATAGAAATAGGGGTGTAATAAATGTCAAAAGTTCTTCATAAAGAAATTAAGGTAGAGAGGGGGTTGCAATGCCCTAGAAGCTGTTTACTACTATTTGGCAAACAGATTTTGTATTAAGAAAACTAGGTCAATGTCAAATGGTCACAGTGACCACTTATAGAGAATACAGAGATCCCTTTATACTTATATACATCAGATTTATACTTAGCTGGTAGGTAATTGAATATTTTGATACTTTGGATTAAAGGAGAAATTATAAATCTAATATTTATTCATTTATTCATGATTTTTATTTTGTCTTGCAAGATTCTTGGTGACCCTGTCAGTGCGGGTGCCACTTAAAAGCACCTAGTCCACACTGTAAAGTGGTTGGCATTTGGAAGGGCATCTAGTTGTAGAAACCACACCAAAACTGACCTAACCTGTACTTGTGCCACGTAAAAGTCACTAAGTCCTCTCTGCTGAGTGGTTGGTGTTAGGAAGGGCATCCAGCTGTGAAAATCCTGCCAAAGCAGTGACAGAAGTCTGGTGCAGGTTTCTGCCTGGCCAGCTCCAATCAAGCCATCCCACCTATGCCAGCATGGAAGGTGAACGTTAAATGATGATGGTACATGCTGTGTGTGTGTGTGTGTGTGTGTGTGTGTATGTCTTCCTATCACACAAGAACTGTCGTTAGTTTTCCAGTCTGCCATGAAATCATGTTTGCTTGACCCAGGGGGGAAATATTACCTTATTCGTGAACAGGAAAGTGTTGGCAACGGGAAGAGCATCCAGCTGTAGAAAATCTGTATCAATGAAATTTGCATGACATTTTCCAGCTGACGTTGAAACAATGATGATAATAATGATGATGATGATGATGATGATAGTGATGACCCCCTGAAAGGAGAAAAGGCTAAGCTGGCCACAGTGCGGATTTGAACCCGTATTGTAGTGGGTATGAATAAATACTGTGTGGCATTCTATCCAACCGTACTGAATTGTAGCGATCTGGCTGAGGATGAACTTCAGAAACATTAACATCATCGCCATCACCATCATCATCACCTCCATCATCATCATCATCATCATCATCAACAACATCATCACTCCCATTATTATTATCATCATCATCATCATCACCACCATCGTCATCATCTTCATCACTACCATTATTATTATCATCACCATCATCATCATCATCATCATCATCATCATCATCATCATCATAATCATCATCACTACCATTATTATTATCATCATCATCATCATCACCACCATCGTCATCATCTTCATCACTACCATTATTATTATCATCACCATCATCATCATCATCATCATCATCATCATCATCATCATAATCATCATCACTACCATTATTATTATCATCATCATCATCATCACCACCATCGTCATCATCTTCATCACGGTCATCATCATCATAACCATCATCAACCACAATAACAACAGAAGCAACATTTTATGTTTCAGCATAAATTCATTTCTTTATTAAATAAAACCTTTTTTTTATTTCTCTAAGTGATCAGAAAAAGTTTTGAGGGTAGTGTAAAGTTCCAGGTAGTTTGCCTCTATCTCGGATTCTGGTACAATGAAACCCTTGCCGTTGAAAGACGGTGGGCCCATCTTCAAATTGTAAGCGTACTTGATGCCCATTACCATTTTGGCCCAGTCGAAGGAGCTCCCTGTGAAAGGATCTGTGACGAATGAAAAAGGGATAGAAAAAAATTCAACGTAAGGGTGTGTGTGATAAGTAAAGAAATTAGTTTTTCGATATAGGCGCAGGAGTGGCTGTGTGGTAAGTAGCTTGCTAACCAGCCACATGGTTCGGTGTCAGTCCCACTGCGTGGCATCTTGGGCAAGTGTCCTTCTGCTATAGCCCCGGGCCGACCAATGCCTTGTGAGTGGATTTTGGTAGACGGAAACTGAAAGAAGCCTGTCGTATATATGTATATTATAATTATATATATATATAAATATATATATATATATCTATATAATATATATATATATATATATATATATATATAATATTGATAAAACGGTAAAGATAACAAAAGAAAGAAGAGACCTCAATATTATGTAAATAGAGGAAATTATCTATACAATATGTTACATTACTCGGTAGTCAAGATAAACTCTGAGTTTCAGATGCCGAAGTGGAAATCCACAACACCATCTCTTCGGTTATCTGGCTATTTGAAAACGTTATGAAAAAATCCGTTAAAAATGAAGGGAAATTACTCTGTTATAACTCTGCTTTGCCTGCGTACTTATACATCGCTCGCATTTTTCGTCATAAAAATTATATAAAATACATAAAAAATATAAAAATATATAAAATCTTCTTGGGACATAACACAGAAAGCATGTTCTATCCGTTTTCTTTAGAGGACCAAAAACGTAACAGAAATTTAGTCACATGTGGGCATGATCCGAAAAAGCTCTGTCCTTGTATTTAGACATGGTGGTAGGGTCTAAGCTGCTTTTCCAGAAAGCCATCTCTCCATGTCGCATAAACCGCACCTTCCGCTGCCGTTAGTATAGGGCTTACATCTGGCCAAAAACTTCCATTGTATGTTATAATCGACACCTTTATCTCTTAAAGACCAAATATGATTGGATAATTGTGTCGCTTTTCTTTTGTTCCAGTGCCTAAAGCTCAAAGTGTGGTTATTGAACCTGGCCTTGAAATTACCCTCTGTCAGGCCCACGTATTTCTTCGTCGAAACGGTGGGTCTTTAGTGGTTATAGAGTTTACGGTAGCTTCATATATGATGGTCTTGGACAGCAAGCTCCATTTAGCGGGCACAATTCTTTATTCCTGCATGAACAGCTGTTTTCTTCTTGTGTTTTTTGTATGTTATGATTGATTATGTTTTTAAAATTGGTAGTTGAACTAAAACTAATTTTTAAATGTGTCTATTGAAGAGTTTCCTATAAGCATGGTTAACTGGAAAATGTCTATCTATCAGTGCTAGGAAATATTTACCTATATTGAAGGCCACCTCGGGTGAGTAAGGGGCGTAAACCAGATGACCTTCCTATTTCTATTATTCCTTTACCTTATTGTTGGGCTGGTGATAGGTGTATATTTTATTTTTTCGCTAAAACCACTATCTTTTAAAGCTTTATTTAAACTGGGGAACGCTATTGAAGATGTCCTCATTAGATGAGAGACTAGAAATCCTCTTACTAATATTTTTAACTAAATTTTTGAATACTATAGGGGGATGGCATGAACCTACATAAAATAACTTAGTCTATCATTGGCTTCCTATAAGGCTTATAAATATTATTATTAGATCTAAGGAAACGTCTAAGAATTGACCAACCGTCAGGTTAGTGTCTATAGTTTATACTAAGTCCGAAGTGTTTCATTAACTGGATAATATCCTTCCTAAAACGATCTTGTGCTGGTCCATTTGTATTAGCTGTTATATATAGGTAAATATTTCCTAGCACTGATAGATAGACATTTTCCAGTTAACCCTGCTTATAGGAAACTCTTCAATAGACACAATTTAAAAATTAGTTTTAGTTCAACTACCAATTTTAAAAACATAATCAATCATAACATACAAAAAACACAAGAAGAAACAGCTGTTCATGCAGAATAAAGAATTGTCCCGCTAAATGGAGCTTGCATGTCCAAGACCATCATATATGAAGCTACCGTAAACTCTATAACCACTAAAGACACCGTTTCGACGAGAAATACGTGGGCCTGACAGAGGTAATTTCAAGGCCAGGTTCAATAACCACACTTTGAGCTTTAGGCACTGGAACAAAAGAAAAGCGACACAATTATCCAATCATATTTGGTCTTAAGAGATAAAGGTGTCGATTATAACATACAATGGAAGTTTTTGGCCAGATGTAAGCCCTATACTAACGGCAGCGGAAGGTGCGGTTTATGCGACATGGAGAGATGGCTTATCTGGAAAAGCGCTTAGACCCTACACATGTCTAAATACAAGGACAGAGCTTTTCGGATCATGCCACATGTGACTAAATTTCTGTTACGTTTTTGGTCCCCTAAAGAAAACGGATAGAACATGCTTTCTGTGTTATGTCCCAAGAGATTTTATATATTTTTATATATTTTTATGTATTTTTATATAATTTTTATGACGAAAAATGCGAGCGATGTATAAGTACGCAGGCAAAGCAGAGTTATAACAGAGTAATTTCCCTTCATTTTTAACGGTATTTTTCATAACGTTTTCAAATAGCCAGATAACCGAAGAGATGGTGTTGTGGATTTCCACTTCGGCATCTGAAACTCAGAGTTTTATCTTGACTACCGAGTAATGTAACATATGTATAGATATATATATATATATATATATATATATATATATATATATATATGTGTGTGTATATGTTTGTGTGTCTGTGTTTGTCCCCCCAAACAACATACATTACATACATACATATACATGTATGATGTATGTATGTATGTATGTATGTATGTATGTATGTATGTATGTATGCATGCATGCATGTATGTATGTATGCATGCATGCATGCATGCATGTATGTATGTATGTATGTATGTATGTATGTACGTACGCATGTATGTATGTATGTGTGTATGTATGTATGTGTGTGTGTATGTATGTACGTACGTATGTATGTATGTATGTATGTATGTATGTATGTATGTATGTATGTATGCATGCATGTATGTATGTATGTATGTATGTATATATCTATGTATGAATGTATATATGTATGTATGTATGTATGTATGTATGTATGTATGTATGTATGTATATATGTATGATAAAGAAATAAAAGTTTAGTACTTAACTCTTATTTCTCGCCGTATTCTTTGAAGCAGTCGTGGGTGAACTTGTGGAATTATGAGGCGCTTATTTGCCTTCCTGCTTACTAAGACTTTGGTTTTTGCTAGGTTAACTCTAAGGCGCTTCGAATCAAGACCTTGCTTCCATACCTGGGACTTCTCTAGTTCTGATTGTGATTCTGGAAGCATAGAGGAGCTTCCAGGGAAAGCCTGTCTTAAATTCCTCTGTTACTACTTGAGGACTATGATGAACAGGGGGGGGGGCTGAGGACCCTCTTGATGAACCTCTATACTTTTATACATATGTGTATGTATGTGCAGGATAGTGGATGGAAGCACTCCGTCGGTTACGACGACGAGGGTTCCGGTTGATCCGAATCAACGGAACAGCCTGCTCGTGAAATTAACGTGCAAGTGGCTGAGCACTCCACAGACACGTGCACCCTTAACGTAGTTCTCGGGGGATATTCAGCGTGACACAGAGAGTGACAAGGCCGGCCCTTTGAAATGACAGGTACAACAGAAACAGGAAGTAAGAGTGAGAGAAAGTTGTGGTGAAAGAGTACAGCAGGGATCACCACCATCCCCTGCCGGAGCCTCGGATGGAAGCACTCAGTCGGTTACGACGAAGAGGGTTCCGGTTGATCCGAATCAACGGAACAGCCTGCTCCTGAAATTAACGTGTAAGTGGCCGAGCACTCCACAGACACGTGCACCCTTAACGTAGTTCTCGGGGATATTCAGCGTGACACAGAGAGTGACAAGGCCGGCCCCTTGAAATACAGGTACAACAGAAACAGGAAGTAAGAGTGAGCGAGAAAGTTGTGGTGAAAGAGTACAGCAGGGATCACCACCATCCCCTGCCGGAGCCTCGTGGAGCTTTTAGGTGTTTCCGCTCAATAAACACTCACAACGCCCGGTCTGGGAATCGAAACCGCGAGTCCGCTGCCCTGGAAGCACTCCATCGATTACGACGACGAGGGTTCCGGTTGATCCGAATCAACGGAACAGCCTGCTCGTGAAATTAAAGTGTAAGTGGCTGAGCACTCCACAGACACGTGTACCCTTAACGTAGTTCTCGGGGATATTCAGCGTGACACAGAGAGTGACAAGGCCGGCCCTTTGAAATACAGGTACAACAGAAACAGGAAGTAAGAGTGAGAGAAAGTTGTGGTGAAAGAGTACAGCAGGGATCGCCACCATCCCCTGCCGGAGCCTCGTGGAGCTTTTAGGTGTTTTCGCTCAATAAACACTCACAACGCCCGGTCTGGGAATCGAAACCGCGATCCTGTGACCGCGAGTCCGCTGCCCCAACCATTGGGCCATTGCGCCTCCACTGTACAGGACAGTACATGCCATGCCAAACAAGCTTGTCCAACGTCTGTCCAATTGAAGTATGAAACTTATAATAGCTCATATTTAAATCTAGTTTTTATGAAATAATATTTACCTCTTGTCAGATGGGTTATGTTTTCCATTGATTCTATCAATAATGAAACAATACACTATGTATAAGTGGAGGCACATGGCCTAGTGGATAGAGCAGTGGATAGACTAGCGGTTGAGGGATCGCGGGGTTCGAATCTCAGACCGGGCAATGTGTGTGCTTATGAGCGAAACACCTAAGCTCCACGTGCCTCCAGCGGAAGGTAATGGCAAACTTCAGCCGACTCTTCCGCCACAACTTTCTCTCACTCTTTCCTCTTGCATCTTGCAGCTCACCTGCGACGGATCGGCGTCCCGTCCAGGTGGGGAACCTATCCGCCAAGGAAACCGGGAAACCGGCCCTGATGAGCCAGGCGTGGCTCGAGAAAGAACAAACAACAACATTATGGGCAATCATTCGTCTCTAGTAGACCTTTCCGTCGATTTCCGTAAAATTTTTTTTTTTTGCATATGGGCTTGCGGGAACTTTTGAAGTAATGAGAGCGAAAGAGACTAAGAGAAAGCGATTGTATGACTAGGGAAGTTCTTTTGAAGTTACCGTCCAGGGGAAGCATTGATGTACATGTGTGTGTGTGTTTGATGTGGTGTGGGAGACAGACAGGGGGTTGTGTAAGTGAAGTGCTTCTGTTAGTATGTGTGAAGAGACAGAGTAATGTGTGAAAGAAAGAGATAACTGAAATTTTTTACTCGGTGTATGTGTATATGTATGTATATTACTTCAAAAGTTCCCGCAAGCCCATATGTAAAAAAAAAAATTTCTACGGAAATCGACGGAAAGGTCTACTAGAGACGAAAGATCGCCACATTATGTATAATATGTGTGTGTGTGTGTGTGTGTGTGTGTGTGTGTGTGTGTGTGTGTGTTTGTGTGTGTGTGTGTGTGTGTGTAGATGTGTCTATATGTATAATCTCTACTTACAAAAGACATCAGGAGGTGTGCCCACAAAATATCTGCTTCCGCTGTCTTCGTAAATTGCTTGTTTAACTTTTTCAGCCACGTCCATCTAAAATGCAAGAAAAAAGAACAAAAATGATACAAACGCTAATTGCAATCACATTAACAATGTTTTTTACTTTGAAAATCACTTCACTTTTACTCTCTTTTACTTGTTTCAGTCATTTGACTGCGGCCATGCTGGAGCACCGCCTTTTAGTCGAGCAAATCGACCCCGGGACTTATTCTTTAGTAAGCCCAGTACTTATTCTATCGGTCTCTCTTTTGCCGAACCGCTAAGTGACGGGGACGTAAACACACCAGTATCGGTTGTCAAGCAATGCTTGTGTCAAACACATACACACATATATATATATATATACATATATACGACAGGCTTCTTTCAGTTTCCGTCTACCAAATCCACTCACAAGACATTGGTCGGCCCGGGGCTATAGCAGAAGACACTCGCCCAAGATGCCACGCAGTGGGACTGAACCCGGAACCATGTGGTTGGTTAGCAAGCTACTTACCACACAGCCACTCCTGCGCCTATTATTCATTCCATCAAAGCCAAGAATTTTAATCAACATATTTGAAAACTCTACAAAACCTATAGTGCTGTATACGTTAAGGTTACAAATAAACACTTTCAAATACACCTGAAGCTTTCATATCAGTTTAGTTTAATACATATAACATAGCTTAATATGGAGGCGCAATGTCCCAGTGGTTAGGGCAGCGGACTCGCGGTCGTAGGATCGCGGTTTCGATTCCCAGACCGGGCGTTGTGTGTGTTTATTGAGCGAAAACACCTAAAAGCCCCACGAGGCTCCGGCAGGGGATGGTGGTGATCCCTGCTGTACTCTTTCGACACAACTTTCTCACACTCTTTCCTCTGTTGGCCTGCTCGCTTAGCCGGCGAGGTGGCGTCATTCGAAGGCTAAAACAATGCGAAGCGCATTGTGACCAGCGATGTGTAACAACATCTGATGGTCTGGTCGGTCACGTGGTCACGTGGTGGTGGTCACATATAACATAGCTTAATATATTGGGTTGTCCGGAAAGTTCATGCCGATTTATAGTAGCTTACCCCTTCGATTTATTTTACCACTAAGCCACGCGCCTCCACAGATATATGTATAAAGGGTAAAGACCCCCTTCGGTCATGAATGACCATGGGATTGCACCTAGAAAGTTACCCTCCTAGACACAATTCCGGGCAAGATTGTTTATGGAAGACCAGCAGTCGCCCATGCATACCAGCCTCTCCTCTCTGCACCACTGATGTTATCCAAGGGAAAGACAAAGGTCGATACAGCCTGGCACCAGTGACGTTGCAACTCATTTCTACAGCTGAGTGAACTGGAGCAACGTGAAATAAAGTGCCTTGCTCAAGAACACAACACGCAGCCCGGTCCGGGATTCGAGCTCACAACCTCACGATCGTAAGCTCGACGCTCTAACCACTGAGCCATGCGCCTTTACCTTTGGATTATTAAAATGTCTAAAGTACTTACCAAGTGTTGGTAGTTTTCTGGTTTCTTGCTTTTACTTGCATAAGGAACAAGTAGATACTGGGAGTAAGCGTGGACAGAGAAATATGCCAATTTATTGCGGGTGGATCGAACGAGTTTCGAAAGGGCTACGGTTTCCGGTTCCGAGAAAGCCCTTCGGCCACAATATGCACGATTGCATGGATCTGAAATGGACCCTTCTGCAAAAGAAGAAAAAATATATATAGAGAGAGAGAGAGAGGGAGAAGAAATGAGTGAGGGAATGAGACACAGGTGTGTGTGTGTGTGTGTGTGTGTGTGTGTGTGTTTGTGTGTGTGTGTGTGTGTGTGTGTGGTGTGTGTGTGTGTGTGTGTGTGTGTGTGTGTGTGTGTTTGTGTGGTGTGTGCGTGTTATGTATATAAGAATATGAATAATATATATGAGTGGCTGTGTGGTAAGTAGCTTGCTAACCAGCCACATGGTTCCGGGTTCAGTCCCACTGCGTGGCATCTTGGGCAAGTGTCTTCTGCTATAGCCCCGGGCCGACCAATGCCTTGTGAGTGGATTTGGTAGACGGAAACTGAAAGAAGCCTGTCGTATATATGTATATATATATGTATATATATATAGGGTGTGTGTGTGTGTGTGTGTGTGTGTATTTGTGTGTCCTCCTAGCATTGCTTGACAGCCGATGCTGGTGTGTTTACGCCCCCGTCACTTAGCGGTTCGGCAAAAGAGAGACCGATAGAATAAGTACTGGGCTTATAAAGAATAAGTCCCGGGGTCGATTTGCTCGACTAAAGGCGGTGCTCCAGCATGGCCGCAGTCAAATGACGGAAACAAGTAAAAGAGTAAAGAGTATATATGCATATATACATAAATATATATATATATATATATATATATATATATATAATATATATATATATATATATATATATTATATATATATATATACATATATGCATATGGAAGCACTCTCCGTCGGTTACGAGCGACGAGGGTTCCTGGTTGATCCGAATCAACGGAACAGCCTGCTCGTGAAATTAACGTGTAAGTGCTGAGCACTCCACAGACAAAGCGTGTACCGCTTAACGTATTCTCGGGGATATTCAGCGTGACACAGAGAGTGACAAGGCCGGCCCTTGAAGTACAAGGTACAACAGAAACAGGAAGAAAGAGTGAGAGAAAGTTGTGGTGAAAGAGTACAGCAGGGATCACCACCATCCCCTGCCGGAGCCTCGTGGAGCTTTTAGGTGTTTTCGCTCAATAAACACTCACAACGCCCGGTCTGGGAATCGAAACCGCGATCCTACGACCGCGAGTCCGCTGCCCATATTATTATTTATTAATATTTGTATTAGTTATTAGGCAATATCTGAATGACGTTTTTAGTGATCTAATGGACTTTAGTCTTGGTTTGTGAACAAAAAGTAGAACAGTATCATTAAAATATCTATTTCTAGACTTCAGTAATTGTTGCTAAGAGTACAAAGCATACTCTTACATTCAATGTTGTTTAACCACATACCAACTCCTGCAACAATATTAGTAACCTCAGTACTATGTGCGGAACCCTATACATTGTTCTCAGTTTGCTGGAAATACCAGCCAAATCTCCTTCAAATCTCATCAGATCACATATTTACTGTCTTACACACACACACACACACACACACACCACACACACATATATATATATAGAAGTGCAGACATGACTGTGTAGTAATAAGCTTTCTTCCCAACCACATGGTTCCGGGTTCAGTCCCACTGCATGGCATCTTCAGCAAGTGTCTTCTACTATAGCCTTGGGCTGACCAACACCTTGTGAGTGGATTTGGTTGACAGAAACTGAAAGAAGTCCCTTGTATATATTATATATATTATATATATATATATGTTTATATATATATATATCAGACCAAAAGGGTACGGGCTTCGCTATATATATATATATATATATATATATATATATATATATATGTAAAGAAATATAATGGGACAAAACGCAAAACATTTAGAAGACGATACAAAAACACGGACGGTACTTTCGAAGCTTCAATCTTCAGTCAAGAACCGGATCATCCTCGCAATTTCGGCTGATTAATCTTGAGATCGCTCCGATCCGGCCAGCCCCAAGGAAAAACGGGGCTGGCCGGATCGGAGCAATCAAAAGGTCAAGATTAATCAGCCGAAATTGCGAGGAATGATCCGGTTCTTGACTGAAGATTGAAGGCTTCGAAGTAACCGTCCGTGTTTTGTATCGTCGTCTTAAATGTTTTGCGTTCTTGTCCCAATTAGTATTTCTTTACACATATATATATATATATTATATATATATATATATATACACACATACATACACACGCACACACATATGTATACATGCACATGCATATACGTATATATCTATGTATACCCTTGTGTCTGTGCTTACCACGCCACCACTGCTTGACAACTGGTGTAGGTGTGTTTGTGAATAGAGAGATAGACAGGTGGATAGAGAGATAGACAGCCGGATAGAGAGATAGACAGGTAGATAGAGAGATAGACAGGTGGATAGAGAGATAGACAGGTGGATAGAGAGATAGACAGCTGGATAGAGAGGTAGACAGCTGGATAGAGAGATAGACAGGTCGATAGAGAGATAGTCAGGTGGATAGAGAGATAGACAGCCGGATAGAGAGATAGACAGGTGGATAGAGAGATAGACAGGTGCATAGAGAGATAGACAGGTGCATAGAGAGATAGACAGGTAGATAGAGAGATAGACAGCCGGATAGAGAGATAGACAGGTAAATAGAGAGATAGACAGCTGGATAGAGAGATAGACAGGTAGATAGAGAGATAGACAGGTGGATAGAGAGATAGACAGGTGGATAGAGAGATAGACAGCTGGATAGAGAGGTAGACAGCTGGATAGAGAGATAGACAGATTGACAGGAAAGGTGTTAGTTGTCGGAGCACTGCATCCTTCAAAACTTCCATGCTTCCTGAGATTCGCCAACAATACACCTGATTTTCTCCCCTCCATACACATGCAAGCACGTATCTGACTCATACACTGTTCGCTTCCCAGACATTTTTACATTACTGCATGTACTTTATATGCACTTTCTGACAAGTTGTGGTGCACCTGAGCACCGTATACAATAATTTCATTATTATTTTATTATATAAATAGTCAGACACATTACCTTTTCCCCACTCAGCGTTGAAATTCCTGTTCAAGTCTACTCCGACGCAGCGAGTACCACTAGGATCACGTTTCATATTCTTCTTAAACAGTCTATCCTGAATATAAATATTATATATATATATATATATGTATAATAATTCAATACAAGGAAAAAACAATTTCTTTTATAGAGATGGAAAAACATCAAATTTTCCACTGGGTTTTACAGTACATACCCAAATATGGAAAAGAAACCATTTGTAGGATTAATATCTGTATTTCTATTCATATTATATTATATTTATTGTAATATTATTTCTTTACTACTCACAAGGGGACAAACGAGGACAGACAAACGGATGAAGTCGATTACATCGACCCCAGTGCGTAACTGGTACTTATTTAATCGACCTCGAAAGGATGAAAGGCAAAGTCGACCTCGGCGGAATTTGAACTCAGAACGTAACGACAGACGAAATACCTATTTCTTTATTACCCACAAGGGGCTAAACATAGAGGGGACAAACAAAGGACAGACATAAGTATTAAGTCGATTACATCGACTCCAGTGCGTAACTGGTGCTTAATTTATCGATCCAGAAAGGATGAAAGGCAAAGTCGACCTCGGCGGAATTTGAACTCAGAACGTACCGGCAGACGAAATACCGCTAAGCATTTCGCCCGGCGTGCTAACGCTTCTGCCAGCTCGACACCTTGAATAATAATTCCGGAAGCTACTTCAAACGCAGTCGAACTCGAAATTTTAACTATCCTCCAACTCTACCACTGCCGCCAAAGTAGCTCGCTATATTTATTGTAATATATTATGTTAATGGATTATATTTAAAATATGTCAATCGTAAATCTCCATTAAGGCTTCACTTCCACACATGCCAGGTTTTGTTAATTCGTTCTCAGTTGAAAGACGTCTGTTGTTTGTATTTGTAACAAGAAACTGGAAGAAATGTATGGAGATAGGGATCTTTTCCTTTTGAACGGCAGATGTCAACACAATTTCTAGTTAACTAAAAACTCTTAAACTTCGTATACTGGTAGAATGTATTTATAAAACATCATTTTCTCTTGGCTGTATTGAGAAAATTCTATAGTTTGTAAGATATTTCGTCTGAAAATCTGAGCATTTCGGCAATTTTAACCAATCGATTACCTCCATTTTGGTAAACAACATTTGCTGCGTCTAAAACTGAGACAACATCCTGTGTGAAGATAGGGATCTATTCCTTTTGAACGGCAGGTTTCAACACAATTTCTAGTTAACTAAACACTCTTAAACTTCGTATACTGGTAGAATGTATTTATAAAACATAATTTTCTCTTGATTTTATTGAGAAAATTCTATAGTTTGTAAGATATTTCGTCTGAAAATCTGAGCATTTCGGCAATTTTAACCAATCGATTACCTCCATTTTGGTAAACAACATTTGCTGCGTCTAAAACTGAGACAACATCCTGTAACTAACCCTCCCCCTCCCTTAAGCCTAACCCTAACCCTAATTTTTTTTTCTTAATTGTTAAATTAATTTAATTGTTACGCGTTTAACTCTATAATTTTATACACACGCTTTCCGTATACGTACGGAAAGCGTGTGTATAAAATTATAGAATTATTTTGTATGTTAATTGTTTAAATTATTTTCCATTGCTTTAGTTTTTTTTACACGCGTAACAAATAGAAAAAAAAAGTTAGGGTTAGGGGTGGTTAGGGTTAGTTACAGGATATTGTCTCAGTTTTAGACGCAGCAATGATTTTAGCTCAAAAGAGAGCATAGGATTGTTAAAATTCGAAAAAATAAAAAACTACGTTAAACAAACAAATTACAATTTTCTCAAGAAAGCCAAGAGAAAAAAATTTTTATATTTTGACACATTCTACCAGTATACGAAGTTTTAAAGTGTTTAGTTAACTAGAAATTGTCTGCCGTTCAAAAGGAAAATATCCTGGAGATAGTATTGACCCACCTGGAGTAAGGGTGGAATTCAAAGAATTGCCACCAGTAGTGAATTTAATGGAAAATGAACCATTAATGAAGTACTACTAAAAAGATAATAAGTATGTTAAATTGACAGGAGAGAAAAAAGAAAGGAAAAAAGAAAAAAGAAAAAGGAGGGAAAAGGAAAAAATAAAAGAAAAAGTAAAGTGTTTTATGTTGTTTATTGAAAAATAGAAGAACAATAGTAGAGAATGTTTATA
>NC_043026.1:3612600-3617600 GCF_006345805.1 Octopus sinensis
AGTGACAAGGCCGGCCTTTGAAATACAGGTACAACAGAAACAAGAAGTAAGAGTGAGAGAAAGTTGTGGTGAAAGAGTACAGCAGGGATCACCACCATCCCCTGCCGGAGCCTCGTGGAGCTTTTAGGTGTTTTCGCTCAATAAACACTCACAACGCCCGGTCTGGGAATCGAAACCGCGATCCTATGACCGCGAGTCCGCTGCCCTAACCACTGGGCCATTGCGCCTCCACTGACAAAATTATAATGACTATGGTAATGATGATGATGATGATGATAGTTGCACACATGTGGCTTTAAATACTGATGACAGTACCATAGGATTATATATTTATTTGTTCCTTCTCGAGCCATGCATGGCTCATTAGGGCTGGTTTCCTGGTTTCCTTGGCGAATAGGTTCCCCCACATGGACAGGACGCCGGTCCGTCGCAGGTGAACTGCAAGACGCAGGAGGAAAGAGTGAGAAAAAGTTGTGGCGAAAGAGTCAGCAGAAGTTCGCCATTACCTTCTGCCGGAGCCGCGTGGAGCTTAGGTTCTTTTCACTCATAAACACACACATCGCACGGTCTGAGATTCGAGCCCGCGATCCCTCGACCGCATGTCCGCTTCTCTAATCACTAGGCCATGTGCCCCCCACATCCATAGGATAGGATGTCACCATCAACATAGTATTCAAAGAAACGAGACGATACCTATTTCTATATTACCCACAAGGGGCTAATCCCAGAGGGGACAAACAAGGACAGACATAGGTATTAGTCGATTACATCGACCCCAGTGCGTAACTGATACTTAATTTATAGGACCCGAAATGATGAAAGGCAAAGTCGACCTCGACGGAATTGACTCAGACTAACGGCAGCGAATACCTATTTCTTTACTACCACAAGGGGCTAAACACAGAGGGAACAACAAGGACAGACATAGGTATTAAGTCGATTACATCGACCCCAGTTCGTAACTGCGACTAATTATCGACCCCGAAAGGATGATGAAAGGCAAATCGACCTCGGCGGAATTTGAACTCAGAACGTAACGGCAGACGAAAAATACCTATTTCTTTATCACACAAGGGGCTAAACATAGAGGGGACAAACAAGGACGGACATAGGTATTAAGTCGATTACATCGACCCCAGTGCGTAACTGGTACTTAATTTATCGACCCCGAAAAGATGAAAGGCAAAGTCGACTTTGCGGCGGAATTTGAACTCAGAACGTAACGGCAGACGAAATACCTATTTCTTTATTACCCACAAGGGGCTAAACATAGGGAGGACAAACAAGGACGGACATAGGCATTAAGTCGATTACATCGACCCCAGTGCGTAACTGGTACTTAATTTATCGACCCCGAAAGGATGAAAGGCAAAGTCGACCTCGGCGGAATTTGAACTCAGAACGTAACGGCAGACGAAATACCGCAAAGCATTTCGCCCGGCGTGCTAACGTTTCTGCCATCTCACCGCCTTACTGTTACTTGATACCGTTACTTGAGTGTGAAATTCGACTCACCTTGATGGCGTAAAGGTTTCGCCCTTCATGAGATTTTCCATAGGCTTTCAAGCTCGCGTGATCGAAGCCGTCTGCGTAGCTCTTAATCACTCTCTCGATCTAGAATAAAGAGAATAAAACAGAATGTGGGATATAAGAGGATGTGCAGATTAATTATGGTTCATACTATTTTTTCTTTTTTTTTTTTTTTTTTATTATGTTCGTCCTTCGGTTCGAAGATGACCAACTGACATCATCTGATGGAACTTCCGCCATGAGACCGGAGGTGGCTGGTGAGGCCAATCCGGGCAAGGAAGCCCCTCCCACAGGCGGGGCAGAAGTGGGTAGGGGCCGTGCTACTGGTGCAGGCGGCTCTGGCTTTACGCATCTGACGTTTCTGCTCCGCTGACCGAATCCGTCCCTCCTCGGCTGTCCCTGCTCCCACGGTGATTGCGCTGCGCCAGGATGAGCAGTTGGCAGCAAGTGTCTCCCAGGTCTCTGTTCCGATGGAGAAGTCTTTGAGAGAGACCTTGAGACTATCCTTGTAGCGCTTCTTCTGCCCTCCGACTTTGCGTTGCCCTGGCCGAGTTCACCGTAGAAGAGCTGTTTTGGGATGCGAGTGTCGGACATGCGGGAGATGTGGCCCGCCCATCTCAGCTGGGCCTTGCGCATGATTGTGATGGTGCTAGGGAGATCTGCCTGCCTCAGAACTTCCGTGTCTGGGACTTTGTCCTGCCAGCGGATGTGAAGGAGGTTCCGAAGACACCTGAGATGGAAGTGGTTCATACACACACACACACACACACACACACACACACACAAAATATATTTTATAATGACTATGGTAATGTGTCTTTTTGGTCAGCTGAAAACAGTCTTGGCGTAAACTTAGCAGACACCCGTCTCATGCCCAAATCTTCAATGAACCATATGTGTATATATATAGGTATACATATATATATCTTTTCTTTTTAATCTTTTTACTTGTTTCAGTCATTTGACTGCGGCCATGCTGGAGCACCGCCTTTAGTCGAGCAAATCGACCCCGGGACTTATTCTTTGTAAGCCCAGTACTTATTCTATCGGTCTCTCTTTTGCCGAACCGCTAAGTGACGGGGACGTAAACACACCAGCATCGGTTGTCAAGCAACGCTAGGGGAACAAACACAGACACACAAACATATACACACACACATATATATATACATATATACGACAGGCTTCTTTCAGTTTCCGTCTTCCAAATCCACTCACAAGGCATTGGTCGGCCCGGGGCTATAGCAGAAGACACTTGCCCAAGATGCCACGTAGTGGGACTGAACCCGGAACCATGTGGTTGGTTAGCAAGCTACTTACCACACAGCCACTCCTGCGCATATGTATACCTATATATATATGTGCGTATAGATATATATATATATATACACACACACACACAAATATATTATTAATGCAGTGTAGTATAATTTTCATGATGTTCAGTTGATGTTTAGAATTCCATACATTTTGTTATACATCTGCTAGATTGTGTCCAGAACGGTGAAAAACCTTTCGAAAACTTTGGACAGGCCTCCGAGGAGTTATCACCAAGCTTTTGGCAAAAATTTGATGCAGATTCTCTGCTCAATTTTCCCTGTCATGGTTAATGTGACAATCACATGCTACACACCTTCCTTCCAAGCACTGCTATAGATCTGTGCCGAGCAGCTTCACTATGTGTGTTTTAGCTTCGTTACTATGGCAACAGTCCGGATAATTATTGATCAGACTGTGGAAGCACTCCGTCGGTTACGACGACGAGGGTTCCGGTTGATCCGAATCAACAGAACAGCCTGCTCGTGAAATAACGTGTAATGCTGAGCACTGACTCCACAGACACGTGTACCCTTAACGTAATTCTCGGGGATATTCAGCGTGACATAGAGAGTGACAAGGCCGGCCCTTTGAAATGACAGGTACAACAGAAACAGGAAGTAAGAGTGAGAGTGAGAGAAAGTTGTGGTGAAAAAGTACAGCAGGGAACACCACCACCTCCCTGCCGGAGCCTCGTGGAACTTTAAGTGTTTTCGCTCAATAAACACTCAAAACGCCCGGTCTGGGAATCGAAACCGCGATCCTACGACCGCGAGTCCGCTGCCCTAACCACTGGGCCATTGCGCCTCCACACATATATATATATAGGCTGGCCCCTTGAAAAACAGGTACAACAGAAACAGGAAGTAAGAGTGAGAGAAAGTTGTGGTGAAAGAGTACAGCAGGGATCACCACCATCCCTGCCGGAGCCTCGTGGAGCTTTTAGGTGTTTTCGCTCAATAAACCGGTCTGGGAATCGAAACCGCGATCCTTCGACCGCGAGTCCGCTGCCCTAACCACTGGGCCGTTGCGTCTCCAGTTGATCAGACTACACACACACATTCAACCACTCACTCACACACTACTAGTTTGAATTGAGAAATGAACTTGGCTTGACCGCATGTATGAGGTGATGGAGTGATTTTGAAGAACTTACCGCATGTATAAACACAAATTTGTCGGTGGTTGGTGTTGCAACACTCCGGTCCGCGTCTTTCTCTTTGTCAATTTCACTGCAACGAAGGAGCAAAAAGGATTGGTTTATACTTTTTACTCTTTTACTCTTTTACCTGTTTCAGTCATTTTGACTGCGGCCATGCTGGAGCACCGCCCCCGGGACTCCCATTCAAAAGTACCTTGGATCGTAGGACGTCCTGCTGTGCTTACCTTGGAACGTAGGGTGACCTGCTGTGCATGAGGAGACCTACTGAGTCAAGTACATCAACATCAAATAAAAATCAAATGGAAATTGTAGTTGTGATACCTGTTACAGCGGCACGTAAAAAGCACCATCCGAACGTGGCCCTTGAAATTCCGCGCCCCCAACATAAACAGACTGCTCTCAATTCGCCAAGGATTTGGCTTGAGCCAGCGCAAAAACGTGACACACACCCAGCTGGGAAAAAATCAATATTTTGTCAGCTGTGGCGAGCTTTTATCGACTGCTTGCACAGTACTGCCAGCAGTATTCATTTGCTAGTTACGATTCGCCTCTGTTTTCACGTGAGCGCTCTTTTTCGTATAATTATTCCAACTTAAACTAGCCACTTCAAAGCTATTACCCAAAATAAAAAATCCTTAATTCGGTCTGTTTGATTAACATTTTTGCCGGCCCATGAGCCAGGCATGGCTCAAGAAGGAACAAACAACATATATGTAACTAGGAAATTAGAGCGTTTAGAGGCTTTGTTTGAAAATGAGGTCAGTTGAGCCCGGAAATTATGCTTGAAATCAATGGTGCCACGAATGTAGACCCCCTATCCTGGTTGAAACGTGTGGTTAAATTATTGGTATGTAAACCACGACGAGCTGGCAGAGTGGTTAGCACGCCGGGCGAAATGCTTAGCGGTATTTCGTCTGCCGTTACGTTCTGAGTTCAAATTCCGCCGAGGTCGACTTTGCCTTTCATCCTTTCGGGGTCGATAAATTAAGTA
>NC_043026.1:3627600-3635100 GCF_006345805.1 Octopus sinensis
GTGTTGGGGTGTGTATATATGTGTGCGTGTATATGTGGGGGGTGTATATGTGGGGGTGTATATGTGGGGGGTATATATGTGTGTCGGGTGTATATATGTGGGGATATATATGTGTGGGGGTGTATATGTGTGGGGTGTGTATATATGTAGGGGTGTATATGTGGGGGGTGTATATGTGTTGGGGTGTATATGTGTGGGGTGTGTATATATGTGGGGGGTGTATATGTGTTAGGGGTGTATATGTGTTGGGGTATATATGTGTGTCGGGTGTATATGTGGGGATGTATATATGTGGGGGTGTATATTGTGTGTGTGGGAGGGGTGTTTAGATGCATGTGTTTGTGTATTTGCATATGTATATATATTATGAATATATTGTGAATGATTTGTATATGCACTCACACACACGTACACACACATACAGAGCACACGTACAGACAGAACAAAGACATACAATAAATATGCTAATTCTTTATTTCAAAACCAATGTCACACATCTGTTGGGGTACGTATACCAGCCCTTTGTATGTGTGTATGTATATATGTATGTATCTTTCTCTGTCTCGATATATTTATATATATATATATATATATATATACACACACGAGGTATGTTCAAAAAGTATTGGAATTTATTTTTTCCGTTCAAAACTAATGATGCAGAACAGTCAGGAAGTGACGTGGCCTACTGGCGCAAAAATTTTCATGCATGTGCGGAAGGGTGGTATCACCCCACCCCACCCCGACACTCAAAAGATTTTGGCAACAAACCATTAGTTTTGTTGGGAACAAATAAAATCTGATACTTTTCGAATGCACCTCATATGTGTGTGTATATATATATATATATGCACACACACATATATATATATATACACATACATTATATGTATATAAAAATATATGCATTATATATATGTATATATATGTATGTGTATGTATGTATGTATATATATATATATATATGGTGTATATATATATAATATATATATATATATATATATATATATATTGGTAAAAACGGTAAGATAACAAAAGAAGAAAGAGACCTTAATATTATTAAATAGAGGAAATTTACGGTGCGCGCGTTTGTGTATGAGTTTGTATATATATGCATATACATTTGGCGAAAAATGCGAGTGAAGATGTGTACGCTTTCATAGTGATGTATACATACGCATGTGGGTGTACGAGCGCACATGTATGCGTATGAGCAGGCATTCTTACGTGTTTACTATGAACTTTTAACCTTATTTTAATTAGCGGTCATTAAATTAGCGCTTTTATAGAAGTAGCGGACTTATAACACAGTAATTTTCCTTTGTATAACGGTCTTTTTTCAAAGCGTTTTTCAGATGGCCAGATAACCGAAGAGATGGTGGTGTGGATTTCCACCTCGGCATCCGAAACTCAGAGTTTTATCTTGGCTACCGAAGAATATCACATATTATTTTACAGATATAGATATATATATATATATATATATATATATATATATATATACATACATATATATATATATATATATAATATATATATGTATGTATGTATATATATATGTGTATGTATGTATATATAACTACAATAACTGCATATAATAATATCATAGTGATTTTTATTCTCCGATTTTGATGCGACAATTTTTAAATATAAACAAATGATTGAAAAATGATGAGCAGAATCGAACCCACAAATCAATGCTTTCATGGCTCCTTGCCAATCTGATTGGCCAAACGCTCACCCTTCAATTTCAGTCAAATTTAGTTAACATATACTTAACTGTCTTAATACTACATAAATAATATTTTTTATAAACAAACACATCAATACATAAATCTGAAGTATTATAGCTTAGTGGTTAGGATGTTGCACTCATGATTGACAGGTCATGGTTTCAATTCCTAGACCAGTGGTGCATTGTGTTCTTAAGTAAACGAATTTTATTTCACATTGCTCCAGTTCACTCGGCTATACACACACACACACACATATATATGCATGCATAGGCTTTCCAGTCACCTGGTTCCGGGTTCAATCTCACTGCATGGAACCTTGGGCAAGTGTTTTCTACGATAGCCTCCGGCAGATCAAAAGCCTTATGAGTAGATTTGGTAGACGGAAAACTGAAAGAAACCCGTCGTATATATACATACATATATATATATATATTATAATATATATATATATATATATATATATATATACTAGGTGAAAATTATTCGGTAGCCATAATAAAACTCCGAGTTCGGATGTCGGAGCGCAACCCACGCCGCCATTTCTTCAGTTATCTGGACATCGAAAAAAGTGCTATGAAAATAACCGTTAAACAAAACGGTGATTTTCATAGCACTTTTCGATGGTCCGATAACTGAAGTGATGGCGACGTGCAACATCCGAAACTCGGAGTTTTATCATGGCTACCGAATAATTGTCACATATTTGTGCCTTACAGAGTAGGGTCTTTCTTTGTCTGTTTACAGATAAATTCCTCTATTTGCCAATATCGAGGTCTCTTTCATTCTTTTGTTGTCTTACAATTTCTATCAATATATATACATACATATATAAATATATTTACTATATATATATATATATATATATATATATATATATAATAACCATATATATGCATATATATATTATATATATAGATATTATATTTATATATATATATATGTATATTATATGTATCTATATATATATATATATATATATAATATATATATATAAGATATATATATATATATTATGTATATATATATATATATGCATATATATATATATATATATATAGGGAGAGAAAGAAGCTGGCGACAGGTGGACAGATAGATAGACAAACAAAGATATATGTTATTCTTTTGTACAACGAAGCCTTTATATTAAGCAATTGTATATGTGTATGTGCATATGGCATGCCCGCGCACATGCACACATAAACACTCACACACACTTTTGCACACTGACACGTATTTACATATGCACAAAGCCCGTATTAACATCTGTTTCATGTCTTTAGAAAGCCGTCCTATACAATTTGTAAAGAACCTGAAAAGGTTTTTTTCCCAACAAGGCAGGAATGTCAGTTTGTTTTGTATTTAAACTCCCAGTGGTTATTCATATCTTTGTTACTTTTTGCCTTACAAAATAGGGTCTTTCTTTGTCTCTTTTCTTCCAGTGTGCAGTATGATTGCATAAGTATATTGTACGTGGCAAGGTATATATATATATATGTATGTTTTTGTATGTATTTGCTCTGGTGTGTGTGTGTGTGTGTGTGTGTTGCCGTCTTTATCTGTGCATTCATTTGTGTTGTTGGTTTCAAATTCTTTTTATCATGTCAGCATAGCTTTAGACTGAAAGTTTTGAGGCAGAATTTTGTGACTGGATGCTCTCCTGATGCCAACCCTAATTTCTCAGCTGATTTCCTCAAATGGTTACAAAGCATGGAGTATAAATATTGATGCATATTCATACCTACCATACACATGCATAGATATGTATAGAAATATAATATTATATGATAAATATATATATATATATATAAACTAAGTTGTACTGTCTATTGTCGTAAGACACCCGTTGTTTTTGTCCTGTTATTACTATTATTGTTTTTTGTATTTATATTCGTGTGGCATCGTCCGTTTTTCTGTCCTTGTTTCGTATACATTCGATCCTTTTTCCAAGAAATCTAATGCTCGTAGCTTAGTTTTTCCTTTTGGCTGGCCGGATCGGAGCGATCTCAAGATTAATCAGCCGAAATTGCGAGGATGATCCGGTTCTTGACTGAAGATTGAAGGCTTCGAATGTCTCGTCCGTGTTTTTTGTATCGTCTTCTAAATGTTTTGCGTTCTTGTCCCAGTTTGTATTTTTCTACAAATAATATATATATATATATACATAATCAAAATAAGAACCAAGGATATCCAGAGGTAATGCAGTACGATCGTTTTATGCGACTCCATTTAATTGAACAATGCAAACATTACATCAATTTAAAATGAAGACCAATCTTCAGCTGCACAGAAAACATAGAATTTAATTAAATTCGAAGGACTCATTAGTATAATTTTATCCAAAATCTCCAAGGACTCCAAGGACTCATTAGTATAAATTTATCCAAAATCTCTAACTACGATGCTGTTAGTAAAACATGTTCTTTGTCTATCTCCTTATCCTCTTGGAGGTTTTGGATAAAATTATACTAATGTGCCCTTCGAATTTAATTAAATTCTGTTTTTTGTGCTGCTGAAGATTGCTCAACATTCCCTCTCTCTCTCACTCTTCCTCCTTGTCTCGCTCGTGGCTGACACGTGACGAAAGAGAATCTATCTTTCTGTCTATTTTCTTCCTAAAGACAAGATGTGCTTATACCTGTTTCCTCTCATAGCTCGTCCTCCTAGCGTTCATAATAATTTTTCTATCGTCTTGGCTTAACAGCCCGCACCGTTTGTTTTTACTGTCTTGTTCTCACTGTCCTGTTCTTGTTACCGCTCTCACCCTTCGTAAAAAAATCCCAAATTTTATTTAATTTGCTTTGTGGGAAGGACTGTTTCAATGAAGTCGCGTCTTGTCCTTACCTTCGAAATGCAGAGTAGATGAAACAGGGACAACTGATGAAGGGGAATATTCTTTATGTTGCCTGTCTCGTTTCTCTGTTTGTTTTTCGTTGTTCGAAAAAAAGTTCGTTTTCTATGTTTTTGTTTCTCATTGTGTTCAACGTTTTTTTATGTCCTGTAACCATATTTTTTAAATTTTTTTATATATGCATGTATATAATACATATATATGTAGGTATGTACATATATGTATTAATATGCATATATTATATATTATTTATATTATATATGATCGAACGTCACGCATCCTTTTCCGAAGTTAGTTATATATATATATATATATATATATATATATATATATATATATAGATAAATTAGAAAAACACCTTTTATCAATTCAATAATGAAATAATTAAATTTTACCATATAGAAAAATTAAATATAAGATAAAAACGTATACCAATGATTAAGTAATGAACAAAATAATATTTTAAGTATTTTAATTAATTGTATTTTAATTTTCTAGTAATGATATATTATAGTTTATTATTCTTCTCTTACATAAGTTAAAATTTATTTTCATAGAAATAATAAATATTTATACCTATTTATTCTAGTTTTATTTACAACAGAATATATTTGTTAAGATATTTTCGGGTTTTACAAGATTATATACGTATATTTATTTATTTATTTATTTTATTGCTTTTATCTTGGACCTGAAGAGTGACTATATTTAAAATGTACTGATTTTACTGTTATCAGTTTTTAAATATAGCCACGAAACACGTGTAGTCCTTTTATTAATTATATATTTTTATTTATTATTTAGTACATTACTTAATCATTGGTATATGTTTTTATCTTATACTTAATTTCTTCTATATGGTATAATTTAATTATTTCATTGTTGAATTGATAAAAGATGGGTTTTTTTTCTAATTTATACACACATATTTTGTGAAATTTGATTTAGTATTACTAAATTGAATTTTTCCCTGTAAGTTTGGAATAATATTCTATAATATTATATATATATATATATATATATATATATATATATATATATGTATGTATGTATGTATGTATGTATGTATGGATGTATGGTATGGATGGATGGATATATATATATATATGTTTCAATATGTGACCCCGTGAGTACCGCCAGCAATTTTTTTCCTCTGTCTTCCCTTCTCGGGTCTTTCCTTCTCCTATGTTTCCGACGAAGAACTCCGCTCGAAACATTCCCTTCTTTCCTGAGCGTCCAATAATACTTTATTTGTTCCACGTCCTCGCGTTGCTGTGTTTTTTTTGTGTTTTCTTGTTTGGATTAACTATATATATATATATATATAGGCTATATCAAATCTCTTAGCGTGATGTAAGCAGTAGCAATTTTGAATCGTAACATATAATTGCCAACTAAGTGTGACGTCCTATACGAGACAGTGTCGCTGGTGTTTATAGCCCCAGGAAGACATCTCTTCTAGCTAGCTAATGACATACATTCTGTGTCCGATTAGTATTTGCATATATATTACTATTCTTTTTTTTTTTGTGTATTTGTTTCTTTTATTCTATCTCATCCTTGTTCTGGATCTTGTATAAGAATGAAGCCGTATCCCTTAATTTACCATTTCTAAATACAAAGACCAAGAAAACGCAAAAACAAGTTGTGTGAAACAGAATTTATTTCAATTACATACATACATACATACATGGTGGCTGCCCCCTCGTTATCGAGTATGGCCATTGCACGAAGCTTAATCAGTGTTGTTATCGTGCAATGCCTGTGCAAGAAGATTTTTTTAAAGTGAGGAAAGGCTGTGCACTGAGTCAATCCCACTCACTAAGCAACAGCAGCCATAATCCGAAAAGAAGGACAAGTCAACATCATCGGTAACCACTGAGCCGCAGGTTTTATGTCGGAGTTTACCTGAGTTACCTTCTCCTAGAAGGATGCCCTAACAAAGGCTAAGGAGTCCTTCACTCCCATGGTTTAATCATACATACATACATACATACATACATACATACATACATACATACATACATACATACATACATACATACATATCTTATTATACATCAGTCTCCCACATAACTTCTCTGTGTCTGCCTCATCTCTCCATTTCCATCATTCACAACTCAAAGACATGAAGACTGTTTTAGAAGCCGTTAGCAAAAGTTTTCAAGGCAGCAAACAACTCTACGGAACTTGGTTTAATATTGAGTGGACTCAAGATGAATCCATTGCGGGTGTTGTGTTTGGGGCGGAGCTCCATAGCATAGCTGTATTTCGCTTGGTGCTTCAGCTTCACCCAGTCGTATACTCCACCACCAGCTACATCTGGTTAAAGAAAAAAAAAACAAGAAGGATAATGAAAAAGAATGAAGAAGAAGTAATGAGGGAGAAGCTCAGGGGCAGTATGGTTTAGCCTGGTCTAGTATTTGACTGGCTCTCATCCGCGCCTAGTAGCCCGATCTCCTTATTTCTTTATTGCCCACAAGGGGCTAAACATAGAGGGGACAAACAAGGACAGACAAACGGATTAAGTCGATTACATCGACCCCAGTGCGTAACTTGTATTTATTTGATCGACCCCGAAAGGATGAAAAGAAAAGTCGACCTCGGTGGAATTTGAACTCAGAACGTAACAGCAGACGAAATACCAATTTCTTTACTACCCACGAGGGGCTGAACACAGAGAGGACAAACAAGGACAGACAAACGGATTAAGTCGATTACATCGACCCCAGTGCGTAACTGGTACTTATTTAATCGACCCCGAAAGGATAAAAGGCAAAGTCGACCTCAGCGGAATTTGAACTCAGAACGTAACCACAGACGAAATACCTATTTATTTACTACCCACAAGGGGCTGAACACAGAGAGGACAAACAAAGACAGACAAACGGATTAAGTCGATTATATCGACTCCAG
>NC_043026.1:3640100-3660100 GCF_006345805.1 Octopus sinensis
GAACGTAGCAGCAGACGAAATACCGATAAGCATTTCGCCCAGCGTGCTAACGATTCTGCCAGACTTTGTGTATTGCATAGGAAAAGGACCAAGCTATATAGAATAGTGTTTGCTGACAATGCCCTGCATTTTAGAAAAATCCCATAACATAGTTGTGGCTGTGTAGTAAGAAGGTTTGCTCCTTACTACACAGCCGAGCTGGCAGAAACGTTAGCACGTCGGGCGAAATGCTTAGCGGTATTTCGTCTGCCGTTACGTTCTGAGTTCAAATTCCGCCGAGGTCGACTTTGCCTTTCATTCTTTCGGGGGTCGATAAATTAAGTACCAGTTACACACTGGGGTTGATGTTATCGACTTAATCCGTGGGTCTGTCCTTGCTTGTCCCTTCTGTGCTTAGCCCCTTGTAGGTAGTAAAGAAATAGGTATTTCGTCTGCCGCTATGTTCTGAGTTCAAATTCCACCGAGGTTGACTTTGCCTTTCATCCTTTCGGGGTCGATAAATTAAGTACCAGTTACACACTGGGGTTGATGTAATTGACTTAATCCGTGGGTCTGTCCTTGCTTGTCCCCTCTGTGTTTAGCCCCTTGTAGGTAGTAAAGAAATAGGTATTTCGTCTGCCGCTACGTTCTGAGTTCAAATTCCACCGAGGTCGACTTTGCCTTTCATCCTTTCGGGGTCGATAAATTAAGTACCAGTTACGCACTGAGGTTGATGTTATCGACTTAATCCCTTTGTCCTTGTTTGTGCTCTCTATGTTTAGCCCCTTGTGGGCAATAAAGAAATAAGAAGCTTGCCTCCCAATCACATCGTTCCAGGCCCAGTTCCACTGTGTACCACCTTGAGTTAGTGTCTTCTACTATAGCTTTGAGCCACTCAAAGCTCTGTGAGTGGATTTGGTAGAAAGAAACTGAATGAAACCCCTCGTTTATATCTGTGTTTATCACCCACACACTGGTCGTCAATTGGTTTGATTAAGTCCCAGTAACTTAATGGGTTGACAAAAGAAACAGCTAGAATAAGCAACAGGCTTTAAAAAGAACTATAAGTATTAGGATCAATTCATTCAACTAAAATTATTCAAGGTGCTACCCCAGCAAGGCCACAGTCTAATATCTGAAACAAGTAAAAGATAAAAATACTTGAAAACCGGTAAGGGTTTGCAACGGGAAGGATGTTCAACAGTAAAGCAATGCTTTGAAAATACGTATTCATCTAACCCATGCTGGTATGGAAAAAAATTAGATTAAAAGAAATGAACAGATGTGAAACCAATACTTACCACCGCTCCATCCAGCATCAAAATTACGGTTCAGGTCGGTGCCCATGCATCTGTTGTTTGGTTTCCTGTTTTTCCTCCACATTCTGTCCTGCAAAGAAACCAATAATTAGGACAGATGCCAGTCGGGATTGGTGGTTTAATTGTCGTGAGGATTTTATGGTTGGTAATGTATTAAACATTTATACATACAACTATACAAGTTTTGTTTGTATGTGTATATCTGTGTGTGTTTATTTACATATATATATATGTCTTACAAACAACTTGCACATGCAAGTGCTACCAGTTAAAAGCTCCGTATACCAGAAGCCAGCAAGTGTATGGGGTCATCAGGAGAGAATGCGCGCCGTTTCGGGGCCTACTTCTCAAGGGCATCAATGCGCACCGGCCCCCCTCACTGATATGAGGCCCCGCTTGCTAGATCAGCTGGTTATGAAGTTAAACTCAATATCCTTCTAGCCATCACTAAAAAAGATGCATTATTGTATAATCTTGCATGCTAACCATATTCTGGCCTATGGCAAAATGGCATATGGCTTTTAGGCATATGTTAATTTGGGTTCCTGTGTGTGTTTGTAGGTGAGTGGTGTATACTTACCTGGTAAAATGTGTACTCGTAGCCATCGGGGTTGGAACAGGGTATGAATACCCAGTCATAAAGGCTGAGTAAGTGTATGATATCCGTATCGGAGTCATAATCATTCGCAAACTGTGAATAGCAAAGGTGGACTGATGTTAGCAACAATTGTAGCAACAACAACAGCAACAGTAACAACAACAAGTAACCCAAGGGATGTAACATTACCCCTCTCCCTCTCCCAATATGCATCACACTCCTATGCAGTAAGACATTGTGGGTAGGGCCACAGGGGAACAGTTGCCATGGGAACAAAATTTCAAAAGAAAATGAAAAGGTGTGGCTGTGTCGTAAGATGCTTGCTTCCTAACCACACATGGTTCTAGGTTCAGTCTTTCCTCATGGTACCTTGGATAGGTGTCTTCTATTATAGCCCCAGGTCAAGCAAGTCTTGTATGTGGATTAAGAAGTCCATCATGTACATCTGTCTGTCTCTCTCTCACTATATATATATATATATATATATATATATACATACACACATATATATATATATATACATATATATATATATGATGCCATGATAGATCGTTAGCCACTACACACATTTTTTCTCTTCTTTTTTTTCTCTCCTTTTTTTTCTCTCCTTGTTTTTTTATGTGTACCTTTCTGTAGAAGAGCGTAGGCTCGAAACATAAAAGACTTTTTCTATTCCTGGCGTTATACTAATACTTCTGTTTGTTTTGTACACCACCTGTCTTCATCTTTTGCTTTTTTCGTAAACTTTCCTCTCTCTCTCTTTCGGAGAGGCACTGAGCAGCTATACGCACACATACACACACGGCAGTAACTTCCACCTACCGAATTCAATCACAAAGCTTCGGTCGGCTCGGGGCTATAGTGGAAGACACCTACCCAAAGTGCCACGCAGTGGGACTGAACCCGAAACCATATAGCTAGGAAGCAAGCACCCTAACCACACAGCCATGCCTCTACTATATATATATATATATATATATATATAATAGAAATATTAAAATAACTAAGTCTCTCTAAAAGAGAACAGCGGCAGCGTTCCCGGAAATAATGTTATCGCCATACTAATATGGCATTCTTATAAAAATAAGAAAAAAGCTGTCCGCTTATTAGCTCCATGAGGCCATCGCCTTAAGTTAGCTATTTGATACACAAACTGTATCCATATAACCTTCGAACAAGGGAGGTCAGTCGCTCCACACTACTTGGCCGGCAGCTACAGATGCGTTTCGGGGTATTGCCCCTTTTCAATGCAGCGTATTTATTTTCCGGGAACGCTGCCGCTGTTCTCTTTTAGAGAGACTTAGTTATTTTAATATTTCTATTATTGAAAACAAGTGGATGTATTCCACCGAAACTAGGTAAATAAAACCATCGAACAGAGATTGTCGGAAGCGACACCTACTGGCTGGCTACGCTGCATTGAAAAGGGGCAATACCCCGAAACGCGTCTGTAGCTGCCGGTCAAGTAGTGTGGAGCGACTGACCTCCCTTGTTCGAAGGTTATATGGATACAGTTTGTGTATCAAATAGCTAACTTAGGCGATGGCCTCATGGAGCTAATAAGCGGACAGCTTTATTCTTATTTTTATAAGATGCCATATTAGTATGGCGATAACTATATATATATATATATAATATATATAGCAATAATAATTCTCTAAACGAGATATAGACAGTAACTGCTCCATAACATAAAGGACGTTAGCCATCTGAATGTGGCTAGGGACAGGGCAGGGCGGTGGGAGTGTTTCTGATGCATTTAGCCCCAGGCGATCATCAACGTCACCAGGAGCAGCCCTGCCCTGTCCCTAGCCACATTCAGATGGCTAACGTCCCTTATGTTAAATATATATATATATATATATATATATATATATATATAACACACACACATATATATACACAATAAGAAACTAGAGAACCACATTAGTTGTTCATCAGCTTTAGGATATTGAAATGTTGACTCATTTATTTATCAAAACGACAACCATAATAACATACATGCATATAGTATATTATTCGATACATATAAGATAAGAATACAAGTAGTTATTAGAAAACATGAATATAAATTATTAAAATCACTTACAGCTGTTTCAGCGTGTGGATAATAGTAACTCATATATATATGTAGTTGGCTACATGACACAAGCGTTTTGTGTCCTTACGTTTTCAAACAGGGGAATGGCCCAATGGTTAGGGCAGCGGACTCGCGGTCGGAGGATCACGATTTCGTTTTCCAGACCGGGCTTGTGTGTGTTTATTGAGCGAAAACACCTAAAGCTCCACGAGGCTCCGGCAGGGAGTGGTGGCGACCCCTGTTCTACTCTTTCGCTCCAACTTTCTCTCACTCTTTCTTACGCAACCGCTGAGCCTGGATGCGCATTCATCCATCCGTCGATGCTCTCGGTGTCGGGGGGTTGACCTGCTTTCTCTTCTGCGGGTCTTACGAATAGCAAAGGACCACGTTTCGCGCTTCTCCCATCTTGCAAGCTCTGGGACGAAGACCGTTCGCTCAACACCACCACCAACAACATCAACAAACAGAGTGCATAAACTGCTTTTACCCTTTCAATAATTTTCATCACGGATGCTGTGCCAATCCATTCGCGAGCATGCATACCAGCCTCCACGAACACCGTCTTCTTTCCTGGACCCGTAGTAAACTGTGAGAACGAAAACATAGAGAAAATGTGAAGTGGAATATACATAAATAGATGCCTGTGTGTGTGGTGTGTGTGTGTGTGTGTGTTGTGTGTGTGTAGAGGAGCGTGAGGGCGCGTGGCTTAGTGGTTAGGGCATTCGGCTCATGATCGGAAGGTTGTGAGTTCGATTCTCGGCGACGCGTTGTGTCCTTGAGCAAGACACTTTATTTCACGTTGCTCCAGTCCACTCAGCTGGCAAAAATGAGTTGTACTTGTATTTCAAAGGGTCAGCCTTGTCACTCTCTGTGTCACGCTGATTATCCCCGAGAACTACGTTAAGGGTACACGTGTCTGTGGAATGCTCAGCCATTTGCACGTTAATTTCACGAGCAAGCTGTTCCGTTGATCGTATCAGCTGGGACCCTCGTCGTCGTAACCGGTGGAGTCTTTTAAAAAAAAAAATACAGAGGAGCTCTCCGTTGGTTATGACGATGAGGGTCCCAGCTGATCTGATCAACGGAACAGCTTGCCCGTGAAATTAACGTGCAAGTGACTGAGCAATCCACAGACACGTGTACCCCTAACGTAGTTCTCAGAGAGATTCAGCATGACACAGAGTGTGACAAGGCTGACCCTTTGAAATACAGGTGCAACTCATTTTTGCCGGCTGAGTGGACTGGAGCAACGTGAAATAAAGTGTCTTGCTCAATGACACAATGCGTCGTCGGGAATTGAACTCACGACCTTGCAATCGCGAACCGAATGCCCCAACCACTAAGCCATGCGCCTTCACCATGTTTATACATATGTATATATATACTATGGCTAGCGTCTTTCGGTTTCCGTCTACCGAATCCACTCAAAAGGCTTATTGCTCGCTCGAGGTTATAGTAAAAGATACTTGACCAATGTGAAACACAGTGGGACTGAACCCAGAACCATGTAAGTAGGAAGTAAAATTATTACCACAAAGCCATGCCTGCGCCTATATATACATACTAGCAGTATCGCCCGGCGTTGCTCAGGTTTGTAAGGGAAATAACTATAAAGCATTTTTAGAGAGTTATAGCCAAAAAATAGCAAAAAAATGATGGTAAATTTTTTTTTTAGTTAAAAAAGGTGGAGTTGCGTCCCCTAGACAGTTTGCGGTTTGTGTTTCTGATTCTCGACCCCATGTCGAATTTATCGATTTTTTTCAGAAACAATTTTCTTTTGCCCTTGTTTATAAGTTATATATATATATATATGTATATATATATATATATTATATATATATATATATATAATATATATATATATATATATATATATAATAAATATTAGGGAATAAATCCAAATTTACAGGGAAAATCAGATTTAGGATTGAATCCAATTTTATAGTAAAATATTATATAATATTAATTAGAGACAATTTTATTTAATTTAATTTTATTTATTTAATTTATATTAATTTTTTTATGTATTGGATTAAGTCTTTCTTTGTTTGATTTGCAAAATAGTCTCTAATTAATATTATATATATATATATATATATATATATATATATATACATGTGTGTGTGTGTGTGTGTGTTGTGTGTGTGTGTGTGTACTGTTGTGTCTGGAGAGAGTCATTTTCTTTTTGTAAAATTTCCACTTATTTCTTATTTTTATTTTCATAAAATTTTCGTTGCGTCTTGCAACCTTTTCAATAGTCTTGACTCGTCAAGACTATTTTAGGAAAGTAAAAGCAAGAAATAAGTGGAAATTTTACCGGTGAGTCTATTAAACTATAAGGCACAAAAAGAAAATGACTCTCCCCAGACACAACAGAATATGCTTCAACACACGAACTCACATAAAGAATCTTGCAAATCAAATCCAAAAACGAAATGCATACATACATACATACATACATACATACATACATACATACATGTGGAAGTGGAAGCACTCCGTCGGTTGCGACGATGAGGGTTCCGGTTGATCCGAATCAACGGAACAGCCTGCTCGTGAAATTAACGTGTAAGTGGCTGAGCACTCCACAGACACGTGTACCCTTAACGTAGTTCTCGGGGATATTCAGCGTGACACAGACAGTGACAAGGCCGGCCCTTTGAAATACAGATATAAACAGAAACAGGAAGTAAGAGTGACAGAAAGTTGTGGTGAAAGAATACAGCAGGGATCGCCACCACCCCCTGCCGGAGCCTCGTGGAGCCTTTAGGTGTTTTCGCTCAATAAACACTCACAACGCCCGGTCTGGGAATCGAAACCGCAATCCTATGACCGCGAGTCCGCTGCCCTAACCACTAGGCCATTGCGCCTCCACACATACATACATACATACATACATACATACATACATACATACATACATGCATACATACATACATACATACATACATACATACATACGTTTTATACATTTATACCCCAATATTCTTGCAGACTGTGAGGAAATTACGTAGTTGAAGCTACAAACCCTGATAGCATAAAGCTCTCTTTTCTCGTAGCTGGTTCCATAGGATACAAGAGTCACGTGGTTATGTACTTGAGTATAACGCTTCATAAGAACCACAATCTAGTGAAGATATAAATTTACATAACAACAACAACAACAATAATAATAATAATAATAATAATAATTCATTCTCTATCACAGATAGAGAAATTAAGGCCAACAGACCAGATATAGTTGTCAGAGACCATGAAGAAAAAAAATGCTTTCTAATTGATGTATCAATACCGGCTGATGACAACGTGTCTCTAAAAGAAATGGAGAAACTCTCAAAATACAAAGACCTGGAAATAGAGGTAACTAGAATGTGGAATCTGAAAACAGAAACATTTCCTATCATAGTAGGTGCATTAGGCATGATAAAAAAATATTCAGACAAATACATAACAAAAACACCAGGACTTACAAACACATATAACATACAGAAAATTGCACTACTAGGCACTGCACACATCCTACGCAGAACACTTTCCATACAATAATCATCAGAGCATCACAACAAATCACAGCACATACCGAAGACACACAGAGCTGCGCTCGGTAGTGAAGTGAAAGCACGCTATAAAAATAAAACTACTGAATAATAATAATAATAATAATTATAATAATAATAATAATAATAATAATAATAATAATAATAATAATAATAATAATCATAGTAAAAAGCACCATCCGAATCGTGGCCGAAGCCAGTGCCGCCTCGACATAAAATGCACCAATCCGACCGTGGTCGATGCCAGCCTCACCTGGCACCAGTGCAGGTGGCACGTAAAAAGCATCCACTACACTCACGGAGTGGTTGGCGTTAGGAAGGGCATCAAGCTGTAGAAACACTACCAGATCTGACTGGGGCCTGGTGCAGCCTCCTGGCTTCCCAGACCCCAGTTGAACCATCCAAACCATGCCAGTATAGAAAACGGATGTTAAGAATGATGATGATGATGAATATATATATATATATATATATATATATATATATATATATATATATATATATATATATATATATATTTAATCAATATGGGTGGCAAGGAAAATTTTGTAGAATTTTATTGCCACCAGCGGCACCCAGTGGGAAAAAATTAAATAGTCATAGACCATTTTTAAGTTCAACATTAACAATTAAGGAACGGCCATAATAGGCATTCACCCACTAGAAATAACAGCCAAGCTTCTACCGCAAATAAAGATTAATTCCGTAAACAGGAGAAAATTAAAAAAACATTTACCCTGTAATTTCTTGTACGGTATACCGTTTCATCGCGTGTTTAATGGTAAACTAACCTGATTAAATTAATCAAGTCAATCTTCCATAAGCCCTCGGATTCTTCAGCAAGAAATAGCTCAAGTCGGAACAGATATTTACACGAGGCATACCCCATCTTGCCAAGTCAATATCTGACCTAAAATTTTCAAATCGTCGCACTCGCGCCAAATTATCGGCAGCAAAAAATATCAGCCGTCGATTCCATTACGAATTAACCAAAAAATTCATAATTAATCAATATAGGGTGGCAAGAAAATTTTGTAGAATATTATTGCCACCAAAGCGGCCCAGTGGGAAAAAATTAAATAGTCATAGACCATTTTTAAGTTCAACATTAACAATTAAGGAACGGCCATAATAGGCCATTCACCCACTAGAAATAACAGCCAAAGCTTCTACCACCGCAAATAAAGATTAATTCCGTAAACAGAGAAAAATTAAAAAAACATTTACCCTGTAATTTCTTGTACGGTATACCGTTTCAAATCCGCTGTTTAATGGTAAACTAACCTGATTAAATTAAATCAAGTCAATCTTCCATAAGCCCTCGGATTCTTCAGCAAGAAATAGCTCAAGTCGGACAGATATTTACACGAGGCATACCCCATCTTGCCAAGTCAATATCTGACCTAAAATTTTCAATCGTCGCACTCGCGCCAAATTAATCGGCAGCAAATAAATATCAGCCGTCGATTCCATTACGGAATTAACCAAAAAATTCATAATTAATCAATATAGGGTGGCAAGGAAAATTTTGTAGAATTTTATTGCCACCAGCGGCCCAGTGGGAAAAAATTAAATAGTCATAGACCATTTTTAAGTTCAACATTAACAATTAAGGAACGGCCATAATAGGCCATTCACCCACTAGAAATAACAGCCAAAGCTTCTACCGCAAATAAGATTAATTCCGTAAACAGGAGAAAATTAAAAAAACTTTACCCTGTAATTCCTTGTACGGTATACCGTTTCATCATCCGCTGTTTATGGTAAACTAACCTGATTAAATTAAATCAAGTCATCTTCCCTGGTGGCAATAAAATTCTACAAAATTTTCCTTGCCACCCTATATTGATTAATTATGAATTTTTTGGTTAATTCCGTAATGGAATCGACGGCTGATATTTATTTGCTGCCGATAAATTTGGCGCGAGTGCGACGATTTGAAAATTTTAGGTCAGATATTGACTTGGCAAGATGGGGTATGCCTCGTGTAAATATCTGTTCCGACTTGAGCTATTTCTTGCTGAAGAATCCGAGGGCTTATGGAAGATTGACTTGATTTAATTTAATCAGGTTAGTTTACCATTAAACAGCGGATGAAACGGTATACCGTACAAGAAATTACAGGGTAAATGTTTTTTTAATTTTCTCCTGTTTACGGAATTAATCTTTATTTGCGGTAGAAGCTTTGGCTGTTATTTCTAGTGGGTGAATGGCCTATTATGGCCGTTCCTTAATTGTTAATGTTGAACTTAAAAATGGTCTATGACTATTTAATTTTTTCCCACTGGGCCGCTGGTGGCAATAAAATTCTACAAAATTTTCCTTGCCACCCTATATTGATTAATTATGAATTTTTTGGTTAATTCCGTAATGGAATCGACGGCTGATATTTATTTGCTGCCGATAATTTTTCGCGAGTGCGACGATTTGAAAATTTTAGGTCAGATATTGACTTGGCAAGATGGGGTATGCCTCGTGTAAATATCTGTTCCGACTTGAGCTATTTCTTGCTGAAGAATCCGAGGGCTTATGGAAGATTGACTTGATTTAATTTAATCAGGTTAGTTTACCATTAAACAGCGGATGAAACGGTATACCGTACAAGAAATTACAGGGTAAATGTTTTTTTAATTTTCTCCTGTTTACGGAATTAATCTTTATTTGCGGTAGAAGCTTTGGCTGTTATTTCTAGTGGGTGAATGGCCTATTATGGCCGTTCCTTAATTGTTAATGTTGAACTTAAAAATGGTCTATGACTATTTAATTTTTTCCCACTGGGCCGCTGGTGGCAATAAAATTCTACAAAATTTTCCTGCCACCCTATATTGATTATTATGAATTTTTTGGTTAATTCCGTAATGGAATCGACGGCTGATATTTATTTGCTGCCGATAAATTTGGCGCGAGTGCGACGATTTGAAAATTTTAGGTCAGATATTGACTTGGCAAGATGGGGTATGCCTCGTGTAAATATCTGTTCCGACTTGAGCTATTTCTTGCTGAAGAATCCGAGGGCTTATGGAAGATTGACTTGATTTAATTTAATCAGGTTAGTTTACCATTAAACAGCGGATGAAACGGTATACCGTACAAGAATTACAGGGTAAATGTTTTTTTAATTTTCTCCTTGTTTACGGAATTAATCTTTATTTGCGGTAGAAGCTTTGGCTGTTATTTCTAGTGGTGAATGGCCTATTTATGCCGTTCCTTAATTATATATATATATATATATATTTCCGTGCCGGTGGCACGTAAAATACACCAATCCGACCGTGGTCGATGCCAGCCTCGCCTGGCACCAGTGCAGGTGGCACGTAAAAAGCAACCACTACACTCACGGAGTGGTTGGCGTTAGGAAGGGCATCCAGCTGTAGAAACATTGCCAGATAAGACCGGAGCCTGGCGCAGCCTTCTGGCGCAGCCTTCTGGCGCAGCCTTCTGGCTTGCCAGACCCCAGTTGAACCATCTAACCCATGCTAGCATGGAGAACGGACGTTAAACGATGATGATGATGATGATGATGATGATGATGATGATAGTAGGTGCATTAGGCATGATAAAAAAATATTCAAACAAATTCATAACAAAAACACCAGGACTTACAAACACATAAAACATACAGAAAATTGTACTACTGGGCACTACTAGTTGACTATCCCATCCTGCTCAAAATGTCCCTGAATAAGGGTTGTTTAAGGATGTTGAAGGCGCGGGAGTGGCTGTGTGGTAAGTAGCTTGCTAACCAACCACATGGTTCTGGGTTCAGTCCCACAGCATGGCATCTTGGGCAAGTGTCTTCTGCTATGCCCCGGGCCGACCAATGCATTGTGAGTGAATTTGGTAGACGGAAACTGAAAGAAGCCTGTCGTATATATGTATATGTGTGTTTGTGTGTCTGTGTTTGTCCCCCTAGCATTGCTTGACAACCGATGCTGGTGTGTTTACGTCCCTGTCACATAGCGGTTCGGCATAAGAGACCGATAGAATAAGTACTGGGCTTACAAAAGAATAAGTCCCGGGGTCGATTTGCTCGACTAAAGGCGGTGCTCCAGCATGGCCACAGTCAAATGACTGAAACAAGTAAAAGAGTAAAAGAGTAAAGAGAACCACCCATGTTTCCAAAGATGAATTATCCAAACCTCCAAGAATTCCTTTCAACACACGGCTATGATACTCCTCCACTACTTCTGCTCATGATGACCCTAAAACTACCAAAGATTCAACAACAAAAAAAATTCTTTTTTTGACCAAAATATTCACCATTCTGACCCCATTGCTTAAAGGCTTGTTCTCTGGGTGTGTCCCTGCATCATAATTCCACAAGTGGTACTTAGAGAGGATAAGCGGATAACTTATGGGAACTATGTTTAAGAAGGGTACCAGGAATTCCAGTATTGGTGAGTTGTGTTGCAGCATCCTTTACTGAGATATCTGGACGTTATCAAAGGAGCTTGAGAGGCGTTTGGATGGAACCTACACTCGCCTCCTTACGAGACCTCAAAATCTCTCGCGGAAGCGTCATCCAACCAAAGTACAAATATATGGGAAATTACCACCTGTGAAAGGTAGAAGAGTCCAGTTTGCTGGACATTGTTGTAGAGCTGAACACGAGGTAATTTCTACTCTTCTCCTCTGGAAGCTCGCGATACCAGAGGGCGCACACTCTCCTACCCTGATGTAATCTCCAGGGATTCAGGCATCCAGCAACAGGACCTCTGTTTGAACATGTTATCTTAAAAACCCATGTTGCCTGCCTTGACTGGCGTCAACTTTCTAAAGACTCCGCCGGTTACGACGACGAGGGTCCCAGCTGATACGATCAACGGAACAGCTTGCTCGTGAAATTAACGTGCAAATGGCTGAGCATTCCACAGATACGTGTACCCTTAACGTAGTTCTCGGGGATAATCAGCGTGACACAGAGAGTGACAAGGCTGACCCTTTGAAACACAAGTACAACTCATTTTTGCCAGCTGAGTGGACTGGAGCAACGTGAAATAAAGTGTCTTGCTCAAGGACACAACGCGTCGCCGGGAATCGAACTCACAACCTTACGATCATGAGCCGAATGCCCTAACCACTAAGCCACGCGCCCTCACTGGCGTCAACTTAATAATTTATAACAGGACCTACATCAGGGTACCGCGTCTAAAGTATTTGTAGGTGCTAATAGGGTACTCACCTCGGAGTACTTCATAAATGTGTTTGGATTCAACTGGTAGCCATACTCAGTTGAATTTCCTGACGGTGTCCTTTCTGCATCTATGGCTCTGAAAGAAACACAAAACTTTGTGGGGTTATAAATTGTTACAGAGGGAAAAAAAAAATATTTGAGAGAGGTGTTCTGAAATAGGTGGAGGCGCAATGGCCCGGTGGTTAGGGCAGCGGACTCGCGGTTGTAGAATCCCGGTTTCGATTCCCAGACCGGGCGTTGTGAGTGTTTATTGAGCGAAAACACCAAAAGCCCCACAAGGCTCCGGCAGGAGGTGGTGGCGATCCCTGCTGTACTCTTTCACTACAACTTTCTCTCACTCTTTCTTCTGTTCCAAATTCGCACACAAGGCTTCAAAAAAATCTTCAAAACAAAAAAAAATTTTCAAAGCCACAGACAAACCAATTCTACTATATGGCTCAGAAACCTGGACGTTATCAAAGAAGCTTGAGAGGCGTTTGGATGGAACTTACACTCGCCTCTTTACGAGACCTCAAAATCTCTCGCGGAAGCGTCATCCAACCAAAGTACAAATATATGGGAAATTACCACCTGTGAAAGGTAGAAGAGTCCAGTTTGCTGGACATTGTTGTAGAGCTGAACAGAGGTAATTTATACTCTTCTCCTCTGGAAGCTCGCGATACCAGAGGGCGCACACTCTCCTACCCTGATGTAATCTCCAGGGATACAGGCATCCAGCAACAGGACCTCCATAATGCTATGATGGACCGTGAAGTCTGGCGTAGCATGGTAAATTCCATTGTCTCGACCACGGTCAAACAATGATGATGATGATATATATATATATATATATATATATATTATATATATATATATATATACATACATACATACATACATACATATCATCTCTTGTGAAAGGTAGGAGAGTCCAGTTTGCTGGACATTGTTGTAGAGCTGAACACGAGGTAATTTCTACTCTTCTCCTCTGGAAGCCATCTACTCGCAATACCAGAGGGCGTACACTCCTACCCTGATGTAATCTCCAGGGATACAGGCATCCAGCAACAGGACCTCCGTAATGCTATGATGGACCGTGAAATCTGGCGTAACAGGAAATTCCATTGTCTCGACTACGGTCGAACAATGATGATGATGATTGGTTAGCCTAGGGTTATAGTAGAAGACTCTTGCTCAAAGTGCCATGCAGTAGAACTGAACCCAGAACTGTGTGGTTGGCAAGCAAGCATCTTACCTCTATGCCACGTACGTACAACTTATTAGCCACATGCAAATGAAATAAAAACAAAGCACTTTTAATTAGATAAGTTAACCACCTACTTCTGAATATCATGGGAAAGTATTTCAACCTTGAGACCAACACCAGCAAGTATTGGTTTAATTTTCATGTAAGTCTCCAGGGACACCAAGAATTCGCAGGTTCGGTTCAGGTAGTAGGGTCGAATCCAGAAGTCGATCTATATGTAAAAGGAAAGAAACCAGTAATTAACAACAGAGTGTAACAAAATATTTATTTATTTGTCTTCAATCAGTAAGTGTTATTTCCTATTTGATTCTCTCTAGAAATCAAAGGAAGTGACTACCATTCCCTTCACGCTTTGCTTTTATGAGCTGGAGATAAACGTTTTAAAACTGACCCATTTTACACTGCATTTCAGACAGATTCAATGCTGAGCTGCTGAAGACAAAATATCTTTTTAGCAAATATTCTGCTCAACACCAGAGATTTCCTTGTTGTCTTTGGTCAATAAGTGCTATTTCCTATTTGATTTTATCTAGAAATCAAAGGAAGTGACTACCATTCCCTTCACGCTTTGCTTTTATGAGCTGGACATGAACGTTTTAAAACTGACCCATTTTACACTACCTTTCAGACAGATTCAATGCTGAGCTGCTGAAGACAAAATATCTTTTTAGCAAATATTCTGCTCAATACCACAGATTTCCTTGTTGTCTTTGGTCAATAAGTGTTCTTTTCTATTTGATTCTATCTAGAAATCAAAGGGAATGACTACCATTCCCTTCCAACTTTGCTTTTATCATCTGGACATCAATGTTTTGAAACTGACCTATTTTTCCATTACATTTCAGACAGATTCCGCTCTGAGTTGCAAAAACAGAAATATCTTTAGAGTAAATATTCTGCTCAATACAAAAGATTTGTTTGTTGTCTTTGGTCAATAAGTGTTATTTCCTATTTGATTCTATCTAAAAATCAAAGGAAACGACTACCATTCCCTTCACACTTTGCTGTTGTGGTCTGGACATCAATGTTTTGAAACTGACCTATTTTTCCATTACATTTCAGATCGATTCAGCACTGGGTTGCTCAAGCAGAAATATCTTTAGAGTAAATATTCTGCTCAACACCAGAGATTTCTTTGTCTTTGGTCAGTAAGTGTTATTTTCTATTTTCTTTTATCTAAAAATCAAAGGAAACGACTACCATTCCCTTCACACTTTGCTTTCTGTGGGATGGACATGAAAGCTTAGCAAATTGACCTATTTTCCATTGTTTCTATCCAGAGGTTAACAGTTATTTCTGGGACCTCAATGTAGATGGCAGAATTAACTCTAAGGCCTTGTGGAAAGAAGTAAGGAGGCATCACATGCCCTTCATTGCTGGCAACCCCTAAAACCATGGCAGTTGCAGGAAATTTTGTATTCATAACACTTGGAACTTAAGAAAGATCTGCAAATAACCATCTGTCATTCTTCTGTTAACTTTTTGATCTTAGCAACCTGTGTGGTAAGTAGCTTGCTTACCAACCACATGGTTCTGGGTTCAGTCCCACTGCGTGGCACCTTGGGCAAGTGTTTTCTACTATAGCCTCGGGCCGACCAAGGCCTTGTGAGTGGATTTGGTAGACGGAATATATATGTATATATATATGTGTTTATGTGTCTGTGTTTGTCCCCCCAACATCGCTTGACAACCGATGCTGGTGTGTTTACGTCCCCGTAACTTAACGGTTCGGCAAAAGAGACCGATAGAATAAGTACTAGGCTTCCAAAGAATAAATCCTGGGGTCGATTTGCTCGACTAAAGGCGGTGCTCCAGCATGGCCACAGTCAAATGACTGAAACAAGTAAAAGAGTAAAAGAGAGTGAACTGTTAAATTATGGGGACGTAAACACACCAACACTGGTTGTCAAGCAGTAGTGGGACACAAAGACACACACACACACAACACACACACACACACACAAACACATATACGATGGGCTTCTTTCAGTTTCCTTCTACCAAATCCACTCGCAAGTCTTTGGTCAACCCAAGGCTATAGTAGAAGACACTTGCCCAAGGTACCACGTAGTGGGACTGAACCCCGAACCATGCAGTTGGGGGCATGCTTTTTATCATATAGCCACAACTATGACTATATTTATATATCAAAAGAATAATGGGAAGGAGGAGGAAGAAGAACCAAAATACTCCAATAACAAGATACTTACTTCTAAACCAGTTTCTTCAGCCGATAACAACTTTAAGGTGGTCAGCTGTGCTTCAGTTTGAGGCCTGACTCGCAACAAGTGATAGCTAACGAGAGAAAACAGATAAATATGAAAAAAAAAGAAGATAATTAACACATCATCATCATCATCATCATCATCATCATCATCGTTTAACGTACGTTTTCCATGCTAGCATGGGTTGGACGGTTCGACCGGGGATCTGGGAAGCCAGAAGGCTGCACCAGGCTCCAATCTGATCTGGCAGAGTTTCTCTTGCTTGATGCCCTTCCTAACGCCAACCACTCCGTGAGTGTAGTGGGTGCATTTTACGTGCCACTGGCACAGGTGCCAGGTGAGGCTGGCAACGGCCACAATCGGATTGGTGCTTTTTATGTGCCACTGACGCAGAAGCCAGTCAAGGCGGCGCTGGCATCGGCCACATTTGGATGGTGCTCTTTACGTGCCACCGGCACAGGTGCCAGGTGAGGCTGGCAACGGCCACAATCGGATTGGTGCTTTTTATGTGCCACTGACACAGAAGCCAGTCAAGGCGGCGCTGGCATCGGCCACATTTGGATGGTGCTCTTTACGTGCCACCGGCACAGGTGCCAGGTGAGGCTGGCAACGGCCACAATCGGATTGGTGCTTTTATGTGCCACTGACGCAGAAGCCAGTCAAGGCGGCGCTGGCATCGTCCACATTTGGATGGTGCTCTTTACGTTCCACCGGCACAGGTGCCAGGTGAGGCTGGCAACGGCCACAATCGGATTGGTGCTTTTATGTGCCACTGACGCAGAAGCCAGTCAAGGCGGCGCTGGCATCGTCCACATTTGGATGGTGCTCTTACGTTCCCCGGCACAGGTGCCAGGTGAGGCTGGCAACGGCCACAATCGGATTGGTGCTTTTTATGTGCCACTGACGCAGAAGCCAGTCAAGGCGGCGCTGGCATCGTCCACATTTGGATGGTGCTCTTTACGTGCCACCGGCACAGGTGCCAGGTGAGGCTGGCAACGGCCACAATCGGATTGGTGCTTTTATGTGCCACTGACACAGAAGCCAGTCAAGGCGGCGCTGCATCGGCCACATTTGGATGGTGCTCTTTACGTGCCACCGGCACAGGTGCCAGGTGAGGCTGGCAACGGCCACAATCGGATTGGTGCTTTTTATGTGCCACTGACACAGAAGCCAGTCAAGGCGGCGCTGGCATCGGCCACATTTGGATGGTGCTCTTTACGTTCCACCGGCACAGGTGCCAGGTGAGGCTGGCAACGGCCACAATCGGATTGGTGCTTTTTATGTGCCACTGACACAGAAGCCAGTCAAGGCGGCGCTGGCATCGGCCACATTTGGATGGTGCTCTTTACGTTCCACCGGCACAGGTGCCAGGTGAGGCTGGCAACGGCCACAATCGGATTGGTGCTTTTTATGTGCCACTGACACAGAAGCCAGTCAAGGCGGCGCTGGCATCGGCCACATTTGGATGGTGCTCTTTACGTTCCACCGGCACAGGTGCCAGGTGAGGCTGGCAACGGCCACAATCGGATTGGTGCTTTTTATGTGCCACTGACGCAGAAGCCAGTCAAGGCGGCGCTGGCATCGGCCACATTTGGATGGTGCTCTTTACGTTCCACCGGCACAGGTGCCAGGTGAGGCTGGCAACGGCCACAATCGGATTGGTGCTTTTTATGTGCCACTGACGCAGAAGCCAGTCAAGGCGGCGCTGGCATCGGCCACATTTGGATGGTGCTCTTTACGTGCCACCGGCACAGGTGCCAGGTGAGGCTGGCAACGGCCACAATCGGATTGGTGCTTTTTACGTGCCACTGACGCAGAAGCCAGTCAAGGCGGCGCTGGCATCGGCCACATTTGGATGGTGCTCTTTACGTTGCACCGGCACAGGTGCCAGGTGAGGCTGGCAACGGCCACAATCGGATTGGTGCTTTTTACGTTCCACTGGCACAGAAGCCAGTCAAGGCGCCGCTGGCATCGGCCACATTTGGATGGTGCTCTTTACGTGCCACCGGCACAGGTGCCAGGTGAGGCTGGCAACGGCCACAATCGGATTGGTTGCTTTTTACGTGCCACTGACACAGAAGCCAGTCAAGGCGGCGCTGGCATCGTCCACATTTGGTGGGCTCTTTTACGTGCCACCGGCACAGGTGCAGATGAGGCTGGCAACGGCCACAATCGGATTGGTGCTTTTTATGTGCCAATGACACAGAAGCCAGTCAAGCGGGCGGCATCGTCCACATTTGGATGGTGCTCTTTACGTGCCACCGGCACAGGTGCCAGTGAGGCTGGCAACGGCCACAATCGGATTGGTGCTTTTTACGTGCCACCGACACAGAAGCCAGTCAAGGCGGCGCTGGCATCGGCCACATTTGGATGGTGCTCTTTACGTGCCACCGGCACAGGTGCCAGGTGAGGCTGGCAACGGCCACAATCGGATTGGTGCTTTTTACGTGCCACTGACACAGAAGCCAGTCAAGGCGGCGCTGGCATCGTCCACATTTGGATGGTGCTCTTTACGTGCCACCGGCACAGGTGCCAGGTGAGGCTGGCAACAGCCACAATCGGATTGGTGCTTTTTATGTGCCACTGACGCAGAAGCCAGTCAAGGCGGCGCTGGCATCGGCCACATTTGGATGGTGCTCTTTACGTGCCACCGGCACAGGTGCCAGGTGAGGCTGGCAACGGCCACAATCGGATTGGTGCTTTTTACGTGCCACCGGCACAGAAGCCAGTCAAGGCGGTGCTGGCATCGGCCACATTTGGATGGTGCTCTTTACGTGCCACCGGCACAGGTGCCAGGTGAGGCTGGCAACGGCCACAATCGGATTGGTGCTTTTTACGTGCCACCGGCACAGAAGCCAGTCAAGGCGGTGCTGGCATCGGCCACATTTGGATGGTGCTCTTTACGTGCCACCGGCACAGGTGCCAGATGAGGCTGGCAACGACCACAATCGGATTGGTGCTTTTTACATGCCACCGGCACAGAAGCCAGTCAAGGCGGCGCTGGCATCGGCCACATTTGGATGGTGCTCTTTACGTGCCACCGGCACAGGTGCCAGGTGAGGCTGGCAACGGCCACAATCGGATTGGTGCTTTTTACATGCCACCGGCACAGAAGCCAGTCAAGGCGCCGCTGGCATCGGCCACATTTGGATGGTGCTCTTTACGTGCCACCGGCACAGGTGCCAGGTGAGGCTGGCAACGGCCACAATCGGATTGGTGCTTTTTACGTGCCACTGACACAGAAACCAGTCAAGGCGGCGCTGGCATCGGCCACGTTCGGAGGGTGGTTTTTACGTGCCACCGGCACAAGGATCACAATAATTATTTAATTATTTCTAACATAGGCACAAGGCCTGAAATGATTTGTGGTTGGAGGGAACTGTTGATTATTGATTGAAACGAGAAGCTTGATTGCTGTTTTATCCTATTGACCCCAGAATGAAAGGCAAAGTTGACCTCAATGGAATTTGAACTCAGAACGTAAAGAACCGGAAGAAATATCACAAAGCATTTTTATCAACACTCGAATGATTCTGGCAATATGTCGTGCTTGAGAAGACCTGTCAAGCCAAGTGAAATTGTAGTCATGGTTGATGATGGTGTCACGTAAATGGCACGCATGCCAGTGTCACATAAAGAGCACCATTTGAGCATTGGACCTCACTGAGTTCCTTTTGAGTGTGGGGCCTCCTGGAAGCAAAGTGGCTGAGTTCCTTTTGAGCGTTGGGCCTCACGGAGGTAAAGTGGCTGAGTTCCTTTTGAGCGTTGGGCTTCCTGGAAGCAAAGTGACTGAGTTCCTTTT
>NC_043026.1:3667691-3677691 GCF_006345805.1 Octopus sinensis
AACAGATTATTTCACATCAGGAATCCTGCAAAATGAATTGATAAATATATGTATATGTCAAGTCCCTGTAGCGCAGGGGATAGCGCGCTGGACTTCTAATCCAGAGGTCGTGGGTTTGAATCCCACCAGGGATGACGTGTAATACTTTTTTAGCCAGCCTCGTCTGGCACCTGTGTCGGTGGCACATAAAATCACCACTGCACTCTCGGAGTGGTTGGCGTTAGGAAGGGCATCCAGCTGTAGAAACACTGCCAGATCTGACTGGACTGGCCTGGTGCAGCCTTCGGGCTTGCCAGACCCCAGTTTTAACCGTCCAACCCATGCTAGCATGGAAAGCGGACGTTAAACGATGATGATGATGATGATGATGATGATGATGTATATATAATCTTTTATAATCTTCAGTTTTGTTTTGCTAGTATTTTTTTGTTTTATTTTGTGCTCTTTTTTCTTGTTTATTTATTTAAAATCTGATTTTACATATGATCATTTCTATATTCCCTCCACCCTCTACTACCAACAGTGCAGAGTTACAGGGCAGAGTTCGCATGTCTACGAATGCTCACTTGATCAATAGTGGCTTGCAAATGAGGACCACTGTCCGCACCTCAAGTGATATCCAAGCTGTAAAGGAAGGAGAGAAAATGACCATAAAACTGCCGAAGAATGCCGAATTGTTCACATTAGAGTAAGTGGCCAACACCTCAGAAATAACTTACCATACACCTTTCCTATATCTCTCTCTTTCTCTACCTCTCATTTCTCTATATCTGTCTTTCCTTTGTGGTTTTTATCGCCAGAAATATTTTGGTAAAACGATATCTTTATATATAAAAGTGAAGTTGTGTGTCTGTCTCCTACGATTTAGATTCCTAACTACTCCCACATTTTGCGGTGCAGTTTAACCAAAACCGGGTATCTTATAGTCGTGATTCATATCGAGCCCTTCTGGGTATTATCGCACGTCTACGATGAGTCTACGATTTAAAAAAAAATTTGCCATCATTTTTTTCCATCTTAATGCATTTTTTTCGCTATTAAAAAAAGGGAAGTAACTCTCTAAAAATGTCTACGATGAGTCAACGATTTAAAAAAAAATTTACCATCATTTTTTTTCCATATTTAATGCATTTTTTGGCTATTTTTTGGCTATAACCCTCTAAAAATGCTTATATAGTTATTTCCCTTACAAACCCGAGCAACGCTGGGCGATACTGCTAGTATATATATATATATATATATAAAGGGAAAGTTTACGAAAATAAACAAAAGACGAAGGCAGCTGGTGTACAAACAAACAGATGTATTAGTATAACGCTCAGGAATAGAAAAAGTCTTTTACGTTTCGAGCCTACGCTCTTCTACAGAAAGGGACACAGAAAAAAAACAAGGAGAGAAACAAGGAGAGAAAAAAAATGTGTGTAGTAGCTAATGATCTATCATGGTGTCAGACGGGAGATATATATATATATATATATATATATATATATATATATACACACACATATATATATATATATATGTATAGTTCAAATTTATAGAAAAACAAAAGATGAAGACAGGTGTAGGAACAACAAGCAGGTATATTAGTTTAATGCTCGGGAAAAAAAGGAAAAGTCTTTTACATTTCGAGCCTATGCTCTTGAACAGAAAGGAACCAGAAGCAAAAAATGGAGACAGAATTTTAAAAAAATGGAAAGAGAAAAACAGTGTATAGCTTCAGTGGTGCAACATGGGGAATATATATATATATATATATATATATATATATATATTATTCAAAGGAATTCTAATAGTCTGTTTTTTTTTAGTTTATTATATCCTTTATAATATTAATATAGAATATATAGTATAAATAGTATATATAGTAAAAATGAAGTATTGATTGTCTTATTGAATAGATGAAATATTGAATATCAAATATTAAGGGACTAGTATACTTTCTTGCATTTAAGCAATCTTCAAGGTCCCAGGTTGTGACAGGGGTGTTTCAACTGTTTCAACTACATATATATATATATATATATATATATTGATATATATATATATTATATGTATATGTATGTATATATATATATTATATATAGATAAATATATAGATAGATAGATAGATAGATAGATACACACACCCATGTACGTATGTATATATGTCTGCATACATATGTGCATATGAGCATATGTATGTGCGTGTATGTGTATACATACATATGTATGTATACACATACACACACATACATGGGCACACACACACAGAGATACACATATAGACATACAGACAGACAATCACATTAATACTCATGCACACACAAACTTACATATGTATGTAACTTTATGTCTACACATTTTTTATGCACACAGGAGTGAGTTTGACACAATCCTTGACGGGAAGACGGAGCCGCAACAGTTAATCACTGATGATATCCGTCAAATAAATGTCTGTTCTGGAGAAACCATGAAGTCCGTGACAGGATTGAGACTCTGCCAGAAAATTCGGTATGTCAATGCTACGAATCAGAAAAATGCACCACATTTCCCCTTCACTGGACCCATGAAAGCTAACTTGTATATGAAGAGTGAAGATGTACCAAACGGTTATGAGCTAGAAGTTTACTTTGGGGTGAGTAGTATATCTTTTTTAATTCGATAGTTTATATATTTGCTTTGCTATTTTTTTTTTTTTCTTTTTTCACTTTTTATGATTCTGGGATCTTATGATGTCAATATATATATATATTCAACATATATATCCGATCGTAGCCGTTGGCAGCCTCGCCTCGCCTGCGTACCGATGGCACGTAAAAAGCATCATCCGATCGTAGCCGTTGGCAGCCTCGCCTCGCCTGCGTACCGATGGCACGTAAAAAGCATCATCCGATCGTAGCCATTGCCAGCCTCGCCTCGCCTGCGTACCGATGGCACATAAAAAGCACCATCCGATCGTAGCCATTGCCAGCCTCGCCTGGCCTGCGTACCGGTGGCACGTAAAAAGCACCATCTGATTGTAGCCGTTGCCAGCCTCGCCTCGCCTGCATACCGATGGCACGTAAAAAGCACCATCCAATCGTAGCCATTGTCAGCCTCGCCTGGCCTGCGTACCGGTGGCACGTAAAAAGCACCATCCGATCGTAGCCGTTGCCAGCCTCGCCTGGCCTGCGTACCGATGGCACGTAAAAAGCACCATCCGATCGTAGCCATTGCCAGCCTCGCCTGGCCTGCGTACCGGTGGCACGTAAAAAGCACCATCCGATCGTAGCCGTTGCCAGCCTCGCCTGGCCTGCGTACCGATGGCACGTAAAAAGCACCATCCGATCGTAGCCATTGCCAGCCTCGCCTGGCCTGCGTACCGGTGGCACGTAAAAAGCACCATCCGATCGTAGCCGTTGCCAGCCTCGCCTGGCCTGCGTACCGATGGCACGTAAAAAGCACCATCCGATCATGACCGTTGCCAGCCTCGTCTGGCACGTAAAAAGCACCCACTACACTCACAGAGTGGTTGGCACCAGGAAGGGCATCCAGCCGTAGAAACTCTGCCAGATCAGACTGGAGCCTGGTGCAGCCTCCTGGCTTCCCAGACCCCGGTCGAACCATCCAATCCATGCTAGCATGGAAAACGGACTTTAAATGATGATGATGATATACACTTAAGCACATGCATCCTAATCCTCCAAAGAAGTTTCTCCAAGGACTATTATTTAACTCTAACACCATAAATACACTACAATGTATTGGTATAATTATTTATTAATTTTTGTATATAGGTATTATTATTTTTTTGAAAACAACATTGTAAATTATTTTTTTTCCCCTTCCACAATTAAAAAAACATTTTTTTCCCTTCCAAATCTTTACCAATTCAATAATGAAAAATTAAATTATACCATTTAGAAAGATTACACCTTATAGAAAGATTAAATATAAGATAAAACATATAACGATGATTAAGTAATGTGCAAAATAATAAATAAAACGTATATATAAATAATAAATAATAAAAATAAAACGTAATATAAATTAAAACGTATATATTTTTCTAATTTATATATATATATATATATATTAATTATATTTTGTGTAATTTGATTTAGTATTTCTAGATGAATTTCCCTTTAAGTTTGGAATAATATTCTCTCATATTATATATATAGATATATATATATATACACACACACACACACATATAATATATATATATATATATATATATATATATATATATATATATGTGTGTGTGTGTTATTATATATATATATATATATATACACACACCACACACCACACACACACACATCTATAGATATTTGTGTTTTCATTTTCCAGAGACAAGATTTTCGGTTCTCCATAGACACTCCAGGCTCAAAGACCTCCAGGAAAACCGCAGTCGAGAAGAAGGGTGACAAGTTTTCTCTTTCGACCCCATTCAGGAAGACAAAAGTGGAAGGTCTGTATAATTTCTGGTATTGTTAGCTGTGTGTGTGTGTGTGTGTGTGAGAGAGAGAGAGAGAGAGAGAGAGAGAGTATGTGTGTGTGTGTATGTGTGTGTGTGTGTGTGGTGGTATTTAATTAATCAGTTGATTATGTGCCAAACGACACAATAAGGGTCTATCAGCTGGTACATCATAACCACTGCCACTATCCTTGGGTAAATGCCAGGGTACTTCTGTAGGGCAACAGATGACAGACTAAGTAGAAAGCTGAACTAATTAATCTATGCTGTTTAGGTTTATTATTATTATTATTATTATTATTATTATTATTATTCAGTAGTTTTATTTTTATAGCGTGCTTTCACTTCACTACCGAGCGTAGCTCTGTGTGCCTTGGGTATGTGCTGTGATTTGTTGTGATGCTCTGATGGTTACTGTATGGAAAGTGTTCTGCGTAGGATGTGTGCAGTGCCTAGTAGTGCATTATTATTATTATTATTATTATTATTATTATTATTATTTTATTATTATTATTGTTGTTGTTGTTTTGCAGGGACTCTCACCAACAGTCCTTCAAAGAAAGTACTTGAAGGGCACGTCTCAAGTGACAACAAAATGCATAAACTGCTTGCTCAACTCGAAATGAAATACACAAAGAGTTTTCTCCTGTTTGCACCGAAAATTGAATTGATCTCCAAATCCAACGGTGTCGATACGCGAGCATCAGCGCATCTTGAAATTGTGCCCAGAAAGAGATTCGACTTCAATTCTTCATACATTGGACATATGGGTCCAGTCTTTGTGAAAGGTAAACAAACCATCCCCATTCACTTGGCACCATATGAGGTGCAGCTTACCACCACGCAGCTAGATTATTATGTCCCACCACCGCACCAACATTCATAAAAAATTATGTATACATACATACATACATATATATATATATATATATATATATATATTAATAATAAATATTAGGGAATAAATCCAAATTTACAGGGAAAAAAATCAGATTTAGGATTAAATCAATTTTATAGTAAAATATTATAAAATATTATTAGAGACAAAACCACTATTTGCAAAACAAACAAGGAAAGACTTAATCAATACATAAAATTTTAATAAATAGTCAAAAAAACCGCCACTACAATCGTTTCTTGTCTTGATCGGTTTTTTTGACTATTTATTAAAATTTTATGTATTGATTAAGTCTTTCCTTGTTTGTTTTGCAAAATAGTGGTTTTGTCTCTAATAATATTTTATATATATATATATATATATGTATACATACATACATACATACATATATATATATATGTATGTATGTATACATATATATATATATATATATGTATACATACATACATACATATATATATATATATATATGATGTATACATACATACATACATACATACATACATACATATATATATAATATATATATATATATATACACTCTTTTACTCTTACTCTTTTACTTGTTTCAGTCATTTTGACTGCGGCCATGATGGAGCACCGCCTTTAATCGAGCAACTCAACCCCGGGACTTATTCTTTGTAAGCCCAGTACTTATTCTATCGGTCTCTTTTGCCGAACCGCTAAGTGATGGGGACATAAACACACCAGCATCAGTTGTCAAGCAATGCTAGGGGGACAAACACAAACATACATGCACACATATATATACATATATACGACGGGCTTCTTTCAGTTTCTGTCTACCAAATCCACTCACAAGGCTTCGGTCGGCCCGAGGCTATAGTAGAAAACACTTGCCCAAGGTGCCACACAGTGGGACCGAACCTGGAACCATGTGGTTGGTAAACAAGCTACTTACCACACAGTCACTTCTGCGCCTATATACATAATATATATATTAATATATATACATATATATATTATATATCATATATAATATATATATACATATATATATATATATTTACATATATATATATATATATATATATATATACATATATATATATATACATATATATATATATATATATAATATATATATATATATATATATATATATAATATATATATATATATATATATATATATATATATATATATATATAAATTAGAGATAAAACCACTATTAGGTAAATCAAACTTCCCTGTAAGTTTGGATTATATTATATATATATATATATATATATATATATTGGTAACAACGGTAAGATAACAAAAGAAAGAAAGAGACCTCAATATTATGTAAATAGAAGAAATTTATCTATAAAATAATATGTTACAATTACTCAATAGTCAAGATAAAACTCTGAGTTTCAGATGCCGAAGTGGAAATCCACAACACCATCTCTTCGGTTATCTGGCCATCTTAAAAAACGCTATGAAAATATATATATATATAAATCTTTAGTTAAATATAGTTAAATTTCTAAACTAACTATATGAACTATATTTGGAATACAAGACAATATAACGGATTTTACATATGAATATTATGGATTATTGCAGAAGAATAACCAAGGAAGTATATATGAATTTCAAAACTCTCATCAAAAGCAGTAATTTTTAATTTATCTTTCAAACAAACAGCATTTTATAGTCTTACTTCAAATTTAAAAAAAAAAATATTATTCGATATCTTATACAAAATTCAAATTTTATATCTCTGAAGAGCAGAAGAGTTGTCTATAAATGCTTATCAATATAGGATTTCATTATAAGGACAACACTTCTATGAAACGATCGTAAGATGCTTTAAAAACTTAATTTAAAAATTTTAAACTGTCATTTACATAATATATTTATACATATTTACATATATTTTTATAAATATTTATATTTATTTCTTTATATATTTTTAATACAACGATAATTTTTCATACGTGTATATCTTTCTGAGGAGTTCTGATATTAATTTCCTAATATTAATAATAATATATTATTAAAAATATATATATATACAAATGTACATATATCCATATATATACATAAATATATGTGTGTATGTGTGTTTGTGTGTGAATATATATATATATATATATATTTGTTGAAATGGAAAGATGAATTTTCTTGTTACAACGTAATTCCTGGTTTTTCCTGAAGAGAAAGCTGCAATATGGTATCCTTATTTAATCAGAATTTGGAAAATTGTGGCCTTTGAAACATGTGTAGAATGTAATAAAAGGAATTCTGTACAATCTTCGTTCAACTCCATTTCTTCCATTCACTAATTATATATATATATATATATATATATATATATAATATATATATATACACACACACATATATATGTGCATACATATATACATGCATACATATATGCATATACGGTACAAGGTGGAGATTGGTGGCAAGAAGGTCATTGGACCATAGAAAACTTTCCACAGAAATAGTACTGCACATATTTACAAGTATGCATACATACATACATGCATACATACATATATACACACACACACACTCACACTCACATACACACACATGCATATATCGTTAGCCACTACACACATATTTTTCTCTCATTGTTTCTCTCTTTGTTTCTTTCTGTGTCCTTTTCTGTAGAAGAGCGTAGGCTCGAAACGTAAAAGACTTTTTCTATTCCTGAGCGTTATACTAATACATCTGATTGTTTTGTACACCACCTGTCTTCATCTTTTGCTTTTTTCGTAAATTCTCCCTACATATATCCTTTAGTTCTAACTTATTCTCATATATAGGTAGGAAGCTATAATATCTCATCTCACCTTCTTTTCCTTGCAGTCTCTGGCCAAAACCTGAAAAAAGCCATGGGAGTCGTGTCTGTAATAAAAACAGACAAAACTGACTATTCTGCCATTTTACGGATTAACAATACTCCCAAGAAGTCTGGTGGCAAATACGATTCTTCCTTAACTTTGAAAGAAAAGGATATAGTCAAATTTGATGCCAAATCAGAACTGAACCACGATGGAAAGAGCAAAGTAGCCATGACGTTTAAGATTGACAAAGCCTTCTCCAAACCAATTCTTGCCTCTTGTAAGTAATTCATGGGTATTCAGTTGTGGAGGCGCAATGGCCCAGTGATTAGGGCAGCGGACTCGCAGTCATAGGATCGCGGTTTCGATTCCCAGACCGGGCGTTGTGAGTGTTTATTGAGCGAAAACACCTAAAGCTCCACGAGGCTCCGGCAGGGGATGGTGGTGATCCCTGCTGTACTCTTTCACCACAACTTTCTCTCACTCTTACTTCCTGTTTCTGTTGTACCTGTCTGTGTAGAGGCACAATGGCCCAGTGGTTAGGGCAGCGGACTCGCAGTCATAGGATCGCGGTTTCGATTCCCAGACCGGACCGGGTGTTGTGTGTGTTTATTGAGCGAAAACACTTAAAAGCTCCACGAGGCTCCGGCAGGGGATGGTGGTGATCCCTGTTGTACTCTTTCACCACAACTTTCTCTCACTCTTACTTCCTGTTTCTGTTGTACCTGTATTTCAAAGGGCCGGCCTTGTCACTCTCTGTGTCACGCTGAATATCCCCGAGAACTACGTTAAGGATACACGTGTCTGTGGAGTGCTCGACCACCTGCACGTTAATTTCACGAGCAGGCTGTTCCGTTGATCGGATCAACCGGAACCCTTGTCGTCGTAACCGACGGAGTGCTTCCATGGGTATTCAGCTAGATAGAACTTTAGATTTTCAGGTGTTGGATAGATTTTACAGGTGTCTGGATAGATGGGAAACTGGCTTCTCTTTGACTATTATATTTCTTCTTAACTTTCTTTTTGTATGCATTCATCTTTTAGAGATGTTTTCTTTGTTCACTTTGAATTTAGCCACTTTTAGATTGCCTTGGTAACGTTTTGGTAGCATATATTTTCAGATACACTGATTGCTATCTTATACCTTTTCTTGTCTACAAATATGCTTGTACAACAGAAACGATCATCAATAATGGATGTATTAAGGCAGCAACCTGGCAGAAACGTTAGCACACCGGGCGAAATGCTTAGCGGTATTTCGTCTGTCACTACGTTCTGAGTTCAAATTCCGCCGAGGTCGACTTTGCCTTTCATCCATTCGGGGTCGATTAAATAAGTACCATATATATGACAGGCTTCTTTCAGTTTCCGTCTACCAAATCCACTCACAAGGCTTTGGTCAGCTCAAGGTGCCACACAGTGGAACCGAACCCCGGAACCATGTGGTTGGTAAGCAAGTTACTTACCACACAGCCATTCCTGTATAATGAATTTGGATTTAAATAGTGTATTTTAACAGATTTATAGAAATCACTCAATCCATGTTAGTAATAGTTTCAAAGATACTCAAAATGTGTATGTACACATACGAAGGTGAATCAAAAAGTAAAGCCATTTTGTTTAGGACAGGTATAATTACCAACACAGGAACATGTATCATACATCAAAATGAAGCTGGTTCTCTGTGGATCACATCCCTACTTCTCAACATAGTCACCGTTTCTCTCAACAGCAATGTTCCACCTTCGAATGAGACCATGTATCCCTGCCCCGTAAAATTCTGTTGACTGTTCTTTGAGCCACTTCTTCACTACCCCAACACTCACCAGATTTACCCCCTTCAGACTATCATCTCTT
>NC_043026.1:3680191-3732691 GCF_006345805.1 Octopus sinensis
TGGGACTGAACCCAGACCTTGTGGTTGGTAAACAAGCTACTTACCACACAGCCACTCCTGCACCTATATATTTTCTTCTTTCTTTTCATTGACTTTCTGTTTTGTTTCTTTTTAACAGAGGCTTATCAAGTAAGAATCATAAAGAGAGAAACTTCAATGTGAAGGGTAAACTGACCCAAACTACAGGACATTCTGATGTTAGCTTTGACGTGGTCTATGGAGAACCAAGCAAGAAAGCAATCAACACAGTGAAAGTTAACTTAGCTTTTAGCCACAGCATAAAACCCATTGCACGGGAGGTCACCTTTCATGGGTCAGTTAAAAGACCCAAAAAGGTAAGAAAAAGGGGTCCATTGAATTTACTTGTTTTTGCAACTCATCTAATATCCTACTATAACAATCACTTACAAGGCTTCACTCCCCTACAGAGCAATCAAACTAGAAACCATGTGATTGTGAAGTACCTTTTCAAACTCTACCTGTCTAACACCCGTGGACATATTTACAAAGTCAGACAACAGCACAGCTCCCATGACTTTCGGAAACATTCTTTCACGCTAAGAGTTGCTGACGCATGGAACGACTGAGGAGCCACCAGTTGCCAAAGCAGACACTCCGAGGATTTTCACCTGAGCCCCGTCTGCTGGGTTGTGGCCCTAATACCACTCGGTGTCAGACCAATCCGCCTTGGGTGGCCCTACCAGGAACCGAAGTTCCCGACGGCATAGCTCTAACACTACCCGTTGCCAGTGTCCCCACCACAGTGAGGAGAGGATGGACTTTGGGGACGCAAACAGACACTCCGAGGATTTTCACCAGAGCCCCGTCTGCTGGGTGGTGGCCCTAATACCACTCGGTGTCAGACCAATCCGCCTTGGGTGGCCCTACCAGGAACTGAAGTTCCCGACGGCACAGCTCTGACACTACCCGTTGCCAGTGTCCCCACTTCTCATTTACAGCAAACCCCCACAATTCCCAGTCCCTTGTCACTTTCTTTTCATATTGTTTCTGCCCTCAATTATATACTCTTTAATCTTTTACTCTTTTATTCTTTTACTTGTTTCAGTCATTTGACTGTGGCCATGCTGGAGCACCGCCTTTAGTCGAGCAAATCGACCCCGGGACTTATTCTTTGTAAGCCCAGTACTTATTCTATCGGTCTCTTTTGCCGAACCGCTAAGTGACGGGGACGTAAACACACCAGCATCGGTTGTCAAGCAATGCTAGGGGGACAAACACAGACACACAAACAAACACACACATACATATATATATATATATATATACGACAGGCTTCTTTCAGTTTCCGTCTACCAAATCACCCACAAGGCATTGGTCGGCCCGGGGCTATAGCAGAAGACACTTGCCCAAGATACCACACAGTGGGACTGAACCCAGAACCATGTGGTTGGTTAGCAAGCTACTTACCACACAGCCACTCCTGCGCCTATATAAGAACATTTGTTAATATTCGTAACCCATGTGTTGATTTATCTAGCAATAATCAGTAATGAAAGGTATTTCTACTAACCTTTAATGTTCCTTGTTTCTTTTTCTCTTGTCTTTTCAGGTCAACTTACAAATAAACGGTACAGCTTTCTACACCCACATCTGGCCACTGAGGAAGGTAGACGTTGCCCTTTCAATGTGGGGTTTTGATAATAAGCAGACAGAAAACAAAGTTCGTGTGTTCTTTAGCAACGGCAGAGTTAAAGGTAGTCGCAATATTGAAGCAAATGTTTCTCTGGATACTCCGCAGAAAGACATGGGAATAGATGTAAAAATTGAACACCTTGTCAGCAACATTTACAAACATAACGTTTTTGTGAAATGGCAGAAAGGAAAAAGCGCCGGTGTGGACAGTTTGATGAAAATTACCTCTCAGGACTTCCAGCTGGAAAACACTGTTAATTTTCCCAACAACAAAAATGCTAAACTGATGGTCAATGTCAATAAGAATAACAACAATTATAAAGGTTTTTCTATGATTCATGCTGACCAAGGCATCATAAGCAAGCAAAGTATTGATTTGAAAGCTAAATCTAATGTAAAATATATCAAGAGCGGAGGGAATACACATGGAGAGGTGAATTTGGAATTAGAATCAGATGCATCCAATAAGCTCAAGTTTACAGCAAGCCATCATGATACCAATGGGCAAAAAACAACCACCAAAATAGACATGACAACACCATTTGAAGCTCTTAAAAGTTACTCTGACAGTATTGAACAAACAGTCGATAATAAAGAATTATCTTATAGCAGAAAAATACAATGGAGGAGCTACGGAAATGAAAATGATATTAAAGCTGACGTGAATTACAACAAAGCAATCCAAAAACTTAATGGCACTTATTCCTCATCAATAAACACCTACAAAACTGATGTGGAACTGGGGTTTAAAAATAGCGCAAACAAGAAAAGTGCCCTGTTCAAAGTGAAACACAACAAACCAACCCCTCTTGTTTTTATAAAAATGGATCATGCTAGAGATAGACGTCAAGTAACAACAGATGCTAGTCTTATGTTTGATATGTCTAATTCTAATGGAAAAGTCAAGTTTGCCATGCAGAAGGATGACAGAGAAATTGCTTTTAGTGGCGATGCCAATGTTAAAATTTCCAATAAAAAACTTGAAGGTACATATTCTTTGAAACATAACATTGCTGAATCTTCAGTTAAGCTTGATTTCCGTAATAATAAAAACCAAGGCGCAATATCAGCTGTTGTTACCAAGAACAAGCCAGGAAATATGAAAGCTGATGTCTCTGTGACACTTAACAACAAACCACAACTGAAGCTGGTTGGCAACTCCGTCTGGTCGAAAAAGAACATAGATTTGAGTGCAGAAGTGACTGATCATAAGGATAGAAAGACCACTGGCTCCTTTAACCTCAATCTGTCTGGTACAAGGAAGACAGCCAATGCTGAAATTAAGTCCGATTCAACTGATATCACACTTAGTGGAGCTCTTAATATCCAAAATAATGCCAACATTGATAGCGAATTGCAAATTGGAGTTAATGGAAAGAACCTGTTGTTGTCTGGAGACTATAAGAAAGAATCGGCTAATCATAGAATTAATGCTAATATCGGACTTCCTGACGGCAAACAAATTCAGATGCAAACTTCTTTCAGCAACGCTGCGAAGAAATCATTATCTTTCAATGTAAAGAGTGAAGATTTTATTGACGTGGATTTTTCTACTCAGCTAGACAATGTGAACTTTATGGTAGACGCATCGGTCGAAGTGTTGCCATATCTGGAAAAAACACATCTGAAAGCCACTTTGGCCAAAGATAAAACGTGGGAGGCTTCAGCTGAACTGGAAACACCGTATGACCCTATAAAACAGGCGAAAGTAACTGTGTCGTTGGTAATTGATGGAAAAAAACAAGACATGATCAGCGTTAAAACCTTTCTGAACTCCAAGAAATTCTCTAGTTTCAAGCTCCTTACCAATATTAAAGGTTTAAACAATTTCAGTGTGAAGACAATTGTTACCACACCACACTCGAAGTTCAATGAGTTCTTGTTTGATATCGCACACAGCACTGACTTGAGGAATTTTGATTCTAAAGTAGAGATGAAGGCAGGTAAAATATTCATGATTAAGTCCACTTTGAAGAATGAACAACATAACACAGATATTGACTTCAATATGAATATGGGTGGTAAGACCCTGGGTGGTAAGTTTGTTAGAAATAAGTCAGACATGACATTCGACATGTCCTACAAAAGAGGACAGGATATGTATACAACTCATTTGATGACCAATGGCAAGCAAGGCAATTTAGAACTCACAGCTCCAGGAGATAGGAAATTTAATGCTAATATGGACTTCAGTCCAAGTGATGTTAAGTTGAATTTGGAAACTTCCCTGCAATTAGACACAAATAATTACAAATTCGTTGTCGCTTATGAACACAAGGCCAAATTTCACTTGCTATTTTCCATTCCATCCTACACCAGTGAGGTGATGATGACCTTTTCAGGTACTTTGGAATCATTCGACTCCCAAGCTGATTTCACTTTCAACAACGACAAATACACATTCACTATGGCCAACAAAGATAAAATGTTTGCAGCCACTGTCACAACTCCTTTGATAAAATCAAAAATGGACTTAACAAAGAACGGAGGTTGGGACATGATGACAATGAACTTTGAAGCCAAATATAAAAACATTGATAAGCCAATAATTCTTTCCCTAGAAAAAGACCATAAAAAGATTAATTTTGATCTTAGTGCTCCAGCATTTGAAATTCAGTTCCAAATGGATAACAAAATTAATAGTGTAGTGGTGAATCTTTCACTTAAAAGCATCAAGTTTGAACTGGTCTATTCTGACAAGGACGCCAAACCAAAGAGTTTATCTTTGAACTTGTCCATACCAAAACACAATTTTGTTACAAAGATCAATTTTGATGAGAAGAAAAGTGGCATGGATGGAAACATTGTTACCACTTACAACGGGAAGAAACTTAATCTGAATGGTTCCTATAAAACTATGGATCAAAAGAAGATTTTCAATGGAAAGATAGAGACTCCAACCAACACTTATGACATAACAGGTACACTTTCTGGCAAAATGAAGAAGTTCAAAATTACAGCCAAACTACAGCATAACAAGAATGTCTATGAAATAACAATGTCTAACAAGGCTTTTAAGACATTAAACCTGAACTTGTTAGCACCAGGTTTCAAACTGAAGATGGACTTTGAAGGAGAACTGCAGAAATTTAAGTATTTCACTAGTATGAACTTTGGCGAAAAGCAACTCAAAGGTTCGATTTCCAACCAAAACTATTGGAATGGTATCAACGTTGACATTACAGTTAAATTGTCAAATTATGAAATGAAATACGAATTTGACAGTGACATGGGAAAAATGCATCTCAGCACCCAGTTACTATGGAATCAGGATCAATACTCATTTAGTTCAACTGTAAACACTGATACTCATACTTACGCCTTGTCTGTCTTATCGCCATGGTTCACTTTGAAGACAAATATCATGAATGGTTTCCAATCATCCAACATGGAAACCAAGGTGATGCTTAGCCACGGCACTTATGATTTAGCTGTTTCACAGAATGGCCAAAGCTTAAATATCACCGCCACTGGACTGGGTAAGCAAAGACTTAACATCCAACTGAGTAAGACATCTGTCATTTTGCGTTTCCAGAATGAAGATGACATCCATGAATATCATCTAACTTGGACCAAGGACGGATTTTCAGTTAACTATTCTTTCCCAGTGAACAAAGGTGAAGTGAAAGCAAAATTTAATAGCTACAAGGATTTCACTGTCAATGCCCAGCTACTTAACAAGAGAAACACTTACAAACTGGAAGCCACAAATAACAAAAACAAAGAAATTAAATTCCATACAACCATACCTTATGGTAAAGAGCTTCTCCTCCTCTTTGAAAATACCGGCAATTCGAGAAATGGTAAAATCCGAGCAACAATTAAGTATGGTGAATACTATGGTGAGTATAATGCCAGATGGCAAAGTGATGACAGCAATGTTTCACTTCAAATGGGATTAAATCTTGATTCAAAGACGACAAAAGCCACCATAAGTTTTAAACGAGCATTTGAGCCTAATATGGAAATACTTTTCCACTCACTCGAAGTCACTATTAACAACAGGAAGAGCTCGATCAAATCGACTGTCAATATGTCGAATGGTTGGAATGGTTCCATTGTCCTTAATGATCCTTACACTGGTCGCGCTGTGCTGAGGTTCAAGGTGAAGCCAACGGATATGCGCAATATTAAATCGAACGTGATGCTCGACCATTATCTGACAGGAAATGTCTCCGTTAACTATGAACATACCTTGACAAAAACCTCTTTCATGAGCAAAGGTGACCTCGAAATGGAAAATGTCAAATTTGGAAAGTATGAAATGGAAGTAAACTTTCAAGATAAGGACTATAATATCAAGGCAGATATTAAAAATGGAAAATATAATATCAACTGTAAAGGATCGTTTAAAGATGGCCGGAAGAGTATCAGCATTCAGGTGAAAACTCCATTCAGATATTTTAGAGATGTGACTTATGGAGCTGAATTTCACTCAAAGGGAATGCTAAAATTTAGTATCACCCTCCCCAGACAGTTCTATGCAGCCAAGATGGACTGGAAAAATGGCGGTCTTACTACCGATATTGACTTACACATGGACCGAAAGGACGTATCTAAGCAATTTAAGGTTGTCGTGTCATACATGAATGCCGATGACAGAGCTACTGTCTCCAGGGCGACCAACGTCAAACTGATCCATGGCAATACTGTTTTGACTACAGATATCAACTTGAAGAAGTCACGTGACATGTATATGATTAAGGGAGAGTTTAGTTGGGGAGAAGAGGATGACCAGAAAATTGGTGCTGAACTCCATATAAAGACAGCTGAGAAGAAGGAAATGTCCCTCACTTTGATGTCACATCATCGTAACTCTGTCATAACATGCAGTCGCGAATCTGGTCGGGACCGGCACAACATCATGTGTGCACTGACCCCAGATGCTAGCAAGAAGAATAACAAGATTGAAATCGATGCTGATATATTCAATTACGACAATAAAAAGATATTTGACATCAACATCAAATTACCCAATCAGAAAAATGTGAGTAGCTTTCAGGAATATGCCTTCTTTAACCCTTTCGTTACCAGCCTGGCTAAAACCGGCTCTGGCTCTGAGTGCAAATGTCTTGTTTCCATAAGTTTTGAATTAAAATCTTCCACCAAACCTTAATCACAATTTATGTTCCTAACACTGGCTTAATGATAATTAAGTTATTTTACTAAATTCTTTGTTATATTTAAAATTAATTGAAAAATACACAGAGCATCTCAACAGAAATATGGTAACGAGAGGGTTAAAATATATAATAGAGAAACAATTCTTAACCCTTTTGTTACCAACCTGGTTGAAACCGGCTCTGGCTCTGACTACAATTGTCTTGTTTTCATAAGTTTTGAATTAAAATCTTCCACCAAACCTTAGTCACAATTTATGTTCCTAACACCAGCTAAATGATAACTAAGTTATTTTTACTAAATTCTTTGTTATATTTAAAGTAATTGAAAGAAACACAGAGCATCTCAACAGAAATATAGTAACAAAAGGGTTAAAATATATAATAGAGAAACAATTCTTAACCCTTTTGATAGCAACCTGGCTGAAACCACCTCTGGCTCTGTAGTAGCCACTCCTACGCCTATATGTTAACAAAAGGCTTACATGTAAACCGTTTGTTTTTCAGAGCATGAAACTGAAAATCGTTACAAATGGACCTAATGAGAACACTATATTCAGCATCCGCACACAGCTTAGTATTGGCGAAGATGCTACTAACATAATGGTTATGGAAACAAAGCTGAGCAACAACAATGGTAATTACACACTCAACTGGATGTTTGAACATCCATACTCAAACTTACATTTGGAGATTATGGCCTTCGCCAACGCACAGCGGTATAAATACAACACTGGAGTAGAACTGAGCTATTTGACTTCCAATCGCAAAATGGAGAACCTCATGTTGCGTGGAGATATCGACAAACACAGAGGTGAAATGAACATTGAGGTAAGAATTTTGTGGCTTTTAAGCAATAACTTCTTCTTCTTACTCTTTTACTTGTTTCAGTTATTTGTTTACTTGTTTACTTATTTACTTTTTTCAGTTATTTAATATCCTACTATAACAATCACTCACAAGGCTTCACTCCCCTACGGAGCAATCAAACTAGAAACCATGTGATTGTGAAGTACCTTTTCAAACTCCACCTGTCTAACACCCGTGGACATGTTTACAAAGTCAGAAAACAGCACAGCTCCCATGACTTCAGGAAACATTTTTTTCACGCTGAGAGTTGCTGAAGCATGGAACAAACTGCCGGCATCAGTTGTTAGTTGTCGGAGCACTGCATCCTTCAAAACTTCCATGCTTCCTGAGATTCACCAACACAACACCTGATTTTCTCCCCTCCATACACACGCAAGCATGTATCTGACTCATACACTGTTCACTTCCCAGACATTTGTACACTACTGCATATGCTTTATACGCACTTTCTGACAAGTTGTGGTGCACCTGAGCACTGTATACAATAATTTCATTATTATTATTATTATTGTCATTATTATTATTATTATTATTATTATTATTATTATTATTATTATTATTATTATTATTATTATTATTATTATTATTATTATTATTATTATCTGTATACAACAGTTCCTCTGAGAATTCTTTCTCAATGCTTTTTGCTCCTTCCCCTGGTAATAAATTCTCTTTATCTATTTCAGATGAAGTTACCCAAGAAACATCTGCAAATTTCAGGCTCTGTTGCCAGTGGCGACCAATTCGCAGTAACTTTCAATAAAAAGGAAAATGGTATGAAAGACATGCACGCTTCAGCAACAATCAACCGTGATACCAAGTATATGCTCTTCGAGATGAACTACGACCGAAGTAAGACTCCTTTTTCTACATCACTTCACTGTGTTATGAGGTTAAGAAACTTGCTTCACAATCACATGGTTTCTAGTTTGATTGCTCTGTAGGGGAGTGAAGCCTTGTGAGTAAAGTTGGTATGGCAACACAAAAGTATTGTGAGTGGAATTGGTAGACAAAATAAATGCTTTGTGAGTGAAATTTGGTTGACGAAATATGTGGTTTGTGAGTGGAATTTGGTAGACAAAATAAATGCTTTGTGAGTGGAATTTGGCAGAGAAAATGAAAGCTTTGTGAGTGAAATTTGGCTTACAAAATATATGGTTTGTGAGTGGAATTTGGCAGAGAAAATGAAAGCTTTGTGAGAGAAATTTGGCTTACAAAATATATGGTTTGTGAGTGGAATTTGGCAGGGAAAATGAAAGCTTTGTGAGAGAAATTTGGCTTACAAAATATATGGTTTGTGAGTGGAATTTGGCAGAGAAAATGAAAGCTTTGTGAGTGAAATTTGGCTTACAAAATATATGGTTTGTGAGTGGAATTTGGCAGGGAAAATGAAAGCTTTGTGAGAGAAATTTGGCTTACAAAATATATGGTTTGTGAGTGGAATTTGGCAGAGAAAATGAAAGCTTTGTGAGTGAAATTTGGCTTACAAAATATATGATTTGTGAGTGGAATTTGGCAGGGAAAATGAAAGCTTTGTGAGTGAAATTTGGTAACTGAAATGATATGAAAAAAATATTGCAAATGAAAGATGTGTGTATGCATGAAGCCAGATTCAGACCCACCTCACTTCTTCTTTCCTAAATAGTTTAATAATTTCTCTGTTTGTTGCTCATTTTAGATGACCCTAACAAGGTGTTCCGCATGAAAGGACAAGTGATGAAGAATAGGGCAATAATGAAGGCATTTACAAATGCAGGACAAAAGGTTAACAAAGAGGGAAGGATAAACATTGAGCTTAGGCCCTCAAGTATTCTGCTCACCCAGATTTTCTGGAACCCCGACATCGCCAATGAACTGAACGTAAGTTTAAAATTCCAGAGTTGTTTCACACATCCCACACACACATTTTCTTTAAAGAATCCTTCTCCCCAAACATCATGTTGTCGTTTATCGTTGTATCAAAATTTCACTTTGATCCTCTTCTGTCTCACTTTCCCTTCTGCCTGCCGGGAAGAAGGCAACCTTTTGGTATTGGCAGACAAACAGGAACAGCACAAGGTTGACATGACTCACCCAGTCGTGCTGAGGACATGACACCCTCTCTAGTGCTGGTGTCATGATAAAATGCTGCCAGTGTACACTGTAAAAATTGTTGCTGATAGAAAGAGGACTAAGTCACAAAAACAAAAACATGCCAGGAGTGGTTGTGTGGTAAATAGCTTGCTTACCAACCACATGGTTCCGGGTTCAGTCCCACTGCATGGCACCTTGGGCAAGTGTCTTCTACTATAGCCTCAGGCCCACCAAAGCCTTGTGAGTGGATTTGGTAGATGGAAACTGAAAGAAGTCCGTCGTATATATATATATATATATATATATATATATATAAAATGTGACCGCATGTGTACCAATGGCGATTTTTTTTCCTCTGTCTTCCCTTCTCTGGATCTTTCCTTCTCCTATGTTTCCGACGAAGAGCTCCGCTCGAAACGTTGAACCCTTCTTCCCTTCCTTCCTGAGCGTTCAATAATACTATATTTGTTCCACGTCCTCGCGTTGTTGTGTTTTCTCTTTGTGTTTTCATGTTTGGATTAACTATATATATATACATATATATATATATATATATATATATATATATAATGTGTGTATATGTTTGTGTGTCTGTGTTTGTCCCCCCAACATCTTCAATTAATATTTTATGTAAGGATGCGAGCTGCACCCGACCAGTGCAGGGACCTCTCATCCTGTTACAACATCTTGTCTGTGTCGGTAAAATATCATTGCTTTTTTTTTTTCAGGATTATTGTTATGCTGTGCTGCAGCACTACGGCAATGAGATTAAGTCACTTGGTGACGGATTAGGTGAATTCCTGTCTGAGGAGATACCAGAGAAGGTTAAACTGATGAAGAAGGCCTTCAGTGAACCCCTGGATATTATGACCAGCTTCATGTCTGCGGAGTATGACCACTTCTCAAAAGACATTGCCAAACATGCCAAGCAAATTGGTGAATTCTATGAAAGAAATACTTTCTACGTAAAGTCCGCAGTGGAACTTTGGGACTCGATGTGGGTCAGTTACCAAAGAGATATTGAGAACTTATGGAGATATTTTCAGCACTTCAACAGGAGGATGCAGAACATGATGGAAGAAGCTGCAATGCACATTGAATATTACTACATGCAAGCTCAACGCGAGTACCAGGTATGTGACTCAGTGTTAAATCTTAAAGGTATTATATTTGAATATCAATAGATAATTCTCAGGTTAACATTATATATATATATATATATATATATATATATATATATATATATATATATAATATATATATATATATATATATACACACACACATATATATATATATATATACGCATATATATATAGGCGCAGGAGTGGCTGTGTGGTAAGTAGCCTTGCTTACCAAACACATGGTTCCGGGTTCAGTCCCACTGCGTGGCACCTTGGGCAAGTGTCTTCTACTATAGCCTCGGGCCGACCAAACCCTTGCGAGTGGATTTGGTAGACGGAAACTGAAAGAAGCCCGTCGTTTATATGTATATATATATATGTGTGCGTGTATGTATGTGTGTGTGTATATATATATATATATGTATATATTATATATGTATGTGTATATATATATATGTATGTATATATGTATTTATATATATACATGTATGTATATATGTATTTATATATATATGTTTATATGTATGTGTATATACATGCATATATATATATATATATATATATATATGCATATATATATATATATGCATATATATATATATATTATATATATATATACAAGCATTAGCAATTCATATTCCTCAGAAAGTTATATATATATATATATATATATATATATATATATATATATATGTATACATACACACATATATATATATGTCTGTGTATGTTCCAGATTAAAGAGATGGAGATGTCAAGGGCACTTGATGAAATCCTTCACTACATCCGAGAGCAGTACAACAATGGCTACAGACATTTGCAAGTTCTTCACCGAGAAATCCAGATACACATCAACAGGTTCCCAGTCATGATGAAACGTAAGTAAGACAATCGCTTTTCTAATACATTGCCTTATTGGTTATTGATTATAGAGGCAGATATTTGATTTTTAGTCATGCATTGATTCCTTGAACAGGACACTTCATTTCACATTACTCCAGTCCACGTAACTGGCAGAAATAAGTAGTACCTATTTCTTTACTACCCACAAGGGGCTAAACATAGAGGGGACAAACAAGGACAGACAAAAGGATTAAGTCGATTACATAGACCCCAGTGCCTATCTGGTACTTATTTAATCGACCCCGAAAGGATGAAAGGCAAAGTTTACCTTGGCAGAATTTGAACTCAGAATGTAGGGGCAGACGAAATACCTATTTCTTTACTACCCACAAGGGGCTAAACATAGAGGGGACAAACAAGGACAGACAAACAGATTAAGTCGATTATATCGACCCCAGTGAGTAACTGGTACTTATTTAATTGACCCTGAAAGGTTGAAAGGCAAAGTCGACCTGGACGGAATTTGAACTCAGAATGTAGCGGCAGACGAAATACCTATTTCTTTACTACCCACAAGGACAGACAAATGGATTAAGTCAATTATATCGACCCCAGTGCGTAACTGGTACTTATTTAATCAACCCCAAAAGGATGAAAGGCAAAGTCGATCTCGACAGAATTCGAACTCAGAACGTAGCAGCAAACAAAATACTGCTTAGCATTTCGCCCAGGGTGCTAACGTTTCTGCCAGCTTGCCACCTTTCATTTAAAGTTAACCATCTCTCCCTTGTTATTGAAACTACTAGGTCTAGTTGTTGTCTTTGTACGAGACATTGTGTATCTAGGACTATATTTATCCAATGTACTGTCCCTTTATTTCCAAGGCAAACGAAATATGATTTCTATTAACATGGCTGATGGTCGGAGTGGAGTTGGTACATACAGTCTTGGTGGTTGTGGTGATGGTGCTGGTGGTGGTGAAGGTAGTAGTTGTAGTGGGGTTGGTTGCAGTGGTCTTGGTTGTAGAAGTTTTGGCTGTTGTGGTGACAGCAGCAGTGATAGTAGTGGTGATAAGTTGGTTGTGGCAATCTTAGAGGTAGCCTCTACTCACCAACAGCCTCAAAATTCTTCTTCCCCCAGCATCACAAACATCTTGAATATAGATATTCCACCACGAAGTCTGATTTGTTTTTTGGCTTATATTTTTTATCAGGTGCACGCCGCCAAATGAGAGAGCATCCTATTGGCAAAACAGTCCTGGAGAACGGCGAAAGGATCTTCAACGCAGTCTACCAACATGTGTCAACTCATCCTTGGGCAGATTCTGTAAGAGATATTGGATCAAAGGTCTATCATCAGGTAATTTCACCGATAAATCTTTGTTGTTGTTGTTGAAATGATTGAAATGCAATAGATCGATACTAGGGTCATAATTATGGGTGACAATTTCATATGACACCGCTAGGAAAAACTGCCGTTCAAACCAAAAAGAACCCTGTATTGTAACCCTACTCAACACACACACACACTTTATTAAACTAATCTCTCTCTATATAAACGGCAGTTTGTCTGTCTGTGTGTCTGTGTGTCTGTCAGGTTGTACCCTCACTCTGACCACGGCTTTCAACCGATTCTGATGAAACTTGACACACACATAGCCCAATGTCATAATTCAAAATAACACAGCGAAAATTTTGAATAGTTCCCCCAGTTCTGAAAAAAATCGATAAATTCGACATGGGGTCGAGAATCTAAGCTTTTTATATACAACACATTTTCTGTCTAGGTGACACAACTCGACCTTTTTATCGCCCAAAGGGACAGCTAGGAACATCGTATACCCAGAAGTATTCGAGTGAAGAGAATACATTGCAACCTACACATGCGCCTTCGTTCCCTAGAGGGAAAGGACTAGATTGGGATTAGTTGTTGCCTACTAGGGGCTCTTACATACCCGGGCAAAGCCGGGCTATGCTGCTAGTTATACATAATTACTAATACTTGAATCCTTTATTTTTGTCTGCTAGGCCAAGTGGGCTTTCGATTATTGGCAAGTGGAAGAAAACCTGTACAGCCTGAAAGATAATGTTGTCAAATACATAAGAAAGGAACTGAACACCTTGGCTGATATCTTCGACAATCTTAACTTGAAGACCTTGATATTTGATCCGAAGAATGGTGAAATAGTTGTAGAATTCCACTACAAATCGTTGTTGTCCGCATACAAATATGCAAGATCGATCAATCAGGTTTTGAAAAGCATCACCCATGTTGTAAAGAAGTGTGTCGACATGTTGCCAACTTCGTGGTGGAGTATAAGCGACGTTTACTACACTCTGAAACCTTACACCAGCCTACGCAACTGGCTTCCTCCATATGAAGGTTCGTATTTCACTTGTCTCTCTGTCTTTCCTTCTTTACAGGGAAGTCTGTGAATACTCTTTTACTTGTTTCAGTCATTTGACTGCGGCCATGCTGGAGCACCGCCTCTAGTCGAGCAAATCGACCCCAGGACTTATTCTTTGTAAGCCTAGTACTTATTCTATCGGTCTCTTTCACTTGTTTCAGTCATTTGACTGTGGCCATGCTGGAGCACCGCCTCTAGTCGAGCAAATCGACCCCGGGACTTATTCTTTGTAAGCCTAGTACTTATTCTATCGGTCTCTTTTACTTGTTTCAGTCATTTGACTGCGGCCATGCTGGAGCACTGCCTTTAGTTGAGCAAATCGACCCCAGGACTTATTCTTTGTAAGCCTAGTACTTATTCTATCGGTCTCTTTTACTTGTTTCAGTCATTTGACTGTGGCCATGCTGGAGCACCGCCTTTTAGTCGAACAAATCGACCCCAGGACTTATTCTTTGTAAGCCTAGTACTTATTCTATTGGTCTCTTTTGCTGAACCGCTAAGTTAAGGAAGGTTCGAAACACGGAGTAGATGAAACAGAGGCAGCTGAAGAAGGGGAATGTTCCTTGTGTTGTATGTCCTTTACTCTGTTTTTTCGTTGTTTAAGAAAAATGTTCAGTTGGTTTTGTGTTTTTGTTTTCGTTTCTCATTGTGTTCGACGTGTTTTTGGTGTCCTGTATCCATATATGCATGTATATATACATATAGATGTAGGTATATACATATATGCATGTATATATGCATATGTTTTATTTATTAATTTGCTATTTTATATATATATATATATATAATTATTATTTGAGGGAATAAAATCCAAACTTACAAGGAAAAACAATTCAATTTAGAAATACTAAATTAAATTCCACACAATAAATATATATACCTATTTTATACATTATATTATTTTTGTAATTTACTTAATCTTTACTTTTTAAACTTTTCTATTATATGTAATTTTCTAGATGGTGTAATTTAATTATTCATTTTGAATTGATAAAAGGTGTGTTTTTTCTAATATTTAATATATATATATATATATATGTGTGTGTGTGTGTGTATAAGAAATTAAAAAAGGAAAATACACACACTTACATGGTTATAATATAATTTTTAATGTATCGACCGGTTTCGCAATCGCTATTCATGATATAATGTTTAATTTATATGAATATATATTTTGTCTTAAGAAGAAATTTGGTCCATATTGTTTGTAATGTGTGTGTGTGTTGTTGTTGTTGTTGCTTTCTTCTCAATCCTATCCTTATTGGAATACTTTCAGCCCGAGCATCTATGTTTGCTAGTCACATTCGGACATTTGATGGTCGTCATTTTGACTTCAAGGGGATCTGCAGTTACATTTTGGCTTATTCAGAAAGTAACTTCGAAGTGATTGCCAATTACTCACCAAAAAAGAACCAACCTACACTTCTGTCGGTTAACATTAAAATTGGAGAGAATGATAATCTTCGCTTCCTTAAAGATTACAGGGTAAGAAAATATTGTCTGCTTTAACTTGTAAATAATTGACATTTTTCCTCCCATCTCTCTCTCTCTCTCCATTTTGGTATATTCTTATATCATGTCTACACTTCTCTCATATCGTTCGGTTTTCTGAGTTTCTCTTTTAATTATGTTTCTGTTCTAATTTCATTCTTTTTCTTCTTCAATCAATTCCTTCATTCCTTCAGTCAATTCTTTTATCCCTTCAATCAGTTCTTTTATCCCTTCAATCAATTCTTTTATCCCTTCAATCAATTCTTTTATCCCTTCAATCAATTCTTTTATCCCTTCAATCAATTCTTTTATCCCTTCAGTCAATTCCTTTATTCCTTAAATCAATTCCTTTATCCCTTCAATCAATTCTTTTATCCCTTCAGTCAATTCTTTTATCCCTTCTATCAATTCCTTTATTCCTTAAATCCATTCATCTTTTACCAGCCGGATTGCCAAGTAGCCAAAAGAAAAGAGAAGCCTTGCCCCACCCCATGCAGTCATTTATTTCACTCATTCATCTATTTCCTTCCTTCTCTAATTCTAACATTAATTTCTGCTCGTCTACCAGGTTATACACAACGGACGTGTAGCTGAGCTTCCATTTAATACTAGAGACGCAAAAATCTTCCGTACCAACAACATCGTCACTTTATTAGGCAACAGTGGCTACACCATTGAAATCAATCCATCTTCTGGATTCTATGCTGTAAGCGTGAGCGGCTGGTACTTCAACAGGGTGTCCGGTCTCTTTGGCACAAACAACAACGAACAATATGATGATATGCGCACAAACACCGGACAACTCGCCTCTGATTTAGAAGACTTTACCCTCTCTTGGATAACCACTCTCAAATGTCGTTCCGAAAACCAAGCTGAAAGGCACAATGTTCCAAACAGCCACATGTGTAGCGTTTTTTATAAGGATACATCATCTCCCTTCAGAAACTGTTTCAAACAGGTATGGATTTTACTTAAGGCTTCAGGGTTTTGTCAGATGTCCTTTATATGGAATTGAATGAGTGAGTATATATGTATATGGGAGTGTGTGTAATTTTATATATATACTAGCAGTATCGCCCGGCGTTGCTCGGGTTTGTAAGGGAAATAACTATATAAGCATTTTTAGAGAGTTACTTCCCTTATATATTAGCAAAAAAATGCATTAAAAATAGGAAAAATTGATGGTAAATATTTTTTTAAATCGTAGACTCATCGTAGACACGCGCTAATACCCAGAAGGGCTCGATATGAATGACGACTATAAGATACCCGCTTTTGGTTAAACTGCACCGCAAAATGTGGGAGTAGTTAGGAATCTAAATTGTAGGAGACAGACACTCACACAACTTCACTTTTATATATAAAGATATATATAAATTCTGTTTTTAAATGACTTGCTTCAAGAGTTGCATTCGGTACAATGTATTTATTTATTTTAGTAGTTTTGACTTTAAGAGCCCCTCCTGGCGTGTGGCATTTATGTGTAGTAATGCCCTCTATATATAATATAAATAAATATATTTAAGTGAAAAAATTGGTGGATTTTTTTCTCTTATGAGGTTTTTCACGCTGACTACATGATAACTTCTTATAAAGATTTTATCATATTTTTAAAGTGTATATATATATATATATATATATATAACCCATGCTAGCATGGAAAGCGGACGTTAAATGATGATGATGATGATGATGATGATATATATATATTTCGTTTTTGGATTTGGTTTCCAAGACTCTTTATGTGAGTTCGTGTGTTGAAGTATATTTTGTTGTGTCTGGTGAGAGTCATTCTCTTTTAGTGCCTTACGGAGAGTCAAAACTAATTGGAAAGGTTGCAAGACCCAATGAAAATTTTAGAAAAATAAAAAAGAAATAAGTGGAAATTTTACTGGTGAGTGTGTTAAATTATAAGGCACCAAAAATGAATGACTCATCCCAAACACAATATATATATATATGTGTGTGTGTGTGTGTGTATAAAATAAATAAATATATAAATATTATATATATAAAATGAATAAATACATAAATATTATATACATACATATATATATATGGAAGAGTGAGTATCAGAGGATAGGTTGTGAGAGTAGGCCTGCATAAATGGGTAAATAACCAGAATTTATAGACAGAGAAAGAGAGGTACAGAGTGAATATGAGACAGAATAAGATAGCAGAGTAGAAAAGGTGGATGTGTAGAAAAGTGCACTGGGAGAAACCAGTGTGACAGACGATTAGAGATAGGGAAGGAGTTTAATAGTGGGTGGGGTTCAGTTCAGTGTTGGGGGAAGTGAAGAAAACATGACAACAAAAAATATTGATGGAAGAGTGAGTATTAGAGGATAAGTTGTGAGGGCAGGCCTGCATAGATGGGTAAATAACCGGAGTTTAAAGACAGAGAGGGTCAGAGAGAAAGAAAGAAAGAAAGAAAGAAAGAAAGAAAGAAGGAAGGAAAGAAAGCAAGAAAGAAATAAGGAAAGAAAGAAAATTGGAAAGGTTGCAAGACCCAATGAAAATTTTAGAAAAATAAAAAAGAAATAAGTGGAAATTTTACTGGTGAGTGTGTTAAATTATAAGGCACCAAAAAGAAAGAAAGAAAGAAAGCAAGAAAGAAATAAGGAAAGAAAGAAGGAAAGAAAGAAGGAAAGAAAGAAAGAAAAAAGGAAGGAAAGAAGGAAAGAAAGAAAGAAAGACATATCTGAAATTATATTTTGTTCATTTTTATATCTTTTAGGTAAATCCTGAACACTTCTACGCAGTCTGTAACAGCTACAGTTACGCCATGGGAGAAGGAAGGAAGGTTGTGTGTGACTTGGCCGATTATTACAGCAATGCATGCATCTTTAGAGGAGTATACCTTAACAAATTACCATCATGCAGTGAGTAAAGCTTTTTCCATCTCCACACACATATTTACATATATAAGCCTTATTTTCTGTCAAGGGCTGATATGCCCCATTATTAGACTATTTTTGTGAGTTATTGCTGTGCCGGTGGCACGTAAAAAGCACCCACTACACTCGCGGAGTGGTTGGCGTTAGGAAGGGCATCCAGCTGTAGAAACACTGCCAGATCAGACCGGAGCCTGGTGCAGCCTTCTGGCTTCCCAGACCCCAGTCGAACCGTCCAACCCATGCTAGCATGGAAAACAGACGTTAAACGATGAAGGTGTTAGGAAGGGCATCCAGCTGTAGAAACACTGCCAGATCAGACTGGAGCCTGGTGCAGCCTCCTGGCTTCCCAGACCCCGGTCGAACCGTCCAACCCATGCCAGCATGGAAATACACCCACTACACTCATGGAGTGGTTGGCATTAGGAAGGGCATCCAGCTGTAGAAACACTGCCAGATCAGACTGGAGCCTGGTGCAGCCTCCTGGCTTCCCAGACCCCGGTCGAACCGTCCAACCCATGCCAGCATGGAAATACACCCACTACACTCATGGAGTGGTTTGGCATTAGGAAGGGCATCCAGCTGTAGAAACACTGCCAGATCAGACTGGAGCCTGGTGCAGCCTCCTGGCTTCCCAGACCCCGGTCGAACCGTCCAACCCATGCCAGCATGGAAATACACCCACTACACTCATGGAGTGGTTGGCATTAGGAAGGGCATCCAGCTGTAGAAACACTGCTAGATCAGACTGGAGCCTGGTGCAGCCTCCTGGCTTCCCAGACCCCGGTCGAACCGTCCAACCCATGCCAGCATGGAAATACACCCACTACACTCATGGAGTGGTTGGCGTTAGGAAGGGCATCCAGCTGTAGAAACACTGCCAGATCAGACTGGAGCCTGGTGCAGCCTCCTGGCTTCCCAGACCCCGGTCGAACCGTCCAACCCATGCTAGCGCAAAAAACGGACGTTAAACGATGATGAGGATGATGATGATGATTTGCATGGTGAATGCTATAACCCTTTAGCATTCAAACTGGCCATATCCGGCCAAAAGTATTCTGCCTGTTTTATGTTCGAACTGGCCAGATCTGGTCTCTCACACCAACCCTACAATATCGTTTTAAAAACTAACAGCTACCTCATCAAAATCTCAAAACTACAAGATAATGCATGATTAGTTCAAAACAATGTGGATGAAAAAAGGATTAATTTTGGCAGAATAATGCGAACACTAGGGCAGGATTCTTAACAGCATTTTGTTATATGTTCTGAGTTCAAATTCTACCGAGATCGACTTTGCCTTTTATTTTATCAGGTTGTTGTTGTTGTTGTTGTTGTTGTTGATGTTCTTGTCCTTGTTGATGATATTATTATTATTATTATTATTACTATTAGTAATATTGATGTTTTGTTTTTCTTTTTTTTTTTCTAACAGGATGGATTGGCAAAAAGAAGTAAAAAAAACGCACACCCCTATATTAGAATTTTTGAGGAAATGGAATAAATTAATTATTTGAACAAATTGAAAATAAAATGTAAAACTTGAAACTTTTTTTGTCATGTTATCTTTTACTTGTCTCTGAATTTATCACCTATACATACATATACATCATCACCGTCATCATCATCATCATAACCCTTTTGTTACCATACCTCTGTTGAGATGCTCTGTGTTTCTTTCAATTAATTGTAAATATAACAACGAATTTAGTAAAATAACTTAGTTATCATTAAGCTAGTGTTAGGAACATAAATTGTGACTAAGGTTTGGTGGAAGATTTTAATTCAGAACTTAAGAAAACAAGACATTTGTACTACAGAGCCAGATGTGGTTTCAGCCAGGTTGGTAACGAAAGGGTTAAGAATTGCTTCTCTATTATATATTTTAACCCTCTTGTTACCGTATTTATTTTGAGATGCTCTGTGTTTCTTCCAATTACTTTAAATATAACAAAGAATTTAGTAAAATAACTTTGTTATCATTAAGCTAGTGTTAGGAATATAAATTGTGACTAAGGAATGGTGGAAGATTATAATTCAAAACTTATGAAAACAAGACATTTGTACTACAGAGCCAGATGTGGTTTCAGCCAGGTTGGTAACGAAAGGGTTAAGAATTGCTTCTCTATTATATTTTACCCTCTTGTTACCATACCTCTGTTGAGATGCTCTGAGTTTCTTTCAATATTTCTAAATATAACAAAGAATTTAGTAAAATAACTTAGTTATCATTTAGCTGGTGTTAGGAACATAAATTGTGACTAAGGTTTGGTGGAAGATTTTAATTCAAAACTTATGAAAACAAGACAATGTAGTCAGAGCCAGAGCCGGTTTCAACCAGGTTGGTAACAAAAGGGTTAAGAATTGTTTCTCTATTATATATTTTAACCCTTTTGTTACCATACCTCTGTTGAGATGCTCTGTGTTTCTTTCAATTACTTTAAATATAACAACGAATTTAGTTAAATAACTCAGTTATCATTCAGCTAGTGTTAGGAACATAAATTGTGACTAAGGTTTGGTGGAAGATTTTAATTCAGAACTTAAGAAAACAAGACATTTGTACTACAGAGCCAGATGTGGTTTCAGCCAGGTTGGTAACGAAAGGGTTAAGAATGCTTCTCTATTATATTTTAACCCTCTTGTTACCATACCTCTGTTGAGATGCTCTGTGTTTCTTCCAATTACTTTAATATAACAAAGAATTTAGTAAAATAACTTTGTTATCATTAAGCTAGTGTTAGGAATATAAATTGTGACTAAGGAATGGTGGAAGATTTATAATTCAAAATTATGAAAACAAGACATTTGTACTACAGAGCCAGATGTGGTTTCAGCCAGGTTGGTAACGAAAGGGTTAAGAATTGCTTCTCTATTATATTTTAACCCTCTTGTTACCATACCTCTGTTGAGATGCTCTGAGTTTCTTTCAATATTTCTAAATATAACAAAGAATTTAGTAAAATAACTTAGTTATCATTTAGCTGGTGTTAGGAACATAAATTGTGACTAAGGTTTGGTGGAAGATTTTAATTCAAAACTTATGAAAACAAGACAATTGTAGTCAGAGCCAGAGCCGGTTTCAACCAGGTTGGTAACAAAAGGGTTAAGAATTGTTTCTCTATTATATATTTTAACCCTTTTGTTACCATACCTCTGTTGAGATGCTCTGTGTTTCTTTCAATTACTTTAAATATAACAACGAATTTAGTTAAATAACTCAGTTATCATTCAGCTAGTGTTAGGAACATAAATTGTGACTAAGGTTTGGTGGAAGATTTTAATTCAGAACTTAAGAAAACAAGACATTTGTACTACAGAGCCAGATGTGGTTTCAGCCAGGTTGGTAACGAAAGGGTTAAGAATTGCTTCTCTATTATATTTTAACCCTCTTGTTACCATACCTCTGTTGAGATGCTCTGTGTTTCTTCCAATTACTTTAAATATAACAAAGAATTTAGTAAAATAACTTTGTTATCATTAAGCTAGTGTTAGGAATATAAATTGTGACTAAGGAATGGTGGAAGATTTATAATTCAAAACTTATGAAAGCAAGACATTTGTACTACAGAGCCAGAGATGGTTTCAACCAGGCTGGTATCAAAAGGGTTAAGAATTGTTTCTCTATTATATATTTTAACCCTCTTGTTACTATATTTCTGTTGAGATGCTCTGTATTTCTTTCAATTAATTTTAAATATAACAAAGAATTTAGTAAAATAATATCGTTATCATTGAGCTAGTGTTAGGAACATAAATTGTGACTAAGGTTTGGTGGAAGATTTTAATTCAGAACTTAAGAAAACAAGACATTTGTACTACAGAGCCAGATGTGGTTTCAGCCAGGTTGGTAACGAAAGGGTTAAGAATTGCTTCTCTATTATATATTTTAACCCTCTTGTTACCGTATTTATTTTGAGATGCTCTGTGTTTCTTCCAATTACTTTAAATATAACAAAGAATTTAGTAAAATAACTTTGTTATCATTAAGCTAGTGTTAGGAATATAAATTGTGACTAAGGAATGGTGGAAGATTTATAATTCAAAACTTATGAAAACAAGACATTTGTACTACAGAGCCAGATGTGGTTTCAGCCAGGTTGGTAACGAAAGGGTTAAGAATTGCTTCTCTATTATATATTTTAACCCTTTTGTTACCGTATTTATTTTGAGATGCTCTGTGTTTCTTCCAATTACTTTAAATATAACAAAGAATTTAGTAAAATAACTTTGTTATCATTAAGCTAGTGTTAGGAATATAAATTGTGACTAAGGAATGGTGGAAGATTTATAATTCAAAACTTATGAAAACAAGACATTTGTACTACAGAGCCAGATGTGGTTTCAGCCAGGTTGGTAACGAAAGGGTTAAGAATTGCTTCTCTATTATATTTTAACCCTCTTGTTACCATACCTCTGTTGAGATGCTCTGAGTTTCTTTCAATATTTCTAAATATAACAAAGAATTTAGTAAAATAACTTAGTTATCATTCAGCTGGTGTTAGGAACATAAATTGTGACTAAGGTTTGGTGGAAGATTTTAATTCAGAACTTACGAAAACAAGACATTTGTACAACAGAATCAGAGGTGGTTTCAGCCAGGTTGGTAACAAAAGGGTTATCTTGCAGTGTGCAAGATAACTGAGTGACTCAAGGTCTGAGAGTTACTCTGTTACATCTGCTAAATATTGGGTCATCCCATAAATTCCGTTTTCAGCTAAAATATACTCTCCTTCATTTCCTACAATGCATCTATCTGGTAGACTTGCAACGGGCTTTATCCAAAACTCACTTGTCCGAGACGAAAAATGTTCCTCCAATACTGTTCCGACCTCGTCTACAGAATTCATATTTTTTTCATCCAAATGATTTTGAAGACTGCAAAATAAATAATAATCCGATGAGGCAATGTCTAACGAATTTTGTGGGTGAGGCATCATTTCCCATTCAAACTTGTTATACTCTTACGACTTCAATACCAAAGTATGGCTGATATTGTCGACGATAAACAATACACTGTAACAGTGTTATAACGATACAAAATAGAAACAGCAGCAGTAACAAACACATGGAGGCACAATGGCTCAGTGGTTAGGGCAGCGGACTTGCAGTTGGAGAATCGTGGTTTCAATTCTCAGACCGGGCGTTGTGTGTGTTTATTGAGCGATGGTGGTGTGTTTACATCCCCATAACTTAATGGTTCAGCAAAAGACACTGACAGAATAAGTAATAGGCTTACAAGGAATAAGTCCTGGGGTCGATTTGCTCGACTAAAAGGCGGTGCTCCAGCATGGCCACAGTCAAAAAACTGAAACAAGTAAAAGAGGCCGATAGAATAAGTACTAGGCTTACAAAGAATAAGTCCTGGGTTCGATTTCCTTGACTAAAAGGCGGTGCTCCAGCATGGCCGCAGTCAAATGACTGAAACAAGTAAAAGAGGCCGATAGAATAAGTACTAGGCTAACAAAGAATAAGTCCTGGGGTCGATTTGCTCGACTAAAGGTGGTGCTCCAGCATGGCCACAGTTAAATGACTGAAACAAGTAAAAGAGACCGATAGAATAAGTACTAGGCTTACAAAGAATAAGTCCTGGGGTTGATTTTCTTGACTAAAAGGCGGTGCTCCAGCATGGCCGCAATCAAATGACTGAAACAAGTAAAAGAGACCGATAGAATAAGTACTAGGCTTACAAAGAATAAGTCCTGGGGTCGATTTGCTCGACTAAAGGTGGTGCTCCAGCATGGCCACAGTTAAATGACTGAAACAAGTAAAAGAGACCGATAGAATAAGTACTAGGCTTACAAAGAATAAGTCCTGGGGTCGATTTGCTTGACTAAAAGGCGGTGCTCCAGCATGGCCGCAGTCAAATGACTGAAACAAGTAAAAGAGGCCGATAGAATAAGTACTAGGCTTACAAAGAATAAGTCCTGGGGTCGATTTGCTCGACTAAAGGTGGTGCTCCAGCATGGCCACAGTTAAATGACTGAAACAAGTAAAAGAGACCGATAGAATAAGTACTAGGCTTACAAAGAATAAGTCCTGGGGTTGATTTTCTTGACTAAAAGGCGGTGCTCCAGCATGGCCGCAATCAAATGACTGAAACAAGTAAAAGAGACCGATAGAATAAGTACTAGGCTTACAAAGAATAAGTCCTGGGGTCGATTTGCTCGACTAAAGGTGGTGCTCCAGCATGGCCACAGTTAAATGACTGAAACAAGTAAAAGAGACCGATAGAATAAGTACTAGGCTTACAAAGAATAAGTCCTGGGGTCGATTTGCTTGACTAAAAGGCGGTGCTCCAGCATGGCCACAGTCAAATGACTGAAACAAGTAAAAGAGTGAAAGAGATACATAAAGAATAAACTTTAACAATACGAAATAGAAACAGCAGCTATAGCAAACACATAACGAACCAACAGTCAATATTTCCAAAACACTAACTTGAACTGTGAACTGTACCTGGACTTCATCACCATCATTGTTCGACCGTGGTTGAGACAATGGAATTTACCATGCTACGCCAGACTTCACGGTCCATCATGGCATTACGGAGGTCCTGTTGCTGAATGCCTGTATCCCTGGAGATTACATCAGGGTAGGAGAGTGTGCGCCCTCTGGTATCGCAAGTAGATGGTTACCAGAGGAGAAGAGTAGAAATTACCTCGTTTTCAGCTCTACAACAATGTCCAGCAAACTGGACTCTTCTACCTTTCACAAGAGATGACACAGGTGGTAGTTTCCCATATATTTGCATTTTGGTTGGATGACGCTTCCACGAGAGATTTTGAGCTCTCATAAGGAGGCGAGTGTAGTTTCCATCCAACCACCTCTCAAGCTTCTTTGATAACGTCCAGGTTTCTGAGCCATATACTCTCTTTACTCTTTTACATGTTTCAGTCATTTGACTGCGGCCATGCTGGAGCACCGCCTTTAGTCGAGCAAATCGATCCCGGGACTTATTCTTTTGTAAGCCCAGTACTTATTCTATCGGTCTCTTTTGCCGAACCACTAAGTGACGGGGACGTAAACACACCAGCATCGGTTGTCAAGCAAAGCTAGGGAGACAAACGCAGACACACACACATACATATATATATATATATATATATATATATATATATATATAAGCAATATAGGATGAAGTCCCTTACTCTACAGCAAAGGAATTCATCAGGAAGCGTGGGCAGTATATTTAAAAAAACCGTTACGGTTGCAATATACATCATATAATTAAGGGCTAAAGAGGGTTATTCTAAAGCCAAATACACTGTTTTATCCACTTATAATCCGCTTGTTACAGGAAAATTGAAACTGAAAACGGGCAACTAACCTTTAGAAAATTTAAATTTCGTTATCTCTATATTGAATCAATTTCGGACTTAATCTTATAAAAAAAGATATATTCCTTCTTCAGTAGAACTTTCGATGGGATATAAATAAAATACTCACGTATGATCATGGAAAAAGCACAAGCTAAAAACATAACTACACTTGAGTACATCACTTATATCTAAAAATAAAAATTCTTTGGTCAGCCTCAGAAAACAACGTTCAGACCTTTCGCCGCTACAAATTGTAATGGTTACCAGTCCTCCTGTAGCAAGCATCGAGTTTACTACTAAGCAATATAGGATGAAGTCCCTTACTCTACAGCAAAGGAATTCATCAGGAATTCATTAAATTTTCTAAAGGTTAGTTGCCCGTTTTCAGTTTCAATTTTCCTGTAACAAGCGGATTATAAGTGGATAAAACAGTGTATTTGGCTTTAGAATAACCCTCTTTAGCCCTTAATTATATGATATATATATATATATATATATATATATACATATATACGACGGGCTTCTTTCAGTTTCCGTCTACCAAATCCACTCACAAGGCATTGGTCGGCCCGGGGCTATAGCAGAAGACACTTGCCCAAGATGCCTCGCAGTGGGACTGAACCCAGAACCATGTCGTTGGTTAGCAAGCTACTTACCACACAGCCACTCCTGCGCCTATATGGTTTCGGGTTCAGTCCCACTGCGTGGCACTTTGGGCTGGTGGCTTCTACTATAGCCCCGAGCCGACCGAAACTTTGTGATTGAATTCGGTAGGTGGAAGTTACTGCCATGTGTGTATATGTGCGTGTAGGTGCTTGTGCCTCTCCGAAAGAGAGAGAGAGTCACTATACAGTTTACTTTTTACTCTCTTTTACTTGTTTCAGTCATTTGACTGCGGCCATGCTGGAGCACCACCTTTAATCGAGCAAATCGACCCTGGGACTTATTCTTTTGTAAGCCCAGTACTTATTCTATCGGTCTCTTTCACCGAACCGCTAAGTAACGGGGACATAAACACACCAGCAATGGTTGTCAAGCAATACTAGGGGGACAAACACAGACACACAAACATACACGCACATATATATACATATATACGATGGGCTTCTTTCAGTTTCCGTCTACCAAATCCACTCACAAGGCTTTGGTCGGCCCGAGGCTATAGTAGAAGACACTTGCCCAAGGTGCCACGCAGTGGGACTGAACCCGGAACCTTGTGGTTGGTAAACAAGCTACTTACCACACAGCCAAGGTTCTTAAATACCTGATTTTATTTATTTGCTCAAGTTTCTATCCACTTCCTCTTTGTACCAGCTTCCTTATCTACCGTCTTATTAAAGCATTAACCACAACATGGACCACTGAGGGCTCATCACAAACCTCACACAACGGCCATAAGCAGCACCAGTGGTACATTTTTCAATATTTGAGAAAATATATTATTCCGTATCATTGAGATAGTCACCTTGTGCAGCAGAAATATTTTTATTTATCTATGCGCCCTTTCAAGCCTAGACAGGCTCATGGGCCAGTTTTCCCGGTTTCTATCATGCATCTGTTCCCACCCAGGTAGAAGGGACGCCAGTCCATCGCAGCGTTACTCAAGGAACAGGAAGAGAGAGTGAGAGAAAGTTGGGGGCGAAAGAGTACAACAGGGGTCGCCACCACCCCCTGCCAGAGCCTCGTGGAGCTTTAGGTGTTTTCGCTCAATAAACACACACAGCGCCTGGTCTAGGAATTGAAACTGCGTTCCTCTGACCGCAAGTCCACTGCCCTAACCACTGGGCCATTGCGCCTTCACAAAAATAAATGCACCCCTTTAAAGCCTAGCGAGGCTCATGGGCCCGGTTTCCTGGTTTCTGTTTCATATGTGTTCCCCCCAGCTGGACCGGATGCAAGTCCATCGCAGCTTTACTCAGGAAACAGGAAGAAAGAGTGAGAGAAAGTTGGGGGTGAAAGAGTACAACAGGGGTCGCCAACACCCCCTGCTGGAGCCTCATGGTGATTCTAGGCGTTTTCGCTCAATAAACAAACACAACACCCGGTCTAGGAATTGAAACTGCGATCCTCCGACCGCAAGTCCGTGCAGCAGCATTATACCAGTTCTTTTACTGCCCCTCCTGAAATCTGGCTTGCAAGTTGTTTTCTTTGAGGACCTTCTGCAATTTTCTCTGGATCTTATAAATTTTGTTAGAATGGCGACCGTTGAGTAGCATGCCCCGGGAGATGAACTCTTGCTGTACAAGACCATGTTTTCAGGGGTGAGGCTTGTGGCAGGTCTTCCACTTTTGAAGAACCCATGTCACTCAAAACATTACATACAATCTTATTTCTTTATTGCCCACAAGGGGCTAAACATAGAAGGAACAAACAAGGACAGACAAATGGATTAAGTCGATTACATCGACCCCAGTGCGTAACTGGTACTTAATTTATCGACCCTGAAAGGATGAAAGGCAAAGTCGACCTCGGCGGAATTTGAACTCAGAACTTAACGGCAGTCGAAATACCTATTTTTTTATTGCCCACAAGGGGCTAAACACAGAGAGGACACACGGATTAAGTCGATTACATCGACCCCAGTGCGTAACTGGTACTTAATTTATCGACCCGAAAGGATGAAAGACAAAGTCGGCCTCGGCGAAATTTGAACTCAGAATGTAGCGGCAGATGAAATACCTATTTCTTTACTACCCATAAGGGGCTAAACGCAGAGAGGACAAACGGATTAAGTCGATTACATCAACCCCAGTGCGTAACTGGCACTTAATTTATTGACCCTGAAAGGATGAAAGACAATGTCGCCCTCGGCAGAATTTGAACTCAGAATGTAGCAGCAGACGAAATACTTATTTCTTTACTACTCACAAGGGGCTAAACACAGAGGGACAAACAAGGACAGACAAACGGATTAAGTCGATTACATCGACCCCAGTGCGTAATTGGTACTTAATTTATCGACCCTGAAAGGATGAAAGGCAAAGTCAACCTCGGCAGAATTTGAACTCAGAACGTAATGGCAGACGAAATACTGCTAAGCACTTCACCCGGCGTGCTAACGTTTCTGCCAGCTCACCGCCTAAACCAGCTTTTTCTGAAGACATGTTGAGCTCCGTGGTGTATACAGTCAAATGTGGAGGCACAATGGCCCAGTGGTTAGGGCAGCGGACTCGCGGTTTTGATTCCCAGACCGGGCGTTGTGAGTGTTTATTGAGCGAAAACACCTAAAAAGCTCCACGAGGCTCCGGCAGGGGATGGTGGCGATCCCTGCTGTACTCTTTCACCACAACTTTCTCTCACTCTTACTTCCTGTTTCTGTTGTACCTGTATTTCAAAGGGCCGGCCTTGTCACTCTCTGTGTCATGCTGAATATCCCCGAGAACTACGTTAAGGGTACACGTGTCTGTGGAGTGCTCAGCCACTTACACGTTAATTTCACGAGCAGGCTGTTCCGTTGATTCGGATCAACCGGAACCCTCGTCGTCGTAACCAACTGAGTGCTTCCATCCGAGGCTCTGGCAGGGGATGGTGGTGATCCCTGCTGTACTCTTTCACCACAACTTTCTCTCACTCTTACTTCCTGTTTCTGTTGTACCTGTATTTCAAAGGGCCGGCCTTGTCACTCTCTGTGTCATGCTGAATATCCCCGAGAACTACGTTAAGGGTACACGTGTCTGTGGAGTGCTCAGCCACTTACACGTTAATTTCACGAGCAGGCTGTTCCGTTGATTCGGATCAACCGGAACCCTCGTCGTCGTAACCAACTGAGTGCTTCCATCCGAGGCTCTGGCAGGGGATGGTGGTGATCCCTGCTGTACTCTTTCACCACAACTTTCTCTCACTCTTACTTCCTGTTTCTGTTGTACCTGTATTTCAAAGGGCCGGCCTTGTCACTCTCTGTGTCACGCTAAATATCGCCGAGAACGACGTTAAGGGTACACGTGTCTATGGAGTACTCAGCCACTTACACGTTAATTTCACGAGCAGGCTGTTCCGTTGATTCGGATCAACCGGAACCCTCGTCGTCGTAACCAACGGAATGCTTCCATCCATACAGTCAAATGCCTTGGCTGAATATATGAAGCAAGCCAATGAATCTTCGTAACTGCAGTTGCCTCCGTACCAGAATGCTGATCGCCTTAAATGCCTCGTTTATTGTCTTAAATACTGGTAAAAAATTTTTTTTACTTGTTCTAGCTTCTGTTCATCTCACTTCGTACTTACCTTTTTTGTAGTCTTATTAACACAATGGCCACCTTCAGTGATTTATCGCAAACATCTCATAACCATCATATGCACCACCAGTGGTACTTTTTCATAATTTGAGAAAGTATTGGGTTGTCTGGAAAGTTTGTGCCGATTTATAGTAGCTTACCTTTCGACTTCTTTTAGAACACGGTTGAGTTCATAACATAGGATTTAACTACACCTCCATTCAGAGCACAGTTTAAGCTAGCTCTGCTTTTCTCTCAAGATATTGGGTTGTCTGGAAAGTTTGTGCCGATTTATAGTAGCTTACCTTTCGACTTATTTTAGAACATGGTTGAGTCCATAAAATAGGATTTGACTACACCTCCATTCAGAGCACAGTTTAAGCTAGCTCTGCTTTTCTCTCAAGATATTGGGTTGTCTGGAAAGTTCGCGCCGATTTATAGTAGCTTACCTTTCGACTTATTTTAGAACACGGTTGAGTTCATAACATAGGATTTAACTACACCTCCATTTAGAGCCCAGTTTAAGCTAGCTCTGCTTTTCTCTCAAGATATTGGGTTGTCTGGAAAGTTCGCGCCGATTTATAGTAGCTTACCTTTCGACTTCTTTTAGAACACGGTTGAGTTCATAACATAGGATTTAACTACACCTCCATTTAGAGCACAGTTTAAGCTAGCTCTGCTTTTCTCTCAAGATATTGGGTTGTCTGGAAAGTTCGCGCCGATTTATAGTAGCTTACCTTTCGACTTATTTTAACACGGTTGAGTTCATAACATAGGATTTAACTACACCTCCATTTAGAGCCCAGTTTAAGCTAACTCTGCTTTTCTCTCAAGATATTGGGTTGTCTGGAAAGTTTGTGCCGATTTATAGTAGCTTACCTTTCGACTTATTTTAGAACACGGTTGAGTTCATAACATAGGATTTAACTACACCTCCATTTAGAGCCAGTTTAAGCTAGCTCTGCTTTTCTCTCAAGATATTGGGTTGTCTGGAAAGTTCGCGCCGATTTATAGTAGCTTACCTTTCGACTTATTTTAGAACACGGTTGAGTTCATAAAATAGGATTTAACTACACCTCCATTTAGAGCCCAGTTTAAGCTAGCTCTGCTTTTCTCTCAAGATATTGGTTGTCTGGAAAGTTTGTGCCGATTTATAGTAGCTTACCTTTCGACTTATTTTAGAACACGGTTGAGTTCATAAAATAGGATTTAACTACACCTCCATTTAGAGCCCAGTTTAAGCTAGCTCTGCTTTTCTCTCAAGATATTGGGTTGTCTGGAAAGTTTGTGCCGATTTATAGTAGCTTACCTTTCGACTTATTTTAGAACACGGTTGAGTTCATAAAATAGGATTTAACTACACCTCCATTTAGAGCCCAGTTTAAGCTAGCTCTGCTTTTCTCTCAAGATATTGGGTTGTCTGGAAAGTTCGTGCCGATTTATAGTAGCTTACCTTTCGACTTATTTTAGAACATAGTTGAGTCCATAAAATAGGATTTGACTACACCTCCATTTAGAGCACAGTTTAAGCTAGCTCTGCTTTTCTCTCAAGATATTGGGTTGTCTGGAAAGTTTGTGCCGATTTATAGTAGCTTACCTTTCGACTTATTTTAGAACATGGTTGAGTCCATAAAATAGGATTTGACTACACCTCCATTTGGAATCCAGTTTAAGCTAGCTCTGCTTTTCTCTCAAGATATTGGGTTGTCTGGAAAGTTCTTGCCGATTTATAGTAGCTTACCTTTCGACTTATTTTAGAACATGGTTGAGTCCATAAAATAGGATTTGACTACACCTCCATTTGGAGTCCAGTTTAAGCTAGCTCTGCTTTTCTCTTAAGATATTGGGTTGTCTGGAAAGTTTGTGCCGATTTATAGTAGCTTACCTTTCGACTTATTTTAGAACATGGTTGAGTCGATAAAATAGGATTTGACTACACCTCCATTTGGAGTCCAGTTTAAGCTAGCTCTGCTTTTCTCTCAAGATATTGGGTTGTCTGGAAAGTTCGTGCCGATTTATAGTAGCTTACCTTTCAACTTATTTTAGAACATGGTTGAGTCCATAAAATAGGATTTGACTACATCTCCATTTAGAGCACAGTTTAAGCTAGCTCTGCTTTTCTCTTAAGATATTGGGTTGTTTGGAAGGTTTTTGCCGATTTATAGTAGCTTACCTTTCGACTTATTTTAGAACATGGTTGAGTCCATAAAATAGGATTTGACTACACCTCCATTTGGAGTCCAGTTTAAGCTAGCTCTGCTTTTCTCTCAAGATATTGGGTTGTCTGGAAAGTTCGTGCCGATTTATAGTAGCTTACCTTTCAACTTATTTTAGAACATGGTTGAGTCCATAAAATAGGATTTGACTACATCTCCATTTAGAGCACAGTTTAAGCTAGCTCAGCTTTTCTCTTAAGATATTGGGTTGTTTGGAAGGTTTGGGCCGATTTATAGTAGCTTACCTTTCGACTTATTTTAGAACATGTTTGAGTCCATAAAATAGGATTTGACTACACCTCCATTTAGAGTCCAGTTTAAGCTAGCTCTGCTTTTCTCTTAAGATATTGGGTTGTCTGGAAAGTTCGTGCCGATTTATAGTAGCTTACCTTTCGACTTATTTTAGAACATGGTTGAGTCCATAAAATAGGATTTGACTACATCTCCATTTAGAGCACAGTTTAAGCTAGCTCTGCTTTTCTTTCAAGATATTGGGTTGTCTGGAAAGTTCATGCCGATTTATAGTAGCTTACCTTTCGACTTATTTTAGAACACAGTTGAGTCCATAAAATAGGATTTGACTACACCTCCATTTAGAGCACAGTTTAAGCTAGCTCAGCTTTTCTCTCAAGATATTGGGTTGTCCGGAAAGTTCATGCCAATTTATAGTAGCTTACCTTTCGACTTATTTTAGAACATGGTTGAGTCCATAAAATAGGATTTGACTACACCTCCATTTAGAGCACAGTTTAAGCTAGCTCTGCTTTTCTCTAAAGATATTGGGTTGTCTGGAAAGTTCTTGCCGATATATAGTAGCTTACCTTTCGACTTATTTTAGAACATGTTTGAGTCCATAAAATAGGATTTGACTACACTTCCATTTAGAGCCCAGTTTAAGCTAGCTCTGCTTTTCTCTCAAGATATTGGGTTGTCTGGAAAGTTCTTGCCGATATATAGTAGCTTACCTTTCGACTTATTTTAGAACATGGTTGAGTTCATAAAATAGGATTTGACTACACCTCCATTTAGAGCCCAGTTTAAGCTAGCTCTGCTTTCCTCTCAAGATATTGGGTTGTCTGGAAAGTTTGTGCCGATTTATAGTAGCTTACCTTTCGACTTATTTTAGAACATGGTTGAGTCCATAAAATAGGATTTGACTACACCTCCATTTAGAGCCCAGTTTAAGCTAGCTCTGCTTTTCTCTCAAGATATTGGGTTGTCTGGAAAGTTCGTGCCGATTTATAGTAGCTTACCTTTCGACTTATTTTAGAACATGGTTGAGTCCATAAAATAGGATTTGACTACACCTCCATTTAGAGCACAGTTTAAGCTAGCTCAGCTTTTCTCTCAAGATATTGGGTTGTCTGGAAAGTTTGTGCCGATTTATAGTAGCTTACCTTTCGACTTATTTTAGAAAATGGTTGAGTACATAAAATAGGATTTGACTACACCTCCATTTAGAGCACAGTTTAAGCTAGCTCAGCTTTTCTCTCAAGATATTGGGTTGTCTGGAAAGTTTGTGCCGATTTATAGTAGCTTACCTTTCGACTTATTTTAGAACATGGTTGAGTCCATAAAATAGGATTTGACTACACCTCCATTTAGAGCACAGTTTAAGCTAGCTCAGCTTTTCTCTCAAGATATTGGGTTGTCTGGAAAGTTTGTGCCGATTTATAGTAGCTTACCTTTCGACTTATTTTAGAACATGGTTGAGTCCATAAAATAGGATTTGACTACACCTCCATTTAGAGCACAGTTTAAGCTAGCTCTGCTTTTCTCTCAAGATACTGGGTTGTCTGGAAAGTTTGTGCCGATTTATAGTAGCTTACCTTTCGACTTATTTTAGAACATGGTTGAGTCCATGAAATAGGATTTGACTACACCTCCATTTAGAGCACAGTTTAAGCTAGCTCTGCTTTTCTCTCAAGATACTGGGTTGTCTGGAAAGTTTGTGCCGATTTATAGTAGCTTACCTTTCGACTTATTTTAGAACATGGTTGAGTCCATAAAATAGGATTTGACTACACCTCCATTTAGAGCACAGTTTAAGCTAGCTCAGCTTTTCTCTCAAGATATTGGGTTGTCTGGAAAGTTTGTGCCGATTTATAGTAGCTTACCTTTCGACTTATTTTAGAACATGGTTGAGTCCATAAAATAGGATTTGACTACACCTCCATTTAGAGCCCAGTTTAAGCTAGCTCTGCTTTTCTCTCAAGATATTGGGTTGTCTGGAAAGTTCTTGCCGATTTATAGTAGCTTACCTTTCGACTTATTTTAGAACATGGTTGAGTCCATAAAATAGGATTTGACTACACCTCCATTTAGAGCACAGTTTAAGCTAGCTCTGCTTTTCTCTCAAGATATTGGGTTGTCTGGAAAGTTCATGCCGATTTATAGTAGCTTACCTTTCGACTTATTTTAGAACATGGTTGAGCCCATAAAATAGGATTTGACTACACCTCCATTTATAGCACAGTTTAAGCAAGCTCTGCTTTTCTCTCAAGATATTGGGTTGTCTGGAAAGTTTGTGCCGATTTATAGTAGCTTACCTTTCGACTTATTTTAGAACATGGTTGAGTCCATAAAATAGGATTTGACTACACCTCCATTTAGAGCACAGTTTAAGCAAGCTCTGCTTTTCTCTCAAGATATTGGGTTGTCTGGAAAGTTTGTGCCGATTTATAGTAGCTTACCTTTCGACTTATTTTAGAACATGGTTGAGTCCATAAAATAGGATTTGACTACACCTCCATTTGGAGTCCAGTTTAAGCTAGCTCTGCTTTTCTCTCAAGATATTGGGTTGTCTGGAAAGTTCGTGCCGATTTATAGTAGCTTACCTTTCGACTTATTTTAGAACATGGTTGAGTCCATAAAATAGGATTTGACTACATCTCCATTTAGAGCACAGTTTAAGCTAGCTCTGCTTTTCTCTTAAGATATTGGGTTGTTTGGAAAGTTTGTGCCGATTTATAGTAGCTTACCTTTCGACTTATTTTAGAACATGGTTGAGTCCATAAAATAGGATTTGACTACACCTCCATTTGGAGTCCAGTTTAAGCTAGCTCTGCTTTTCTCTCAAGATATTGGGTTGTCTGGAAAGTTCGTGCCGATTTATAGTAGCTTACCTTTCAACTTATTTTAGAACATGGTTGAGTCCATAAAATAGGATTTGACTACATCTCCATTTAGAGCACAGTTTAAGCTAGCTCTGCTTTTCTCTCAAGATATTGGGTTGTCTGGAAAGTTCATGCCGATTTATAGTAGCTTACCTTTCGACTTATTTTAGAACAGAGTTGAGTCCATAAAATAGGATTTGACTACACCTCCATTTAGAGCACAGTTTAAGCTAGCTCAGCTTTTCTCTCAAGATATTGGGTTGTCCGGAAAGTTCATGCCGATTTATAGTAGCTTACCTTTCGACTTATTTTAGAACATGGTTGAGTCCATAAAATAGGATTTGACTATACCTCCATTTAGAGCACAGTTTAAGCTAGCTCTGCTTTTCTCTCAAGATATTGGGTTGTCCGGAAAGTCCTTGCCGATTTATAGTAGCTTACCTTTCGACTTATTTTAGACACAGAGTTGAGTCCATAAAATAGGATTTGACTACCCCATTTAGAGCACAGTTTAAGCTAGCTCAGCTTTTCTCTCAAGATATTGGGTTGTCCGGAAAGTTCATGCCGATTTATAGTAGCTTACCTTTCGACTTATTTTAGAACATGGTTGAGTCCATAAAATAGGATTTGACTACACCTCCATTTAGAGCACAGTTTAAGCTAGCTCTGCTTTTCTCTCAAGATATTGGGTTGTCTGGAAAGTTCGTGCCGATTTATAGTAGCTTACTTTCGACTTATTTTAGAACATGGTTGAGTCCATAAAATAGGATTTGACTACACCTCCATTTAGAGCACAGTTTAAGCTAGCTCTGCTTTTCTCTCAAGATATTGGGTTGTCTGGAAAGTTCGTGCCGATTTATAGTAGCTTACCTTTCGACTTATTTTAGAACATGGTTGAGTCCATAAAATAGGATTTGACTACACCTCCATTTAGAGCACAGTTTAAGCTAGCTCTGTTTTTCTCTCAAGATATTTGGTTGTCCGGAAAGTTTGTGCCGATTTATAGTAGCTTACCTTTCGACTTATTTTAGAACATGGTTGAGTCCATAAAATAGGATTTGACTACAACTCCATTTAGAGCACAGTTTAAGCTAGCTCTGCTTTTCTCTCAAGATATTGGGTTGTCTGGAAAGTTTGTGCCGATTTTTAGTAGCTTACCTTTCGACTTATTTTAGAACATGGTTGAGTCCATAAAATAGGATTTGACTATACCTCCATTTAGAGCACAGTTTAAGCTAGCTCTGCTTTTCTCTCAAGATATTGGGTTGTCTGGAAAGTTCTTGCCGATTTATAGTAGCTTACCTTTCGACTTATTTTAGAACATGGTTGAGTCCATAAAATAGGATTTGACTATACCTCCATTTAGAGCACAGTTTAAGCTAGCTCTGCTTTTCTCTCAAGATATTGGGTTGTCTGGAAAGTTCTTGCCGATTTATAGTAGCTTACCTTTCGACTTATTTTAGAACATGGTTGAGTCCATAAAATAGGATTTGACTATACCTCCATTTAGAGCACAGTTTAAGCTAGCTCTGCTTTTCTCTCAAGATATTGGGTTGTCCGGAAAGTTTGTGCCGATTTATAGTAGCTTACCTTTCGACTTATTTTAGAACATGGTTGAGTCCATAAAATAGGATTTGATACACCTCCATTTAGAGCACAGTTTAAGCTAGCTCTGCTTTTCTCTCAAGATATTGGGTTGTCCGGAAAGTCCTTGCCGATTTATAGTAGCTTACCTTTCGAATTATTTTAGAACATGGTTGAGTCCATAAAATAGGATTTGATACACCTCCATTTAGAGCACAGTTTAAGCTAGCTCTGCTTTTCTCTCAAGATATTGGATTGTCTGGAAAGTTTGTGCCGATTTATAGTAGCTTACCTTTCGACTTATTTTAGAACATGGTTGAGTCCATAAAATAGGATTTTACTACACCTCCATTTAGAGCACAGTTTAAGCTAGCTCTGCTTTTCTCTCAAGATATTGGGTTGTTTGGAAAGTTCTTGCCGATTTATAGTAGCTTACCTTTCGACTTATTTTGGAACATGGTTGAGTCCATAAAATAGGATTTCACTACACCTCCATTTAGAGCCCAGTTTAAGCTAGCTCTGCTTTTCTCTCAAGATATTGGGTTGTCTGGAAAGTTCTTGCCGATTTATAGTAGCTTACCTTTCGACTTATTTTGGAACATGGTTGAGTCCATAAAATAGGATTTCACTACCCTCCATTTAGAGCCCAGTTTAAGCTAGCTCTGCTTTTCTCTCAAGATTTGGGTTGTCTGGAAAGTTCTTGCCGATTATAGTAGCTTACCTTTCGACTTATTTTAGAACATGGTTGAGTCCATAAAGTAGGATTTGACTACACCTCCATTTAGAGCACAGTTTAATCTAGCTCTGTTTTTCTCTCAAGATATTTGGTTGTCCGGAAAGTTTGTGCCGATTTATAGTAGCTTACCTTTCGACTTATTTTAGAACATGGTTGAGTCCATAAAATAGGATTTGACTACAACTCCATTTAGAGCACAGTTTAAGCTAGCTCTGCTTTTCTCTCAAGATATTGGGTCGTCTGGAAAGTTTGTGCCAATTTTTAGTAGCTTACCTTTTGACTTATTTTAGAACATGGTTGAGTCCATAAAATAGGATGTTACTACAACTCCATTTAGAGCACAGTTTAAGCTAGCTCTGCTTTTCTCTCAAGATATTGGGTTGTCTGGAAAGTTTGTGCCGATTTTTAGTAGCTTACCTTTCGACTTATTTTAGAACATGGTTGAGTCCATAAAATAGGATTTGACTATACCTCCATTTAGAGCACAGTTTAAGCTAGCTCTGCTTTTCTCTCAAGATATTGGGTTGTCCGGAAAGTCCTTGCCGATTTATAGTAGCTTACCTTTCGACTTATTTTAGAACATGGTTGAGTCCATAAAATAGGATTGACTATACCTCCATTTAGAGCACAGTTTAAGCTAGCTCTGCTTTTCTCTCAAGATATTGGGTTGTCCGGAAAGTCCTTGCCGATTTATAGTAGCTTACTTTCGACTTATTTTAGAACATGGTTGAGTCCATAAAATAGGATTTGATACACCTCCATTTAGAGCACAGTTTAAGCTAGCTCTGCTTTTCTCTCAAGATATTGGATTGTCTGGAAAGTTTGTGCCGATTTATAGTAGCTTACCTTTCGACTTATTTTAGAACATGGTTGAGTCCATAAAATAGGATTTTACTACACCTCCATTAGAGCACAGTTTAAGATAGCTCTGCTTTTCTCTCAAGATATTGGGTTGTTGGAAAGTTCTTGCCGATTTATAGTAGCTTACCTTTCGACTTATTTTGGAACATGGTTGAGTCCATAAAATAGGATTTCACTACACCTCCATTTAGAGCCCAGTTTAAGCTAGCTCTGCTTTTCTCTCAAGATATTGGGTTGTCTGGAAAGTTCTTGCCGATTTATAGTAGCTTACCTTTCGACTTATTTTAGAACATGGTTGAGTCCATAAAGTAGGATTTGACTACACCTCCATTTAGAGCACAGTTTAATCTAGCTCTGTTTTTCTCTCAAGATATTTGGTTGTCCGGAACGTTTGTGCCGATTTATAGTAGCTTACCTTTCGACTTATTTTAGAACATGGTTGAGTCCATAAAATAGGATTTGACTACAACTCCATTTAGAGCACAGTTTAAGCTAGCTCTGCTTTTCTCTCAAGATATTGGGTTGTCTGGAAAGTTCTTGCCGATTTTTAGTAGCTTACCTTTCGACTTATTTTAGAACATGGTTGAGTCCATAAAATAGGATTTGACTATACCTCCATTTAGAGCACAGTTTAAGCTAGCTCTGCTTTTGTCTCAAGATATTGGGTTGTCCGGAAAGTCCTTGCCGATTTATAGTAGCTTACCTTTCGACTTATTTTAGAACATGGTTGAGTCCATAAAAATAGATTTGACTATACCTCCATTTAGAGCACAGTTTAAGCTAGCTCTGCTTTTGTCTCAAGATATGGGTTGTCCGGAAAGTCCTTGCCGATTTATAGTAGCTTACCTTTCGACTTATTTTAGAACATGGTTGAGTCCATAAAATAGGATTTGACTATACCTCCATTTAGAGCACAGTTTAAGCTAGCTCTGCTTTTCTCTCAAGATATTGGGTTGTCCGGAAAGTCCTTGCCGATTTATAGTAGCTTACCTTTCGACTTATTTTAGAACATGGTTGAGTCCATAAAATAGGATTTGATACACCTCCATTTAGAGCACAGTTTAAGCTAGCTCTGCTTTTCTCTCAAGATATTGGGTTGTCCGGAAAGTTTGTGCCGATTTATAGTAGCTTACCTTTCGACTTATTTTAGAACATGGTTGAGTCCATAAAATAGGATTTGATACACCTCCATTTAGAGCACAGTTTAAGCTAGCTCTGCTTTTCTCTCAAGATATTGGATTGTCTGGAAAGTTTGTGCCGATTTATAGTAGCTTACCTTTCGACTTATTTTAGAACATGGTTGAGTCCATAAAATAGGATTTGACTACACCTCCATTTGGAGTCCAGTTTAAGCTAGCTCTGCTTTTCTCTCAAGATATTGGGTTGTTTGGAAAGTTCTTGCCGATTTATAGTAGCTTACCTTTCGACTTATTTTAGAACATGGTTGAGTCCATAAAATAGGATTTCACTACACCTCCATTTGGAGTCCAAGTTTAAGCTAGCTCTGCTTTTCTCTCAGATATTGGTTGTTTGGAAAGTTCTTGTGCCGATTTACAGTAGCTTACCTTTCGACTTATTTTAGAACATGGTTGAGTCCATAAAATAGGATTTCACTACACCTCCATTTAGAGCCCAGTTTAAGCTAGCTCTGCTTTTCTCTCAAGATATTGGGTTGTTTGGAAAGTTCTTGCCGATTTATAGTAGCTTACCTTTCGACTTATTTTAGAACATGGTTGAGTCAATAAAATAGGATTTGACTACACCTCCATTTAGAGCACAGTTTAAGCTATCTTTTTGTGGAAGAAGGTTTATGTTCCTATAACCTGTGTTAATTCTGTAACCCTTTAAAATGGAAAATAAGAAAGTTCATTTTCAGCACTTGATGCTTTGGGAACCAGACAAAAATTGCTGCAGCTTGGCTGGGATGTGTTACCCCACCGTCCATATTCACCAGATATTGCTCCTTCAGATTTCTACTTATTCAGATCTCTGCAGAATTGTCTTAATGGTAAAAATTTCAATTCCTTGGATAACATAAAAAGATACCTTGATGAATTCTTTGCCATGAAACCACCTCAATTCTCGGAAGAGGATATTTTCAAGTTAAAGGAAAGATGGAGACGCATTGTGCAACAAAATGAACAAAATGGTTCATATTTGGTTGATTAAAAATGTAATGACAAGTATTTATTGACCTTTTGTTTCCTTTAAAAATCAGCACAAACTTTCTGGACAACCCAATATATATATATTGGGTTGTCCGGAAAGTTTGTGCCGATCTATAGTAGCTTACCTTTCGACTTACCCTCCCAGGCACCTCAATTCTGGGAAGATGGTATTTCCAAGCTAAAGGAAAGATGGAGACGCATTGTGCAACAAAATGGTTCATATTTGGTTAATTAAAAATGTAATGGCAAATATCTATTGACCTTTTTCTTTCCTTTAAAAATCGGCATGAACCTGCCGGAAAACCCAATATTTTATTCTGTATCTCTGATATGGTTTCGAGAATGTTTGAATAACACGAGGACTAAACATTGATATTTAATAATGAAATACTGTAAAAATACTGGAAGAAATATTTGAATTGCATCAGACGTGAGACCAATTTTTGGAAGCACTCCGTCGGTTACGACGACAAGGGTTCCGGTTGATCCGATCAACGGAACAGCCTGCTCGTGAAATTAACGTGTGAGTGGCTGAGCACTCCACAGACACGTGTACCCTTAACGTAGTTCTCGGGGATATTCAGCGTGACAAGGCCGGCCCTTTGAAATACAGGTACAACAGAAACAGGAAGAAAGAGTGAGAGAAAGTTGTGGTGAAAGAGTACAGCAGGGATCACCACCATCCACTGCCGGAGCCTCGTGGAGCTTTTTAGGTGTTTTCGCTCAATAAACACTCACAACGCCCGGTCTGCGAATCGAAACCGCGATCCTATGACTGCGAGTCCGCTGCCCTAACCACTGGGCCATTGCGCCTCCACAAACATGAGACCAATATTCCTGAAGTCACAATACTACAAATGGCCTGAGGTTTTTTTTTTTTTTTTGGGCACAATGGTAAATGCCACTCTTATGAAATCTTCAGCGCGGTAACTGGGGTTATTGAAAAGGTTTTGTACTTAAGGAACAGAAAAATATGGAGCAGTTTCTTTGGTGGTCATTATCAGATAGACAGACAGAGCCGAGATCTGATGCAGCTCCCACGTCCACAAAGCCCTAAACAGTACAAGAAAACAAGAACTAAAACTGGTTCATTCACGGACCCTTTTTTTTTTTGTTGTGTTTTTATTATTATTATTTTGGGAATTTTGACACAGAACTAAGGGCACCGGAGTGGATGCCTCTTTCGTTTTGTATTTTTTGGGAAAAGAAAAAAAAAAAAAAAAGAAAATGCATAATATATTTTAGTTTTTTTTTGTTGTTGTTTGATTCACCAAATGCGCCCCCTACTGTTTTGTTTTTTTTTTTTTATTTTATTATAATATATTTTTTGTTTATTTTTATTTTTGCATCTCTTAAGATTTATTTTACAAAAAACCCCCAAATAACCAAAGACCCAGTAATCAAAACCCACCGAGGTGTAAGGTGCTGGGGAGAGAGGGAGAGAGAGAGAGAGAGAGCGGGATTGAACAAGGGCCATGTGTAGGGGGTAAAAACAAGTAAAATGATGATTTCAAATCCTGGCACAAGGCCAGCAATTTCGGGGGCGGGTGGGGGGTGCGAGGGGTAAGTCAAATACATCAACCCTCAGTGTTCAACTGGTACTTTATTTCATTGACCCCTGAATGTATGAAAGGCAAAGTCGACCTCGGCGGGATTTGAACTCAGAACGTAAAGTCCGGACAAAATGCCACTAAAGCATTTTTTGTCCGGCAAGCTAATGATTCTGCCAACTCACCACCGCCTTAACGAGTAAAATAGTAATGAGGAAAAAAAATAAAATGAAAAAGAAGACGGGGGTGGATGGGTGGGGTGCGTTGGTTACTATCAAGTTTCACACTTTGTGGTCGAGGTAAGGAAGAGGACTTTCGATTTCAAATCGTGACAACATCAAACCTTATTTAGCATCATGTCAGGCTGTGGTGGCGGGGGGGGGGATACCTATTTCTTTACTACCCACAAGGGGCTAAACACAGAGGGGACAAACAAGGACAGACATAGGTATTAAGTCGATTATATCAACCCCAGTGCGTAACTGGTACTTAATTTATCAACCCCGAAAGGATGAAAGGCAAAGTTGACCTCGGCAGAATTTGAACTCGGAACGTAACAGCAGACGAAATACCTATTTCTTTACTACCTACAAGGGGCTAAACAAGGACAGACAAACGGATTAAGTCGATTACATTGGCCCCAGTGCGTAACTGGTACTTATTTAATCGACCCTGAAAGGATGAAAGGCAAAGTCGACCTCAGCGGAATTTGAACCTAGAACGTAACGGCAGACGAAATACCTATTTCTTTACTATCCACAAGGGGCTAAACACAGAGGGGACAAACAAGGACAGACAAAGGGATTAAGTCGATTACATTGACCACAGTGCGTAACTGGTATTTCATTTATCGACCCCGAAAGGACAAAAGGCAAAGTCGACCTTGGCGGAATTTGAACTCAGAATGTAACGGCAGATGAAATACGGCTATGCATTTCGCCCGACATGCTAACGTTTCTGCCAGCTCGCCGCCGGGGTGATACCGAGAGAGGGGACAAAATAGGGTGGGCAGGGAGCATTTCAAAATTATGAAAAAAAAACCACCACCATCCCACCCAAATACTAATAATTTCATTTCACTAAGGGTTTAATGTTTGCTTGGCTCAAAGTGGCAGCGGTGGGGAGGGGTAGGGTGTAGGTGGTGAGAACACAAAGTTAGAAAGAAACACATGAGGATGAGGGTGAGGACGGGGGGGAGTTGATGGGGTCAGATATCGATTTCAGATGGTGCCAACATCGAACGCCTTACTAATACTAAACTCCTTTAACCAGTCATCCCTTCAGTGCGGGGATGGGTGGGGGAATCGCTTAGAGTAAAGAAAGAAAGAAAGAAAGAAAGAGGATAAAAATCGGTGCGGGTGGTGGTGGTGGTGGGTGCTTTCAGGCTTTTGGCACAAGGCCAACACATTTAAGGGTGGAGCTAAGTCGATTAGAAAAGCGCCGCCGCCGTGGTGATCTCATTCTTGCTCACAACAGAAAGTGCGACCTCTCGAAAGAGCTGTTCTTCACTCCTGCTCCAGAGCGTAGGCTGCGGGGTCACTCCGAAAAGCTCTATCTGCAACGATTTCATCTCAATCGAAGGAGAGGGGCTTTTTCCGTCCGGGTTGCGGATCCGTGGAATAAGCTGCCAGACGAGATGGTGAAGATGCTGACGACCGCTCAGTTCAAAGTCTCTCTTGACCAGAAATGGCCTGAACTCTTTGCATGAACACCCTCCCTGTACATAACTCCATGTCCCCCTACATGGCCTTGCTTTCTGCTTTTTGAGCCAAAAAAATTAACTTAACTTAACTTATCAACGCCAGGAGTCAGCTAGGGCTTATTTTATCAACCCCAAAGGGTCGAGAAGCAAGTCAACCGCAGCGGAATTTAAACTCAGAACACAAAAATGAAATACCTTAATAATTATTGAATACTTTACTATTTACTTGTGACGGTGTTCACCCAGGGTGGGTTGAGCCGGTTTCTTCTCTGGTCCTGATCCCATCACGAACTATGGCGGCCCACGCTCGACGGTCCCGTGCGGGGTCACTGGAGATAGCGAGCCATTCGCAGTTCCATCTTCGCAGACCAACCACCTGAGGACCAGAGAGGTCCTCCTTTCTCGTTGTTGCCCAGGTCTTCAGCTGCCCGCCCATGCGCTTGCGCCAGTTGGGAAGTGGAGGTGGGGGGAGGAGGAGGACATCGTGAATCAGCTGACCCTCAGAATGTAAAGAACTGAAACACCTTGCAAAGCTACCCCCCACCCTGCCCTCTAATGATAATAATAATAATAATAATGATTTCAAATTTTAGCACAAGACCAGTGTCAAGGATGAGTGTAAATCGAATGCTTCGTCCCCATCCTCTCTCAATTGTACTTATTTCATTGACCCCAGAAGGGGGAAAGGCAAAGCTGACCTTGGCAGAAATTGAACTCAAAACATAAGGATGGGTAAAATGCTGCGAAGCATTTCGTCCAGTCTGCTAACGATTCTGCCAGCTTGCTCCCTTAATAACAATAATGATTTCAAATTTTGGCACAAGGCCCACAATTTTAGGGGGAATGAATAAGCCAATTACATCGACCCCAGTGCTCAACTGGTATTTATTCTACAGAACCAAATGGATAAAAGGCAAAGTCAACTTTGGTGAAGTTTGAACTCAGAACGTAAAGATGAACAAAATACTACCAAACAATTTGCCTGGTGTGCTAACAATTCTGCCAGCTCGCTGCCTTAAGAATAATAATAATAATAATTTTTTTACTCTAGGCACAAGGCCCGAAATTTTGGGGGAGGGGGCCAGTCGATTAGATCGACCCTGGTATGCAACTGGTACTTAATTTATGGACCCTGAAAGTATGAAAGGCAAAGTCGACCTCGGCGGAATTTGAACTCAGAACGTAACGGCAGACGAAATAACCGCTAAGCATTTCGCCCGGCGTGCTAACGATCCTGCCAGCTCATCGCCTAATGATGATAATAATAATAATAATAATAATAAATCGTTATCATTATTTTAATTACTGGTGTGATTAGTAAGAATGGTTGTTGTCTGAAGCTTCTTTGAGAGATTCTAATTATTTATTTTAAAGATTTTTGGCAAGAGTGGAGAGAAGCATTTTATGAAATATACCTGCCTGATTGCCAACCAGCCAACCAACCACCCTGTCCACCTGCCTCCCTAAGTACATAGCCACGCACCTATTTACGAAGCTATTTACCCTGCCTCTTGTTTTATTTACTACCACATATGTTGGCATCAGCTTATCATACACCACACACAAATATATATATATATATACTAGCAGTATCGCCCGGCGTTGCTCGGGTTTGTAAGGGAAATAACTATATAAGCATTTTTGAGAGTTACTTCCCTTATAGATGCCAATTCGGGCTTTCTTAGCCATTTCTGTTTTGGTGTCTTCAAGCCATGAAGTCGTTGTTCTAAAAGAACGCTGGTCTCCTTGACAACGCTTTACGACGTTGATTTCCTTACACTCTCTTCCCCACAGCTTCACGAGGGAGGGAAGAAGGGGGAGAAGCAACACAGGTGCAGGTGTGACCATGGACGCCAACTCCGCCGCCATCGACACACGGAAAATTATGCATTAAAATGGAATAAAAAATGATGTTAAATTATTTTTAAAATCGTAGACTCATCGTTGACGCGCGCTAATAGCCAGACGGGCTCGATATGAATCACGACTATAAGATACCCGAATTTGGTTAAACTGCACCGCAAAATGTGGGAGGAGTTAGGAATCTAAATCGAAGGGGACAGACACTCACACAACTACAGTTTTATATATATATATATATATATATATGAATAAAAAAATGGAGTTAACGCAGGTGTAATCAAATATTTTTACTTTCGACAACCTTTACTTGTGAGATTTTTGCTGCCCTGGTAACTATTTATTTTTTTTTTCCGTGTTAATTGTTAACAAGGTAAAAATACACTCATCTATTTATATATATATATATAATATATATATATATATGAATAAAAAAATGGAGTTAACGCAGGTGTAATCAAATATTTTTACTTTCGACAACCTTTACTTGTGAGATTTTTGCTGCCCTGGTAACTATTTATTTTTTTTTTCCGTGTTAATTGTTAACAAGGTAAAAATACACTCATCTATTTATATATATATATATATATATATATCACTGTATCGACCAGACTGTCAGATCTTGTTATATACCACTGGTCACAATGCACTTCCTTGTATTGTTGTAAGCTGAATGATACCACCCCTTGGTCTCAGTAGGCAAGCCCACATTCTCCCTGAACAGAAGACCGGTCTGTCTGTCACAGGGTTGCCCATCTACAGCTGAGGAAACTAGAGCAATGTGAAAGGAAGCACTTTGCTCAAGAATACACAGCATAGCTGGTCGGGGATTTGAAACCCTGATCTAGTGTTCATGAATGCAACACCCTAACCACTAAGCCATGTTCCTTCAATATACACACACACACATAAAAGGCTTATATTTTATACCAGGAGTTTTAAGACTAGCTCTTATACACTGAAATATGCAGTTATGTTTATTTGCGATATTGTTTTGTGACAAGTAACGGGAGTTTATGGCTGTTTCCTGCACCAGTTTCACATAGAAGCCCCAGCCCATCCAAAGTGCTTTGGATCGCAGGACAGCCTGCTGTGCTTACCTTGGAACGTAGGGTGACCTGCTGTGCTTGAGGAGACATATTGAGTCAAGTACATCAACATCAAAAATCAAATGGAAATTGTAGTTGTGATAACTGTGCCGGTGGCACGTAAAAAGCACCATCTGAAAGTGGCCGATGCCAGCCTCCCCTGGCACCTGTGCCGGTGGCACGTAAAAAGCACCATCTGAACGTGGCCGATGCCAGCACCGGCTTGACTGGCTTTCATGCCGGTGGCACGGAAAAAGCCCCAACCGATTGTAGCCATTGCCAGCCTCCCCTGGCACCTGTGCCGGTGGCACGTAAAAAGCACCATCTGAACGTGGCCGATGCCAGCGCCGGCTTGACTGGCTTTCATGCCGGTGGCACGGAAAAAGCCCCAACCGATTGTAGCCATTGCCAGCCTCCCCTGGCACCTGTGCCGGTGGCACGTAAAAAGCACCATCTGAAAGTGGCCGATGCCAGCGCCGGCTTGACTGGCTTTCATGCCGGTGGCACGGAAAAAGCCCCAACCGATTGTAGCCATTGCCAGCCTCCCCTGGCACCTGTGCCGGTGGCACGTAAAAAGCACCATCTGAAAGTGGCCGATGCCAGCGCCGGCTTGACTGGCTTTCATGCCGGTGGCACGGAAAAAGCCCCAACCGATTGTAGCCATTGCCAGCCTCCCCTGGCACCTGTGCCGGTGGCACGTAAAAAGCACCATCTGAAAGTGGCCGATGCCAGCGCCGGCTTGACTGGCTTTCAGGCTTTCATGCCGGTGGCACGGAAAAAGCCCCAACCGATTGTAGCCATTGCCAGCCTCCCCTGGCACCTGTGCCGGTGGCACGTAAAAAGCACCATCTGAACGTGGCCGATGCCAGCGCCGGCTTGACTGGCTTTCATGCCGGTGGCACGGAAAAAGCCCCAACCGATTGTAGCCATTGCCAGCCTCCCCTGGCACCTGTGCCGGTGGCACGTAAAAAGCACCATCTGAAAGTGGCCGATGCCAGCGCCGGCTTGACTGGCTTTCATGCCGGTGGCACAGAAAAAGCCCCAACCGATTGTAGCCATTGCCACCCCCCTGGCAACTGTGCCGGTGGCACGTAAAAAGCACCATCTGAAAGTGGCCGATGCCAGTGCCGGCTTGACTGGCTTTCATGCCGGTGGCACGGAAAAAGCCCCAACCGATTGTAGCCATTGCCAGCCTCCCCTGGCACCTGTGCCGGTGGCACGTAAAAAGCACCATCTGAAAGTGGCCGATGCCAGCGCCGGCTTGACTGGCTTTCATGCCGGTGGCACGGAAAAAGCCCCAACCGATTGTAGCCATTGCCAGCCTCCCCTGGCACCTGTGCCGGTGGCACGTAAAAAGCACCATCTGAAAGTGGCCGATGCCAGCGCCGGCTTGACTGGCTTTCATGGCTTTCATGCCGGTGGCACAGAAAAAGCCCCAACCGATTGTAGCCATTGCCAGCCTCCCCTGGCACCTGTGCCGGTGGCACGTAAAAAGCACCATCTGAAAGTGGCCGATGCCAGTGCCGGCTTGACTGGCTTTCATGCCGTTGGCACGGAAAAAGCCCCAACCGATTGTAGCCATTGCCAGCCTCCCCTGGCACCTGTGCCGGTGGCACGTAAAAAAAACCATCTGAACGTGGCCGATGCCAGCACCGCCGGCTTGACTGGCTTTCATGCCGGTGGCACGGAAAAAGCCCCAACCGATTGTAGCCATTGCCAGCCTCCCCTGGCACCTGTGCCGGTGGCACGTAAAAAGCACCATCTGAAAGTGGCCGATGCCAGCGCCGGCTTGACTGGCTTTCATGCCGGTGGCACGGAAAAAGCCCCAACCGATTGTAGCCATTGCCAGCCTCCCCTGGCACGTAAAAAGCACCATCTGAACGTGGCCGATGCCAGTGCCGGCTTGACTGGCTTTCATGCCAGTGGCACGGAAAAAGCCCCAACCGATTGTAGCCGCTGCCAGCCTCCCCTGGCACGTAAAAAGCACCATCTGAACGTGGCCGATGCCAGTGCCGGCTTGACTGGCTTTCATGCCGGTGGCACGGAAAAAGCCCCAACCGATTGTAGCCATTGCCAGCCTCCCCTGGCACCTGTGCCGGTGGTACGTAAAAAGCACCATCTGAACGTGGCCGATGCCAGCACCGGCTTGACTGGCTTTCATGCCGGTGGCACGGAAAAAGCCCCAACCGATTGTAGCCATTGCCAGCCTCCCCTGGCACCTGTGCGGTGGCACGTAAAAAGCACCATGAAAGTGGCCGATGCCAGCGCCGGCTTGACTGGCTTTCATGCCGGTGGCACGGAAAAAGCCCCAACCGATTGTAGCCATTGCCAGCCTCCCCTGGCACCTGTGCCGGTGGCACGTAAAAAGCACCATCTGAAAGTGGCCGATGCCAGTGCCGGCTTGACTGGCTTTCATGCCGGTGGCACGGAAAAAGCCCCAACCGATTGTAGCCATTGCCAGCCTCCCCTGGCACCTGTGCCGGTGGCACGTAAAAAGCACCATCTGAACGTGGCCGATGCCAGTGCCGGCTTGACTGGCTTTCATGCCGGTGGCACGGAAAAAGCCCCAACTGATTGTAGCCGTTGCCAGCTTCCCGTGGCACCTGTGCCGGTGGCACGTAAAAAGCACCATCTGAACGTGGCCGATGCCAGTGCCGGCTTGACTGGCTTTCATGCCGGTGGCACAGAAAAAGCCCCAACTGATTGTAGCCGTTGCCAGCTTCCCGTGGCACATAAAACGCACCATCTGAACGAGGCCGATGCCAGCGCCGGGCTTGACTGGCTTTCATGCCGGTGGCACGGAAAAAGCCCCAACCGATTGTAGCCGTTGCCAGCCTCCCCTGGCACCTGTGCTGGTGGCATGTAAAAAGCACCCACTACACTCACGGAGTGGTTGGCGTTAGGAATGGCATCCAGCTGTAGAAACACTGCCAGATCAAGATTGGAGCCTGGTGCAGCCTCCTGGCTTCCCAGACCCCGGTCGAACCGTCCAACCCATGCTAGCACGGAAAACAGATGTTAAATGATGATGATGATGATGAACAACAAGTCAGGCGTTGGTTCAGTGAATTGACAATGGAATGACATGGGAGAATCTGTGTAAACTGGGCAGAATAAATACCAGACAAAACAAAGGACAATTATTTCAGCTTATTGGCCTTTTCATTGAACTTTGCATCTTTCAAAAATGTAAACATAAACACACACACACACATATAATGGGCTTTGTTTCAGGTACATGGCATAGACATCTTCCACTACAGCTGATTCTATGGCTGTGTAGTCAGTGACTAAATTGGTTCCTCTGCTTGAATAGCTTGCTACTCCTGTAAGGAAGGTGTGGGCCAATGGTCATCCAGTTGGGGAAGGCCATGGCAAACCACCCCAATATTTCTACAAAAAAAACCCCCAAAAAACCACTATAAGGTCAGAATTCAATGAGGGAACTTCTGCTTAACCTTTATTACACTTACACACATCATGCTGCCACACGAGCTTTCTCTCCTGTAACTGCAGTGTAAGGGGAGAAAACTCATACATGATGTGCCTACAGCATGCAAAAGGTTAACTGGGAAGACTTTACTGTAGCATCATCAACGTGCTGCAAAAGTGTACGGTACATGATGATGACAATATACATTTACTTACAAAACATTATTTACAAGACACACAAATACAGACCCACATACATATCTTTATAAATAGAAAGCTACGTACATATATCTTTTATGTAAGATATATATAAATATATTACTGTGTTTTCCAAAACGGAGGCAGACACCTTTCTCCATGTGATTGGCTTAAAAAATTGTTAAGACACTTCGATATTTTCCTACTTAACATGAAACCAATGGTAGCCTTAATTCACAAATAAAGAAATTATATCTACCAAGGCAGTGTTGAGCACTCATATTCATTATTTGACATTTACATGTATGTATATATCTTGAAATATAAAAAAAAAAACACAAATCTTGTAAATACAGCCAAGCTGAAAACAAGACTATTTGTCAATTGTCTTTTATATATACACATATATAAAATGGCTGTGAGGTAAGTAGCTTGCTAACGAACCACATGGTTCCGGGTTCAGTCCCACTGCGTGGCATCTCGGGCAAGTGTCTTCTGCTATAGCCCCGGGCCGACCAAAGCCTTGTGAGTGGATTTGGTAGGCGGAAACTGAAAAGAAGCCTGTCGTATATATGTATATATATATATATATATGTATGTGTGTGTATATGTTTGTGTGTGTTTGTCCCCCTAGCATTGCTTGACAACCGATGCTGGTGTGTTTATGTCACCGTCACTTAGAAGTTCGGCAAAAGAGACCGATAGAATAAGTACTGGGCTTACAAAGAATAAGTCCCGGGGTCGATTTGCTCGACTAAAAGGCGGTGCTCCAGCATGGCCGCAGTCAAATGACTGAAACAAGTAAAAGAGAAAAAAAGAGCTTTGTAAAAACAGAAGATCAACCAAACACTGTTGATTAAATCATTAATTGATACATTCTCTAAGCCACAATACGATAATAATTATTATTAGAAAAGAAGGAGGCCATTAGTTGCAGTAGTCATTGATGAGGTCAGCAGCAAACGAGCTGTTGAAATTATACAGTATGTCCATCCTTATCTTTTTTCTGAAGACAGTAAGGTGTAATTTTGGGGCAATATAGCTGCTATTTCTATCAGGTCTAGCTACTTGGGCCTCTCATCTTGGCTCTTACACGAGACAGCTAAGTGTGATTTTAGAGAAATTTGGTTGCTATTTCAACCAGGTCTAACTACCATGTAGGGGGTTTCCATCTTCAACTCATCTACAAACAATGGCATTGTCCACCTACATCAGTGACATCCCCTGTCCATGCACTGACAACTACACTGTCATCAACACAGAACTGGATATCACTGTTGTCACACCATCATCCACCCACGACCACACCATTGCTTTCATGACGTCACCATTTGCTCACATCATCATTAGTGCCTGCTCAGGCCATCATCAGCAGCCACTCACTCACACAACATTGTCATCTACTAATAACCATCATCAGGAATTTATAATACAAAAATATTGTCACCGTCATTATCCAATCACTACAGCCTGCAACATGGATATCTATCACAACTGGGTTCAGATCTCCGAAAAACAAAAAAAAAAAATACAAAAAAAAAGAAAGAAGGTAAACTCCAGATATTATGTGGTTAACGAGATGGGCTGAGAGGGAAGCAATTTTATTTCCATTAATTTTTTTTTTTTTTTAACTACATTTTTTTTTTTTCCTTTTATATTTTTTAAAAGTTGTGAAATCAATTCCCTGATATGACCCCCTGAATCATTCTACGATCACTTGGTGGAGCATAGAGTAAGTAGGATGAGAATGCACGTGTGAATAGGAAGTGGGTGGGGTGGGTGTGAGGGGGGTTAATAACAATACACCATAGATTCTTCCTGACCCTTCTCCAGGCCTGTAAGGGAGCTTCGAACTAACTTAACACTACAAGGCTAATTACAAACACATACATGAGACTATACAGTGCTTTTCTTCATTACACAAGCTACCCACTAAAAACCAAGCTGTACCTGCCCGTACTACTTATTTCGCTGATAT
>NC_043026.1:3737691-3742691 GCF_006345805.1 Octopus sinensis
GAGTGCTATTTCTGTATTATTTCATAGTGATACTGTAACCTTACAAGACGACACCCACATCGTCAAATCTGAAAGAGCCATGGATTTGCAAAATATTAATTATTGCTGCTAATAATATTTGCAGTTCCATCAGGTGAAACAAAACGTAGCAATACCTTATGACCATCTGCGCTGCATCATTACAATTCTACACATTACTGAGTGCTATTTCTGTATTATTTCATAGTGATACTGTAACCTTACAAGATGGCACCCGCATTGTCAAATCTGAAAGAGCCATGGATTTGCAAAATATTAATTATTGCTGCTAATAATATTTGCAGTTCCACTAGGTGAAACAAAACGTAGCAATACCTTATGACCATCTGTGCTGCATCATTACAATTCTACACATTACTGAGTGCTATTTGTGTATTATTTCATAGTGATACTGTAACCTTACAAGACGGCACCCACATCGTCAAATCTGAATGAGCCATGGATTTGCAAAATATTAATTATTGCTGCTAATAATATTTGCAGTTCCACCAGGTGAAACAAAACGTAGCAATACCTTATGACCATCTGTGCTGCATCATTACAATTCTACACATTACTGAGTGCTATTTCTGTATTATTTCATAGTGATACTGTAACCTTACAAGACGACACCCACATCGTCAAATCTGAAAGAGCCATGGATTTGCAAAATATTAATTATTGCTGCTAATAATATTTGCAGTTCCACCAGGTGAAACAAAACGTAGCAATACCTTATGACCATCTGTGCTGCATCATTACAATTCTACACATTACTGAGTGCTATTTCTGTATTATTTCATAGTGATACTGTAACCTTACAAGACGGCACCCACATCGTCAAATCTGAAAGAGCCATGGATTTGCAAAATATTAATTATTGCTGCTAATAATATTTGCAGTTCCACCAGGTGAAACAAAATGTAGCAATACCTTATGACCATCTGTGCTGCATCATTACAATTCTACACATTACTGCGAGCTATTTCTGTATTATTTCATAGTGATACTGTAACCTTACAAGACGGCACCCACATCGTCAAATCTGAAAGAGCCATGGATTTGCAAAATATTAATTATTGCTGCTAATAATATTTGCAGTTCCACCAGGTGAAACAAAACGTAGCAATACCATATGACCATCTGTGCTGCATCATTACAATTCTACACATTACTGAGTGCTATTTCTGTATTATTTCATAGTGATACTGTAACCTTACAAGACGACACCCACATCGTCAAATCTGAAAGAGCCATGGATTTGCAAAATATCAATTATTGCTGCTAATAATATTTGCAGTTCCACCAGGTGAAACAAAACGTAGCAATACCTTATGACCATCTGTGCTGCATCGTTACAATTCTACACATTACTGAGTGCTATTTCTGTATTATTTCATAGTGATACTGAAACCAAATCCTGGGAAGATGAAGATAAAAGAAACACAAAAAAGAAAAGTGTTAATCTCTAAAGAATTTATAAAAAAATTTTAAGATTGAAGGTAGTGGGACAAAACTAAATTCTATTAGGCATTTAATTTCCGATGCTCCGTTTCTGCCAATTTTTCCGTGAATATGATGAAGGTTAATGACAATAATGATATACATACATACATATATATATATATATGCTTTTTTTTTCTTATTTCAAAACTAAATCCTGGGAGGATATGGGGAAAAAAAAAAAAAAAAAAAAAAATCAAACAAAATGAAGTTCACCTCAGCAGGATTAAAAAGTCGGAAAAATTTGAGGGGGGTTGGGGAGTTAGTCAAAACTAAATACTATTACATACTTAGTTTCTGACACTCTGTAACTGCCACTTCTCCATGAAGATGATGATGATGATGATGATTATGAAAGTGATAAATATATATATATATATATATATATATATATATATATATATATATATATCCTTCTCTCTCTCTTTCGGAGAGGCACTGAGCAGCTATACGCACACATACACACACGGCAGTAACTTCCACCTACCGAATTCAATTACAAAGCTTCGGTCGACTCGGGGCTATAGTGGGACTGAACCCGAAACCATATAGCTAGATATATACATATATATATATATATATTCTTAAAAATATACCTATACTCACAAAAAAAAACCCCAATACACATGCATGCACACATCCTCTCACACAGATTTTCTGTATGATCAATCGAGTATAATAATAATAATAATAATAATAATAATAATATAATAATAATAATAATCATCATAGGGAGTACAGTACGCAAGACTTCTTACCGAAATCTCTCAATCAGGAAGAGGGTGGTGGATGGGGGGGAAAGTGAAAAAGGTAAGAACAAAAAAAAAAACAATAAAAAATATATATGCATCATGCCAGAAAAATTTCTCTCCTTCATCCGCCCAAGCAACCTCAAAAGAAGGAGCAGGAGAGAAACCAATAAGACCAATGTTGAAGATGAAGATGAGGGTTTTTTTTTTTTTCTGGGGGTTTTTGTTTGTTTTATCAGGCACAAAACCAATTTTAAAAAGATGGGATGGGCAAGGATTGGATTGATTGGCTGTTATGTTATAATATTATATCTTATATATATATATATATATATTTTTATTTATTTTTTTTTTTGTGAATCAAACCATGTGACGATGAAGATGAGGATGATGATGATGACGACGATGATGATGATGATGATGATGATGATAGAAACCAAATTAACACTGACAGGATTTGAACTCAAAACAGTTTAGTTATGCCATGAACGATATAGCTTTTAAGAGAAATCGCACCCAGTTGAATACCCAACCAGACTGCACACCAACTTCTAACACGCCAATAATGGTGATGAAGATGACAATAATAATAATAATAATAATAATAATGATGATAATAATAATAATAGTGACAATGATAATAATTATATCTTTCAGAAAAACAATGATTAACAAAATTGTGTCTAGCATAAGAGGCAGAAGGCCACAGTTTTTGTATTTTTCTTTTGAATATTTTCGTAAGGGGAAGGAAAAACAGTCAATAATATATATATATATATATATGTATATATATACATATATAAACATACACATATATATATATATGTATATAACTCCTTCCCTCTCTCTCCACCCTGCCAAGTGCCCGAGTGTTGGTTTGTCCGCCGCCGCCGCCGGTCAGTTGGGGTCGCTTTTTTTTTTTTTTTATCAATCAAGCAACACGTCCTCCGACCACCCGCCTCTGCACCTCCGTCCCTTGGAAAAGGGACGAACAGCAGCACAAACCAACAAACAACCCAGCAGGATTTTAACCTCGAACCAGAGGGGGGCGGGGAGTGTAAAAATGACAAGAGACTAAACACTGCAAGGCATTTTTCATCCCACTCTCCACAACCCCTGCATTAAACATAATAATAATAATAATAATAGTCAAGACGAAAAATGGGATTCGATTGTAAGATATTTTATTAGTTGAATGATAATTTCAACAGTACGTCTATCTTCGTCAAATTAAAATCATGCCCTGGAGGAATGATTAACCCTTTAGTGTTTAAACCAGCTATATCCGGCCCAAATAGTCTACTCATTTTATGCTCAAACTGGCCAGAACCAGTATCTCACACCTACCCTGCAATGTCATTCTAAAAATAAACAATTAAATCTTTCAAATCTTGAAGCTACAAGATAATACCAGGTTAATTTTTTTTAATGTAAATGAATAAGGATTACTTCTGACATATTAATTTGAACGCTAAAGGGTTAAGATGACAGGAGAATATCATCAGATTTATACAAAACTGTTTGATTAAATATTCTTCTCTTTTTTCTTTCATTTTTTTCTGTCATCTTCCTTTTCGCCTGTTATAAAATTGTAACTTAAAAACTGATGATGCCATTCCGTCAACGTGTGGACGCTGGTTGCCCTCATTCATACTTTATGTTTGAATTTCTGTAATTTTGAATTTCTATCACTTCTTATTTCGAACTTGACAAAGACAGACAGACATACTGTTGAAATATCGTTCAACTAATAAAATATCTTACAATCGTATCGCGCTCTTCGTCTTGACTGTTTACCTTTCTGAAGAGTTAAGTCAATCCTTTTTTAAAATATAATAATAATAATAATAATAATAATAATAATAATAGTGATAATACATAATACATTTCTTATATAGGTACAAGGCCATGATATTTTCTAGTGGTGGTGGATGGGCAGGTGGGCAAAGGAACAGTTGATGCTGGTCTCCCTTCCACCCCCAGTACTCGAGTGATATATATACATATATATATATTTATTTTTTTTTGGACTCCGGCGGGAATTTTTTTTTTTTTTTTTTGCAAAATGAAAAGAAAAAAAGTAACCATAAAGAGACAAGACAAAAAAGAAAAAAAAAAAAAGACCGCAGGGGCATTTTTGTCTGAACACTCTACCGGTTTTGCCAATCCACAGCCCACATAATAATAATAATATAATAATAATAATAATAATAGTGATAATACATAATACATTTCTTATATAGGTACAAGGCCATGATATTTTCTAGTGGTGGTGGATGGGCAGGTGGGCAAAGGAACAGTTGATGCTGGTCTCCCTTCCACCCCCAGTACTCGAGTGATATATATACATATATATATATTTATTTTTTTTTTTGGACTCCAGCGGGAATTTTTTTTTTTTTTTTTTGCAAAATGAAAAGAAAAAAAGTAACCATAAAGAGACAAGACAAAAAAGAAAAAAAAAAAAGACCGCAGGGGCATTTTTGTCTGAACACTCTACCGGTTTTGCCAATCCACAGCCCACATAATAATAATAATAATAATAATAATAATAATAATAATCATAGATATCTCATGACTAGGCACAGTCAGTTTTTCTTTTTCGATTTTTTTCCTTTTTCTTTTGCAGCTATAAGTCAATTTAATCCATCAACACACACACATATATATATATATATGCATATATTTTTTATATATTTTTATATATTTCAGTGATTGCGGATCGTTTTT
>NC_043026.1:3747691-3760191 GCF_006345805.1 Octopus sinensis
CGCTAATACCCAGAAGGGCTCGATATGAATCACGACTATAAGATACCCGGTTTTGGTTAAACTGCACCGCAAAATGTGGGAGTAGTTAGGAATCTAAATCGAAGGGGACAGACACTTACACAACTACAGTTTTATATATAAAGATTAACAGACAGGGGGGAATGTAAAAGGAGCAATGTAGCAAGCGACAAACAGACAGAAACAGGGGAATAGAGACAGACAGACAGACAGAGAAAAAAAAAAGAAGTAGATTAGATAAATAGACAGAAAGAAAAATAGATAGAGAGATAGGCGCAGGAGTGGCTGTGTGGTAAGTAGCTTGCTAACCAACCACATGGTTCCGGGTTCAGTCCCACTGTGTGGCACCTTGGGCAAGTGTCTTCTGCTATAGCCCCGGGCCGACCAATGCCTTGTGAGTGGATTTGGTAGACGGAAACTGAAAGAAGCTCGTCATATATATATATATATATATATATATATATATATGTATGTGTGTCTGTGTTTGTCCCCCTAGCATTGCTTGACAACCGATGCTGGTGTGTTTACGTCCCCGTCACTTAGCGGTTCGGCAAAACAGACCGATAGAATAAGTACTGGGCTTACAAAGAATAAGTCCCGGGGTCGATTTGCTCGACTAAAGGCAGTGCTCCAGCATGGCTGCAGTCAAATGACTGAAACAAGTAAAAGAGAGATAGCTTGGCAGAAATCTTCAAATCTTCTTTCTTTTAGCATCTCTCTTCTCAGCGCATTTTACACCCTATCTTGTAGGGTTCTTTTTCATATCACTGGCTGGTATTTCCATGGGAATGTGACCAGCTGGGGCATATCTTGTTGGATGTGGGATCGATGATGGTCTTCCTGGTTTCGTGGGAGGCAATAAGGGCCTACATTTTTCAATAATCTTGGTGATTATTTGCATTCTAAATTTCAGCGGTTTCATAGCAGAAGCTGAAGTTTCCAAAGATGCTTTATACAAAACATGAGCATTCCAGATAGCCAAATCCATCAAATGAAAAAATACTTTTTTATAATATTTTTTCCCCACGTAAATTTTTTCCACAAGTAAATTCGTGATTGCTCAAAAATGAAACGACACAAAACAAATAAGACTCGTTTGAGAGCTAAAATTAAAAGTTAATTTTGACCGAGTATACTCGTCTGGTTCTAAAAGGATACATTTGCGATGCACGAGTAAACACGGGATTATCCATTAAGGGGTTAAACTGATCCAAATTTAAATCTTCCATTAATATTTCATATTAATTCATGCTCCATTGAAGCATGTTTGACAATAACAGTCAGCTTGACAGTTTGACAGTTTGACAATAACAGTCAGCTTGACAGTTTGACAGTTTGACAATAACAGTCAGCTTACTAAATTCTTTAGGAGCTTTAAAATCAGTTGAAACAAATGCAGTGGGTTTCAACAAAAGTAGGGATCATCATCATCACCATCATCATCATCATCATCACCATCATCATCATCATCGTTTAATGTCCGCTTTCCATGCTAGCATGGGTTGGACGGTTCAATTGGGGTCTGGGAAGTGTTTCTACGGCTGGATGCCCTTCCTAACGCCAACCACTCCGAGAGTGTAGTGGGCGCTTTTTACATGCCACCTGCACGGGGGCCAGACGAGGCTGGCAAACGGCCATGATCGGATGGTGCTTTTTATGTGCCAGACGAGGCTGGCAAACGGCCACGATCGGATGGTGCTTTTTACATGCCACCGGCACAGGGGCCAGGCAAAGCTGGCAACGGCCACGATTGGATGGTGCTTTTTATGTGCCACGCACAGGTGCCAGACGAGGCTGGCAAACGGCCACGATCTGATGGTGCTTTTTACGTGATACCTGCACAGGTGCCAGACGAGGCTGGCCAAAAAGGTTGAAATGACCGGAACTAAAACTTTCATCCCTCAAACTCTCCTGGTAATTTACGGTCCAAACACCAGCTCAAAAATGACCAATTGAAACGAACGTAGGACACTTTCACTGGAATCAGAGTGATGGAACGGTTAAATAAAATAAAAGGCGGCGAGCTGGCAGAAACGTTAGCACGCCGGGCGAAATGGTTAGCGGTATTTCGTCTGCCGTTACGTTTTGAGTTCAAATTCCGCCGAGGTCGACTTTGCCTTTCATCCTTTCGGGGTCGATAAATTAAGTACCAGTTACGCACTGGGGTCGATGTAATCGACTTAATACCTATGTCTGTCCTTGTTTGTCCCCCTCTGTGTTTAGCCCCTTGTGGGTAATGAAGAAATAGGTATTTCGTCTGCCGTTACGTTGTGAGTTCAAATTCCGCCGAGGTCGACTTTGCCTTTCATCCTTTCGGGGTCGATATATTAAGTACCAGTTACGCACTGGGGTCGATGTAATCGACTTAATACCTATGTCTGTCCTTGTTTGTCCCCCTCTGTGTTTAGCCCCTTGTGGGTAATAAAGAAATAGGTTAAATAGAATAAAAGCCAAAACATAAAACTGACCTGTTCGGATGAGAATCAAAGCACTCATGAGAGCAAGTTCACCTTCAGACAGTTTCAGAGAGATCATGGAATCAACAAATTCGAAGATCCTCTCTTGTAATGCTCGTTCAATTTCATCTGCAAAGAAATAATTAAATGATTAATTAACATAGTAAAATACACACACAGTGATTTAGAAGCTTGTTTAATATTTAACCCTTTCGTTACCGCATTTATTTTGAGATGCTCTGTGTTTCTTTCAATTAATCTTAAATATAACAAAGAATTTAGTAAAATAACTTAGTTATCATCAAGCTAGTGTTAGGAATATAAATTGCAACTAAGGTTTGGTGGAAGATTTTGATGCAAAACTTATGAAAACAAGACATTTGTACTACAGAGCCAGAGGCAGTTTTGGCCGGGTTAGTAACGAAAGGGTTAAAAGGATTACATAAAATTTTATTCATATATACATGTGTGTGGGAGGTGCAATGGCCCAGTAGTTAGGGCAGCAGACTCGAGGTTGTAGGATCACGGTTTCGATTCCCAGACCGGGCGTTGTGAGTGTTTATTGAACGAAAACACCTAAAAAGCTCCAGCAGGGTGGTGGTGGTGATCCCTGCTGTACTCTTTCGCCACAACTTTCTCTCACTCTTTCTTCTGTTGGCCTGCTCGCTTAGCCAGCGGGGTGGCGTCATTTGAAGGCTAAAACAATGACCAGCGATGTGTACTGTTGGCGATTTTTTCCCTCCGTCTTCCCTTCTTTGGATCTTTCCTTTTCCTATGTTTCCGACGAAGAGCTCCGCTCGAAACATTGAACCCTCCTTCTTTCCTGAGCGTCCAATAATACTATACTTGTCCACGTCCATGTGTTGTTGTGTTTTCACGTTTAGATTAACTTTATATATATATATGTATATGTATGTGTGTGTGTGTGTGTGTATGTTTGTGCGTCTGTGTTTACGTCTCCGTAACTTAGCGGTTCGGCAAAAGAGGCCGATAGAATAAGTACTGGGCTTACAAAGAATAAGTGCTGGGGGGTCGATTTGCACGACTAAAGGCAGTGCTCCAGCATGGCCAACAGTCAAATGACTGAAAGAGTAAAAGAGTAAAGTCATCTTATAAAGAAATCCGTTTACATGTTTTTGTGTACTGAAGAAGTATAACTGATTTTACTGCACATGAATTGTAACAAACAAAATCTTATATGGACCCCAGCAGAAAACCTCTAGGGTAGAGTAAAGAGCAGAGCCGAGCAGTAGTAGAAAACAATGGTAAATTGTGAAAGGAAATGCATGAAAAATAAAGTCATACTTACTGAAAGCAGAGAAAGTTTTAAGCGGTAAAAATACCGGGCCAAATATCACTCGTTTTGACGACGACTCATACACTCTACATAACCTTATCAGTGCTAATTCAAAACTCCCTGCAGAAGGAGAACGAAGAAAGAAATAAAAGAAGAACAGAAACATACATACAAGGGATCTTTTCTGTTTGAACGGCAGTTTTTTAAAATAATTTCTAGGTAACTAAAAAATTTTAAAACTTCCTACAGGCTTAGGAGTGGCTGTGTGGTAAGTAGCTTGCTAACCAACCACATGGTTGCGGGTTCAGTCCCACTGCGTGGCATCTTGGGCAAGTGTCTTCTACTATAGCCCCGAGACGACCAATGCCTTGTGAGTGGATTTGGTAGACGGAAACTGAAAGAAGCCTGTCATATATATATATATATATATATATATATATATTATATATATATATATGTGTGTGTGTGTGTGTGTGTGTGATTGTGTGTCTGTGTTTGTCCCCTAGCATTGCTTGACAACCGATGCTGGTGTGTTTACGTCCCCGGCACTTAGCGGTTCGGCAAAACAGACAGATAGAATAAGTACTGGCTTACAAAGAATAAGTCCCGGGGTCGATTTGCTCGACTAAAGGCGGTGCTCCAGCATGGCCACAGTCAAATGACTGAAACAAGTAAAAGAGCAAAAGAGTATACTGGTAGAATGTGTTTATAAAACATCTTTTTCTCTTGGCTTTATTGAGGAAATTCTATGGTTTGTAAGATATTTGTTGTTTTTTTTCTCTTCAATTTCTACAATTTCAACCAATCACCGACGTCTATTGAGGTAAAAAAAAACACTCTGTGCCGTATGAATATGTCCCTCGTTTAAGAAACAGATTGGGTTTATTTACATTTGTGAAGAAAAAAAAGATACCCTTTCCCCCCACCCCTAACCCTAAAACAGATTGAAATGCAATAGATCGATACAAGGGTCATAATTATGGGTGACAATTTCATATGACACCGCTAGAAAAAACTGCCGTTTAAACTGAAAAGATCCCATACAAGATCATTGTTATAATCATTTTAAGAATTTAGAATAAAATATTTTGTTTCATCCTTTTGTTACCAATACTCTGTGTTTTTTTTTGCAATTAATTTTAAATATATAACAAAGAATTTAGTAAAAATAATTCAGTTATCATTAGGCTAGTGTTAAGAACATAAATTGTGACTAAAGTTTCGTGGAAGGTTTTAATTCAGAACTTATGAAAACAAGACATTTGTACTACAGAGCCAGAGGTGGTTTCAGCCGGGTTGGTATCAAAAGGGTTAAAAACACCTCTACATTTGGGCAGATGGACATTAGAAACAGTTGAAAGGGTGTGGATTGAAGGAAATTTAGGCTACTATTTCTAGCATATAGAGTGACCACATTAAGGTCTCCCCATCCATCTAACCTCTGTGTTTCTTTCAATTACTTTAAATATAACAAAGAATTTAGTAAAATAACTTAGTTATCATTCAGCTGGTGTTAGGAACATAAATTGTGACTAAAGTTTCGTGGAAGGTTTTAACTCAGAACTTATGAAAACAAGACATTTGTACTACAGAGCCAGAGGTGGTTTCAACCAGGTTGGTATCAAAAGGGTTAAGAATTGTTTCTCTATTATATATTTTAACCCTCTTGTTACTATATTTCTGTTGAGATGCTCTGGGTTTCTTTCAATTAATTTTAAATATAACAAAGAATTTAGTAAAATAACTTAGTAATCATTAAGCTAGTGTTAGGAACATAAATTGTGACTAAAGTTTGGTGGAAGATTTTAATTCAAAACTTATGAAAACAAGACATTTGTACTACAGAGCCAGAGGCGGTTTCAGCTGGGTTGGTATCGAAAGGGTTAAAAACACCTCTACATTTGGGTAGATGGACATTAGAAGCAGTTGGAAGGGTGTGGATTGAAGGAAATTTAGGCTATTATCTCTAGCATAAAGAGGGGCCACACTGAGGTCTCCTCTCATATCTTGTTGTTTTTCCATCAAGGGAAAAAGTATTTTGTTGCTATACGGGCAACACATGAACATGTATGTATACAAACAACATGTATGCAATAGCTGTACATACATGTGTGTGTGTTGCCCATATACATATATATATAAACCAATTTCAACGGATTTCGCCCAAATTTGACGTCGATTTTACTTAGTTTGGTTTGAGATAAGGAACTTGATTAGCTTAATAATCCTAACTTAATCCCAGGCAAAGCCGAGTTATACTGCTAATATATATAAATATATATATATATACAAGAGAAGGGCAAAGAAACATACCTGCTTTTAACAACATGATTTGGTCGTCTTGGGATAAATCCATGAATCCTGGCACCATTTTAGCAAACTCTATAATCTGTTGAACTGCCATAGTAATTTTATCAGCTACTTCCATCCATAATTCTCGGTTAGACTGCAGATAAACAATAATAACAATAATAATAACAACAATAATAAGCCTTTCTGTTATAGGCACAAGACCTGAATATAATACTAATAATAATAATAACAATAATAATCCTTAACACAATAAGCGCAAGGCCTAAACTTTTGTGGGAAGGAGACGACTCGGTTACATTGACCCTAGTGTTTCACTGGTACTTTAATTTATTGACCCAAAAGGATGAAAGGCAATGTTGACCGTAGCAGGATTTGAACTCAGAACGTGAAGATGAATGAAATGACACAAAGCATTTTGCCTGACATGCTAATGATTCTGCCAGCTTGCTGCCTTAATAATAATAATAATAATAATAATAATAATAATAATAATAATAATAATAATAATAAATAATAATCAACATCATCATCATCATCGTCCGCTTTCCATGCTAGCATGGGTTGGACGGTTCAACTGGGGTCTGGGAAGCCAGAAGGCTGCATCAGGCCCAGTTTGATCTAGCAATGTTTCCACGGCTGGATGCCCTTCCTAAAACCAACCACTCCGTGAGTGTAGTGGGTGCTTTTAACGTGCCACCGGCACAGGTGCCAGACAAGTCTGGCAAACGGCCATGATCAGATGGTGCTTTTTATGTGCCACCAGCACGGGGGGCCAGGCGAGGCTGGCAACAGAAACAAACGGATGGTGCTTCTTTTTTACGTGCCTCGCATTGTTTTAGCCTTCAAATGACGCCACCCCGCTGGCTAAGCAAGCAGGCCAACAGAAGAAAGAGTGAGAGAAAGTTTTGGCGAAAGAGTACAGCAGAGATTGCCACCACCCCGTGCTGGAGCCTTGTGGAGCTTTAGGTATTTTCGCTCAATAAACACTCACAATGCCAGGTCTGGGAATCGAAACCGCGACCCTACAACCGCGAGTCCACTGCCCTAACCACTGGGCCATTGTGCCTCCAATAATAATAATAATAATAATAATAATAATAATATTGCTACCTAACTCAGATACCACGAAACCCCAAAATGGCAGAAATTCAAAAGATAGTGCTCATGGGAACTGCTCATATCCTGCGCAAAATACTTTCTATGTAATCTCAGGGTTTTTTTTTGGACATTCACTAGTACAACCCCAAAAAAACACCCCAAATATATGGCACACGAGGCATCACAACAACATGAACTTCCAACCTGTTGTCTCTTGAGGTCTCTGGGTAAGACTTGGAGCCAACTTGTACAAATATAAAGCAAAAGTCTGGATTTGGTAGTCGGAAACTGAAAGAAGCCTGTCGTATATATGAATATATATATATATATATGTGTGTGTGTGTGTTTATGTGTCTGTGTTTGTCCCCCTAGCATTGCTTGACAACCGATGCTGGTGTGTTTACGTCCCCGTCACTTAGCGGTTCGGCAAAAGAGACCGATAGAATAAGTACTGGGCTTACAAAAAGAATAAGCCCCGGGGTCGATTTGCTCGACTAAAGGCGGTGCTCCAGCATGGCCGCAATCAAATGACTGAAACAAGTAAAAGAGTAAAGAGAGTATAGAATAATAAAATTAATAATAATAATAATCCTTTCTACTATATGCACAAAGCCAGAAATTTTGTATATTATGTGCCTTTCTGTGAAATATCTAATAGTGCTATATTAATTATTAAGGCAGCTTCGTTACAGAATATTTGCAAACTTATAACTAAATTATTGCTTCAAACAAGCAAATAAAATATAAAAACGAAGGTAACCTATTTACCTCCCTTGATTTGATTCCCTTGCTTCAGTTATCTCCCTTCATCTAAGTAATCTTTACCTCATTTACTTCCCTTCATTATCAGTTATTGCCTCCCGTCGATAAAAGAGTTCGCCGATTATCTCCCTTCTTCTCATTAAGGTATTTCTTAACTCACGGGCGCCCTTTTTTCTTTATCCCCTTGGGACCCCAGCAACTTTTAAAAGTTACGCATCATTTATATTTATTTTATTGAAATGATTTTATACCTCATGACTTTTATCATCAATAGTTTATGTATGCGCATACAAATTTTGAGTTTGTCCTCATCTTGTTTGTTAACACAATGCTTCGGCTGATATACCCTCCAACCTTCATCAGGTGTCTTGGGGAAATTTTGAACCTAGGTTCTCATTCCTAAGCCTTGTGAGTGGATTTGGTAGACAGAAACTGAAAGGAGACCGTCGTGTATATATATATATATATATATATATATATATATATACATATACATATATATATATATACAAGTGTCTTCTACTATAGCCCCAGGCCAACAACCAAAGCCTTGTGAGTGGATTTGGTAGATGGAAACTGAAAAGAAGCCCGTCGTATATATGTGTATATATATATATATATATATATATATATATACATATATATATATATACATATATATATACATATATATATGTATATATGTATGTGTGTGTCTGTGTTTGTGCCCCTAACATTGCTTGACAACCGATGCTGGTGTGTTTATGTCCCCGTTACTTAGCGGTTCGGCAAAAGAGATCGATAGAATAAGTACAGGGCTTACAAAAGAATAAGCCCCGGGGTCGAGTTGGTCGATTAAAGGCGGTGCTCCAGCATGGCCACAGTCAGATGACTGAAACAAGTAAAAGAGTAAAGAGAGAGGCATGACACAGCAACGCCATGCAATGCAATGCAATACCTAACCACAGTATCATTGAGAGAGGAAGGGAGAAAGGAGTAAAGGTGACTCAGAGACAAGGGGATATATTAATTCTTAATTTGCGTAACAGTAGGAGTGCCAGGCTGGGAACAACAACAAGAAGAACACAGAGAATTATTATTATTAATAATAATAATCTTAAATCACAGGCAGTTGTGTACCAATTAGCACAGAACAACGTAAAAGTCATAAATAAATCTCTGAACGAGATGTAAACAGTAACCGCTCGACAACGTAAAGTATACTAGCCATCTCAATATGGCTAACCACAAAAGGTGGGTGTTACTGTAGCTTGTAGCCCCAGGAGATCATCGTCTCCAGCTGGCTTTAGGCACATTACTTGTGCCCTTATGGTATTTGCAAAGGGAGGCCATCCTTTTCTCATAAGCCTTTACGAGATAGGGATGGCCTCGCTTTGCAAATACCGTAAGGGCACAGAAAGTGTGCCTAAAGCCAGCTGGAGACGATGTTCTCCTGGGGCTACAAGCTACAGTAACACCCACCTTTTGTGGTTAGCCATATTGAGATGGCTAGTATACCTTACAATGTGAAAGTTTCCCTTGGTAAAAAAATAACATGATCAAAGCTTGATAAAGGAATTAATTACTCTTTTACTCTCTTACTTGTTTCAGTCATTTGACTGCGGCCATGCTGGAGCACCGCCTTTTAGTCGAGCAAATTGACCCCAGGACTAATTCTTTGTACGCCTAGTACTTATTCCATCAGTCTCTTTTGCCGAACCGCTAAGTTATGGGGACGTAAACACACCAGCATCGGTTGTCAAGCGATGTTGGGAGGACAAACACAGATGGGCTTCTTTCAGTTTCCGTCTACCAAATCCACTCACAAGGCTTTGGTCGGCCCGAGGCTATAGTAGAAGACACTTGCCAGAGGTGTCGTGTGGTGGGACTGAACCCGGAACCATGTGGTTGGAAAGCAAGCTACTTACCACACAGCCACTCCTGCGCCTAATTGGTAATAAATTATTTCTCACACTGCTAAACTCATTATCACGCGTGCAGCCATGCATACGCACACCATTATATATGCTCATCTATTGTTTATAACACCAAAAAAGAGAGGGGGAAAAATGGAAGCTGCACGTATAATACATAACTTAGAAGCAGCGCCACAGATGTACCAACACACGTGTGATTGAGACATAGCCGACCTCACGCACTTTTCATGAGGAATTCCGGAGACCACTGCTGAGATACTTCCGAAAAAAAAAAAGCCATTGGAAAAACCGATTATATCAGCGAATCCATCTATGAATATCTAAAGAAGGAATTGTATTCCGAAATATCATCGGACTATGGATAACTAAATTACAACAGGTATATAGTCCTTTTTATTTTTATATATAAATATATATATACTAGCATTATGACGCGGCGATGCCAGGTCATACAAGTTCAAATTCTGCCGAGGTCGATTTTGCCTTTCGGGGTCGATAAATGAAGTACCAGTGTCGCACTGGGAGTCGATGTAATCGACTTAATCCCTTTGTCTGTCCTTGTTTGTCCCCTCTATGTTTAGCCCCTTGTGGGCAATAAAGAAATAAGAAACTGTAGGGAACCCCATCGTGTGTTTGTGTGTTTGTGTGTATGCATGCAATATTATCTATCTTTCACTTGTTTTAATCATTAGACTGTGGCCATGCTGGAGCAACAGCCCCTTGAATTTTTAGTCAAATGTACCATCTTGTGTGGAGGCGCAATGGCCCAGTGGTTAGGGCATCGGACTCGCGGTCATAGGATCGCGGTTTCGATTCCCAGACCGGGCGTTGTGAGTGTTTATTGAGCGAAAACACCTAAAGCTCCAAGAGGCTCCAGCAGGGGATGGTGGTGATCCCTGCTGTACTCTTTCACCACAACTTTCTCTCACTCTTACTTCCTGTTTCTGTTGTACCTGTATTTCAAAGGGCCGGCCTTGTCACTCTCTGTGTCATGCCGAATATCCCCGAGAACTACGTTAAGCGTACACGTGTCTGTGGAGTGCTCAGCCACTTACACGTTAATTTCACGAGCAGGCTGTTCCGTCGATTCGGATCAACCGGAACCCTCATTGTTGTAACCGACGGAGTGCTTCCACCACTATCTTGTGGGCAGTAAAGAAATAAATATGAGAGAGAGAGAGAAAGAGAGAGAGGGTGAGAGAGAGAGAGAAGGGGTTCATCCAAACCAAGCGGAATGAAATAACTTACCAAACTCTGATAGCGTTTGATGTGTTCCTGAGATGTTGGTTGATTGAGCATTCGGTCAATTGTTTCCCGAGTATAAAGGCAGGTTCGAAGATGTGCTTCTGTGACAGCTTTACCAAACGCAACTGGAAGTAGAAGAACAAAAAGGGGAGATTACTGCATTTGCAAACAGGACAAAGAAAGAGGGTCTCTACAAAGGGTTCTCCAAAACTTTTTTCTCTATGCATCCCTTTACTCTTTTACTCGTTTCAGTCATTTGACTCTGGCCATGCTGGAGCACCGCCTTTAATCGAGCAACTCGACCCCGGGACTTATTCTTTTGTAAGCCCAGTACTTATTCCATCGGTCTCTTTTGCCGAACTGCTAAGTGACGGGGACGTAAACACACCAGCAATGCTAGAGAGACAAACACAGACACACAAACACACATACATATATATATACATATATACAACAGGCTTCTTTCAGTTTCCGTCTACCAAATCCACTCACAAGGCATTGGTCGGCCCGGGGCTATAGCAGAAGACACTTGCCCAAGATGCCACGCAGTGGGACTGAACCCGGAACAATATGGTTGGTTAGCAAGCTACTTACCACACAGCCACTCCTGCGCCTATACTTTGATTACTATTTTATTCTGGCGGACCCTCCATAGTCAATGTTTAACCCTTTAGCATTTAAACCGGCCATATCCGGCCAAAAGTATTCTGCCTGTTTTATGTTCAAACTGACCAGATTTGGTCTCTCACACCAACCCTACAATATCGTTTTAAAAATTAACAGCTACCTCATCAAAATCTCATAGCTACAAGATAATGCATGATTAGTTCAAAACAATATGGATAAAAAAAGATTAATTATATCAGAATAATGTGAACGCTAAAGGGTTAAAAACTAGCATTAGAGAAACCCCTTTCAAAAAAATGAAGGCAGGAAAAATACTTAGTGACATTTTGTCTGCCATGGTCAATTTTGCCTTTCATCCTTTCGGCAGGGATCGATAAATTAAGTACCAGTTCACGAATGTGGTCCACAAATGTGCCACTTAAAAACACCCAGTCACACTGCAAAGTGGTCTGTGTTCTGAAGGGCATCCAGCTGTAAAAACCTTCCCAAAACTGACCTCGCCTGTGCTTGTGCCACGTAAGAAGCACTAAGTCCACTCTGCTGAGTGGTTGGTGTTAAGAAGGGCATACAGCTGTAGAAACTTTACCAGATCAGACTGAGCCTGGTGCAAACTCTGGCTCACCAGTCCTCAGTGAAACCATCCAACCCATACCAGCATAGAAAGCGGATGTTAAACGACGATGATGATGATGATGATATATACACACACACACACACACACCTAGCAGAATCAACTTTGTTCCATGTAAAATGCACAAAGTCCACTCT
>NC_043026.1:3765191-3769830 GCF_006345805.1 Octopus sinensis
TAGTATCGATCTATTGCATTTCAATGTTTTAGGATTAGAGTTATGGTTAGGGGTGGGGGGGAAGGGTATTTATTTTTCTTCACAAATGTAAATAAACCCAATCTGTTTCTTAAATGAGGGACATATTCATACGGCACAGAATGTTTTTTAACTCGATAAACATCATTGATTGGTTGAAATGGCAGAAATTGAAGAAAAAAAACAAAAAATATCTTACAAACTATAGAATTTTCTCAATAAAGCCAAGAGAAAAAGATGTTTTATAAACACATTCTACCAGTATACGAAGTTTAAAATTTTTTAGTTAGGTGGAAATTATTTTTAAAAACTGCCGTTCAAACCAAAAAGATCCGAAATATTTATTAAATGACACAGGACACAGTTATGGAATAGTGAGAAACTCAGTCCGGTGTTTAAGTGTTCCAAAAACCACGTTTATTTAATATATATATTCTTTTACTTGTTTCAGTCATTTGACTGTGGCCATGCTGTACCACTGCCTTAAAGGGTTTTTTAGTCAAAGAAATTGACCGCAGGACTTATTCTTTGTAAGCCTAGTTCTTATTCTATTGATCTCTTTTGTGAAATCGCCAAGTTACGGGGACGTAAACACATCAATATTGGTTGTCAAGCAATGGTAGGAGACAAACACCAACACAAAGACACACACACACACGTAAATATATATATATATACCTAAGTGCAGGCATGGCTGTGTAGTAAGCAATTTCCTTCACAACCACATAGTAGCAGGTTCAATCCCAAAGTTTGGCACCCTGAGCAATTTTTCTTCAACTATAGCCTGGGGCCAACCAAAGCCTTGTGAGTGTATTTGGTAGACAGAAACTGAAAGAAGCCCATCATTTATATATATATATATATATATATATATATATATATATATATATATATTATATATATATTTGTGTGTGTATCTATGTGTTTCTTTATGTCTGTGTGTCCCTAACTGCCCCTTGACAAACAGTGCTGGTGTGGTTATGCCCCCGTTAATTTGTGACGGGGGGGGGTTAAAACAAAAATCTATTTCTTTATTACCCACAAGGGGCTAAACACAGAGAGGACAAACAAGGACAGACAAATGAATTAAGTCAATAATATCGACCCCAGTGCATAACTGGTACTTATTTAATTGACCCCGAAAGGATGAAGGGCAAAGTCGACCTCAGCGGAATTTGAACTCAGAACTTAACGGCAGACGAAATACCTATTTCTTTACAACCCACAAGGGGCTAAACACAGAGGGGAGGACAGACAAATGGATTAAGTCAAATATCAACCCCAGTGCATAACTGGTACTTATTTAATCGACTCCAAAAGGATGAAAGGCAAAGTCGACCTTGGCGGAATTTGTGAAAACAAAAACATAGAATAAGTATCAGGCTTTAAAAAAAAAGGTGGGGAACTACTGGGGTCCATTTATTTGACTAAGAAAATTTTTCCGGGGCCCAGCATGGCCTCAGTCTAATGACCGAAACAAGTACAAAATTAAAAACAATAAAATCGAAGATACACAGACACATATGCACGTCAATGTATCAACAGAAATCTTGCCTGCGTTGCTAATACCCGTGTAATCTAGCAAGCAGTGACAACAGTAACGAATGACAATATGCCACACACACACTCACACACGCACAGAGAGGATAGTTAACAAGTAGATTAGAAGAGGCATGTGACAATGCCACAATGCAAAAGTTAAGTCCTGGCGACAGCCTGAACAACCTCCACACCAAGCAGAGGGAGACCGTGAATAAAGAGCAAGTGTTTCTGTGAGTGAGCGAGTGAGTGAGTGAGGGTGTGTATGCAGGTACGCGCATACACGGTCTCTCTCTCCCTTTATATATATATATATATATACTTTATTTAAAGCAGCAGTTTTTGCTAGCAAAAACTGTCCGCACATTACTCTACCACTGGTATTTGAGTACTCCTTTTTTCCACTTTGTTTCACATTTATGTGTTTACGCCGTATATATATATATATATATATATATATATATATATATATAGATAGATAGATAGATAGATAGAAAGAGTCTATGTACATGTATGTGTGTATATATTTATATAGTGTAAGTGTATATATATAGATAGTGTGCATATGTATTATATATAGTGTATATATGTATATATACAGTTTGTATATGTATATATTATGTGTGTATAGTATATATGTATATGTATATATATATATATATCTACACAGACACACACACCATATATATATATATATATATATAGTGTGTGTGTGTGTAGATATATATAGTATGTGTATATGTATATGTATATATATATATGTGTGTGTGTGTATGTATACGTATACAGCGCGAGTGTAAGTGTCTCTCTCTCTATATATATACATACATATAGTGCACTAAGTCATTAGGCTGTGGCCATGCTGGGGCACTGCTCTTGAAGCTTTAGTCAAACAAATGAGACCCGAGTACTTGCTTTTCTTTTTCCTATAAGTCTGGTACTTACCCTTTCAGTTTCTTTCTTTCTTCCAAACCAACTAAGTTATGGGGACATCAAGAACCAACACCGGTTGTTAAGCAGCGGGGAAGGGGGGAGAAAGGGGTGACAAACTCAAGGCACGCACACACACACACACCATATATATGATTGGCATCTTTCAGTTTCTGTCTTCAATACCTTCATGGGGCATAATAATTTCAACACAGCCAACAGTTCCCCGTTTTGTCTGGAGCTTGCCTGGCTGTGTCTAACTGACTGTGTCTAACTAGTGTCTAACTGAGTGTGTCTAACTGACTTGTCTAACTAGTGTCTAACTGACTGTATCTAACTAATGTCTAACTAGTGTCTAACTGAGTGTGTCTAACTGAATGTGTCTAACTGAATGTGTCTAACTAGTGTCTAACTGACTGTGTCTAACTAGTGTCTAACTGACTGTGTCTAACTAGTGTCTAACTGACTGTGTCTAACTGAGTGTGTCTAACTAGTGTCTAACTGACTTGTCTAACCAGTGTCTAACTGACTGTATCTAACTAATGTCTAACTAGTGTCTAACTGACTGTGTCTAACTAGTGTCTAACTGACTGTGTCTAACTCAGTGGTTTTCAACCAGGGTTTCTCAGAACCTTAGGGTTCCGCCAGTACAGTCCAGGGGTTCCGCAAGAAGTTACAAAACTGCTAAAATCGGCAGTAATTTTTAATTCTCCTGTGCAGATATGTGTGCATAAGACTATTAAATTATTGCACAGAGGTTCCTCGAGCCAGTGGAATGTTTCCTTGGGGTTCCGCTCCAGCAAAATGATTGAAAAGCACTGGTCTAGTAACTGATAGTGTCTAACTCAGTGGTTTTCAACCAGGGTTCCGCCAGTACAGTCCAGGGGTTCCGCAAGAAGTTACAAAACTGCTAAAATCGGCAGTAATTTTTAATTCTCCTGTGCAGATATGTGTGCATAAGACTATTAAATCATTGCACAGGGGCTCCCCGAGCCAGTGGAATGTTTCCTTGGGGGTTCCGCTCCAGCAAAAAGATTGAAAAGCACTGGTTTAACTAGTGTCTAACTGACTGTGTCTAACTCAGTGGTTTTCAACCAGGGTTCCGCCAGTACAGTCCAGGCGTTCCGCAAGAAGTTACAAAACTGCTAAAATCGGCAGTAATTTTTTAGTCTCCTGTGCAGATATGTGTGCATAAGACTATCAAATTATTGCACAGGGGTTCCTCGAGCCAGTGGAATGTTTCCTTGGAGTTCCGCTCCAGCAAAAAGATTGAAAAGCACTGGTCTAACTAGTGTCTAACTGACTGTGTCTAACTCAGTGGTTTTCAACCAGGGTTCCGTGGAACCTTAGGGTTCAGCCAGTACAGTCCAGGGGTTCCGCAAGAAGTTACAAAACTGCTAAAATCGGCAGTAATTTTAAATTCTCCTGTGCAGATATGTGTGCATAAGACTATTAAATTATTGCACAGGGGTTCCTCGAGCCAGTGGAATGTTTCCTTGGGGGTTCCGCTCCAGCAAAAAGATTGAAAAGCACTGGTCTAACTAGTGTCTAACTGACTGTGTCTAACTCAGTGGTTTTCAACCAGGGTTCCGCCAGTACAGTCCAGGGGTTCTGCAAGAAGTTACAAAACTGCTAAAATCGGCAGTAATTTTTAATTCCCCTGTGCAGATATGTGTGCATAAGACTATTAAATTATTGCACAGGGGTTCCTCGAGCCAGTGGAATGTTTCCTTGGGGTTCCGCTCCAGCAAAAAGATTGAAAAGCACTGGTCTAACTAGTGTCTAACTAGTTTCATTTGACCCTTTCGTGTTCAGATTATTCAATCAAACATAATGCCTATTGATTCCCATTGATTTGAATTAATCATGCATTATCTCATATCTTCAAGATCTTGATGGTGTAATTACTTAATGTAGAATAACATTGTAGGGTAGGTGTGAGAGCATGGATCTGGTCAGTTTGAACATAAAACAGATTAAATATTTTGGCCGGATATGGCCGGTTTAAATACTAAAGGGTTAAGATGGAACTGGAGAAACCAAACTAAATATATATATCTAGTGTATGGATATGGAAAACTGAAAGATACACAGAGACAGGCGCAGGAGGGGCTGTGTTGGGTAAGTAGCTTGCTAACCAACCACATGGTTC